>NW_012102232.1:79015-95679 GCF_000951045.1 Mandrillus leucophaeus | reverse complement strand
TTTTTTCAGTTGGTAAGCCATTAATTACTTCCTCAATTTCAGAACTTGTTATTGTTCTATTCAGGGATTCAACTTCTTCCTGATTTAGTCTTGGGAGGGTGTATGTATCTGGGAATTTTTCTCTTTCTTCTAGGGATCAGTGGTGATCTCCCCTTTATCATGTTTTATTGTGTATATTTGCTTCTTCTCTCTTTTCTTCTTTATTAGTCTGGCTAGTAGTATACCTATTTTGTTAATCTGTTCAAAAAACTAGCTCTTGGATGCAATGATTTTTTGAAGGGTTTTTCATGTCTCTATCTCCTTCAGTTCTGCTCTGATCTTAGTTATTTCTTGCCCTCTGCTGGCTTTTGAATTTGTTTGCCCTTGCTTCTCTAGTTCTTTTAATTGTGATGTTAGGGTGCCAATTTTAGGTCTTATCTGCTTTCTCCTGTGGGCATTTAGTGCTATAAATTCCCCTCTAGACACTGCTTCAGCTGTGTCTCCAAAATTATGGTACATTGTGTCTTTATTCTCATTGGTTTCAAAGAACTTACTTATTTCTGCCTTCATTTCATTATTTACCCTGTAGTCATTCAGGAGCAGGTTCAGTTTCCATGTAGTTGTGTGGTTTTGAGTGAGTTTCTTAATTGTGAGTTCTAATTTGATTGCACTGTGGTCTGAGAAACTGTTATGATTTCCATCGTTTTGCATTTACTTAGGAGTGTTTTACTTCCAATTATGTGGTTGGTGTTAGAATTAAGTGTGATGTGGTGCTGAGAAGAATGTATATTCTGTAGAATTGGGGTAGAGAGTTCTGTAGATGTCTATTAGGTTTGCTTGGTCCTGAGCTGAGTTCAAGTCCTGAATATCCTTGTTAATTTTCTGTCTTGTTGATCTGTCTAATATTGACAATGGGGTGTTAAAGTCTCCCACTATTATTGTGTGTGAGTCTAAGTCTCTTTGTAGGTCTCTAAGAACTTGCTTTGTGAATCTGGGTGCTGTTGTATTGGGTGCATATATATTTAAGATAGCTAGGTCTTCTCGTTACATTTATCCCTTCACCATTATGTAACGCCCTTCTTTGTCTTTTTTTTTTTTTTTAATCTTTGTTAGTTCAAAGTCTGTTTTATCAGAAACTAGGATTCAATCTTCTGCTTTTTTTTTTGCTTTCCAGTTGCTTGGTAAATCTTCCTCCATACCTTTATTTTGAGCTTATGTGTGTCTATGCACGTGAGATGTGTCTCCTGAATACAGCACACTGATGGGTCTTCACTCTATCAGATTTGCCAGTCTGTGCCTTTTAATTGGGGCATTTAGCATGTTTACATTTAGGGTTAATATTGTTATGTGTGAATTTGATCCAGTCATTATGATGCTAGCTGTGTTCCCCCACCCCCCCATTAGTTGATGTAGTTTTCTCATAGTGTCGATGGTCTTTACATTTTATTTTGTTTTTGCAGTGTCTGGTACTGGTTTTTCCTTTCCATATTTAGTGCTTCCTTCAGGACTCTTGTAAAGCAGGCCTGGTAGTGACAAAATCCCTCAGCATTTGCTTGTCTATAAAGGATTTTATTTCTCCTTCGCTTCTGAAGCTTAGTTTGGCTAGATATGAAATTCTGAGTTGAAAATTCTTTTCTTTAAGAATGTTGAATATTGGCTTGTAGGGTTTCTGCAGAGAGATCCGCTGAGTTTGATGGGCTTCCCTTTGTGGGTAACCTGACCTTACTCTCTGGCTGCCCTTAATATTTTTCCCTTCATTTCAACCTTGGAGAATCTGACAGTTATGTGTCTTGGGGTTACTCTTCTTGGGGAGTATCTTAGTGGTGTTCTCTGTATTTCCTGAATTTGAATGTTGGCCTGTCTTGCTAGGTTGGGGAACTTCTCCTGGATAATCACCTGAAGTATGTTTTCCACTTGGTTCCATTCTCTCTGTCACTTTCAGGTATACCAATCAAACGTAGGTTTGGTCTTTTCACACAGTCCTATATTTCTTAGAGGCTTTGCTCATTCCTTTTCATTCTTTTTTTTTTCTAATCTTATCTTCATGCTTTATTTCATTAAGTTGATCTTCAATCTCTGATATCCCTTCTTCCGCTTGATCGATTTGTCTATTGACACTTGTGTATGCTTCACAGAGTTCTCGTGCTGTGTTTCTCAGCTCCATCAGGTCATTTATGTTCTTCTCTAAACAGGTTATTCTAGTTAGCAGTTCCTCTAACCTTTTATCAAGGTTCTTAGCTTCCTTGCATTGGGTTAGAACATGTTCCTTTGGCTCAGAGGAATTTATTATTACCCACCTCCTGAAACCTACTTCTGTCAATTTGTCAAACTCATTCTCCATCCAGTTTTGTTCCGTTGCTGGCATGGAGTTGTGATCCTTTGGAGAAGTGGCATTCTGATTTTTGGAATTTTTAGCCTTTTTTCACTGGTTTTCCCTCATCTTCATGGATTTATCTACCTTTTGTCTTTGCTGTTGATGGCCTTCAGATGAAGTTTTTCCATGATCGTCCTTTTTGTTGATGTTGATGCCATTGCTTTCTGTTTGTTGGTTTTCCTTCTAACAGTCAGGCCCCTCTTCTGCAGGTCTGCTGGAGTTTGCTGGGGTTCCAATCCAGACCTTGTTTCCCTGGATATCACCAGCTGAGGCTGCAGAACAGCAAAGATGGCTGGCTGTTCCTTTCTCTGGAAGCTTCGTCTCAGAGGGGCACTTGCCAGATACCAGACAGAGCTCTCCTGTATGAGGTGCCTGTCGACCCCTGCTGGGAGGTGTCTCCCCATCAGGAAACAATGGGGGTCAGGGACCCACTTGAGGAGGCAGTCTGTCCCTTAGCAGAGCTTGAGCACTGAGCTGGGAGATACACTGCTCTCTTCAGACATGGTAGGCAGGAACATTTAAGTCTGCTGAGGCTGCGCCCACAGCCACCCCTTCCTCCAGGTGCTCTGTCCCAGGGAAATGGGAGTTTTATCTATAAGCCCTTGACTGGAGCTGCTTCATTTCTTTCAAAGATGCCCTTCCCAGAGAGGAGGAAATCTAGAGAGGCAATCTGGCCACAACAGCCTTGCTGAGCTGCAATGGGCTTCACCCAGTCCAAACTTTCTGGGGGCTTTGTTAGTATTGTGAGGGGAAAACCACCTACTCAAGCCTCATTAATGGCAGACTCCCATCCCCTCTTCAAGCTCGAGCATCCCTGATCGACTTCAGACTGCTATGCTGGCAGCAAGAATTTCAAGCCAGTGGATTTTAGCTTGCTGGGCTCTTTGGGGTGGGATTCGCATAGCTGCACCACTTTGCTTCCTAGCTTCAGCCCCCTTTCTAGGGGAGTGAATGGTTCTGTCTTGCTGGCACTCCAGGTGGCACAGGGATATGAAAAAAAAACTCCTGCAGCTAGCTCAGTGTCTGCCTAAATGATCATCCAGTTTTGTGCTTGAAACCCAGGGCCCTGGTGGTGTAGGCACCCAAGCGAATCTCCTGGTTGTGGGTTGGGAAGACTGTGGGAAAAGCGTATGTAGGCCAGAATGCTCTATCCCTTAAAGCACAGTCCCTCATGGCTTCCCTTGGTTAGGGGAGTGACTTCCCCAACCTCTTGAGCTTCCTGGGTGAGGCAATGACCCACCCTGCTTCTGCTCGCCCTCCGTTGGCTATACCAATTGAGTAACCAGTCCCAGTGAGTTGAACCAGACACCTCAGTTGGAAATGCAGAAATAAACTGCCTTCTGCGTTGGTGTCACTTGGAGCTGCAGACCAGAACTGTTCCTGTTTGGCCATCTTGCCCAGGGATCCCCTCCACTTCCAAATTTTGTTGAAAGATATAGACATTTGGGGGTAGAAGGCCACATCATGTTTTTAAAGTGATTGAGCTTATACATTTTTGTGCGGCATTTACATTTTTCATAAAACATATCTTTTATTTGTACTACATTTGCCATCTAGAATTATAATATAGGTTGGAAGAGGTTCTGAAAAGTAAATTACTAATCAGATCTGAGGAAGCTCAGAAAATCTTTGCTTATGATACTAAAAGCCTTCATCAATATTTTAAAGTAGACATCAGAACTGATTATTACAAAAGCCCTGTATAGACAGTCTTTAGACAATAATAACCATTATTAGACAATATTTTTTAAATTGCTTAAGGATAAGCCATTTTCCTGCAATGAAATAAATAAATAACATTTTCTATTTATTCCTATATCAAGATGCTCAGCTACCAGTTACTTGGTTATATAAGCTATAATGGACAAAGAAGGCATGAATTCCCCAGGTCATCACAAAAGCATACCTGAGGGTCAATTAAAACCAGTGAAGTGATCTCCAGCAGGTAGCTTTGCATGCCTTACAGAAAGGAGTCAGAAACTAGTAAAAATAAGATAAATTTTCGAAAGTCTTACTATTTTTATAATGAAAGCTTTCTTCATACTTGACGTATTCTAGAAAATGTAAGAAAATTATCCAGCATATTATTCTGGGAATTCAACATTCACATTCAAAAATCAATCAATGTATTTTAACTATGCTAACAGAATAAAGAAGAAAAATAAGGCATCTGATAAAATTCAACACCTTTCCTTAATAAAAAATTTTATCAAACAAGGAATGTCCTTAATTTGATAAAAGATATCAACAAAAACCTATAGCAAATATCCTATTTAATGGTTAAATATTGAAAACTTTCTCTTGAGAAAATTGAGGTAAGAATGCCACCATCACCAGTTCTATCCAACATCATCCTGGAGCTCTTGGCCAGTACAATGAAGTACAAAAATAAATAGCAATGTGTTAGAGGAAAAGAAAAAATATGTTATAGTTTGTGTAAAATACAATTGAATAACTATTTAGAAAACATTAACTAGTAAATTCAGCAGTGTTTCTGCATGTAAGATTAACATAAACATAAAACACTTCTAAATATAAGCAAACTTTAGAAAATAAAAATTTTATGATGCTAACTTTTAGAATAGCTTTAAAATTCATCAAATACCTACGAATAAACCTAATACAGTATATTCAGGATCTCTACAAATGAAGCTAGGAGGCATAAGGGAAGTTAGAGAAGACTCAATGAGTGAATAACGATACCATGTTCATGGACTGGATAATCTAGTGTTGTGTATCCAACGTGCCCTAATCGATTTATAGAGTCATTGGAATTCCAATCAAAATTCCATCGTTTTTGATGGAAATTGACAAGTTGAATATAAATATGTGTGGAAAAGCAAAAGACCAAGAATAGAAATGAAAATTTTGGAAAAGAACAAAGTGAGGAATCTCACATTGCAAAATATCTACACTTTAAATCATCAGTAATTAAGACAGTCGAGTGATGAAGTAAGAATAAACAAAGCAACACACAACATCTAGATACACTCACTTGAATTATGACAGAGGTCCTCTCTAGTGCAATTGTGAAAAGGTGTTCTTTTTCAATAAGTGGTTCTAGGTCAATTGAATATTCATATGAAAAAAAATGTTTCTCTCGATCGCTACCTCAGATGATTAAAAAAGAAATAGTATCTCTGTGGATTGTAGATCTAAATTGAAAGGTAAAACAAACATCTTTTAAAAGATAACAGAGACTGTCTCTGTGATTTTGGGGTTTATAAATATTTCTCAAATAGGCTATCAAAAATATTTGCTAGAAAAGTAAAAGACTTCTAGAGTGGACTTTATGAAAATGTTTTGCTTCTATTTATTAAAAATGGCCAGTAAGAAACAAAAAAGATAAGCCTCTGAGTGGAAGACTATGTTGGCAATACATATTCATGAGAAAGGCAGTCTTCCTTTCCTGAACTCCTATGTTCAGGAGAGTCAAGGAGAACTTGATTCTCAAATCAAGAAAAACACAGACTTAATTTTTAAAATTTAAAAAATGGGCAAAATATTGCAGAAAAGAAGATATTCAAATGTCCAATATGCATAGACAGCATTGCTCGGCATCATTAGTCATCAGAGAAATTAAAAATAAAACCAAAATGAGATTATATTAAAAATGAAACAATAAATTAACTTAAAAATGAAAGTTAAAAGTGTAAAACGCTGAAAATGAAAATTCTTGAGAAGGATGTTGAACAAATGGAAATCTTATATTCAGCTAGTCATTATGTAACATGAGCTGCCCACTTTGAAAGATGATTGGGTAGTATTTACTGAAGCTGAAGATCCACAAACTCTATGACATTCTGAACATTCAGAAACTCTGTGACATTCTATCATAGATGTTTACTTAACAGAAATGAAAAGCTATGTACATCAAATGACATACACAAGAATGTTCATGACAGCAGCCTAAAACCTAATATAACCAAATAGTCATGGTATATTCACATAAAGTGATGCTATACAATAACATAAATGAAGGCACTATTACTGCTCACAGCATCATGGGTGAATTTCACAAACATAATATTGAGCAAAAGAAGAAACATAAAACACCAAGCGCAGTATAAACCTATTTCCATGAAGCACAAAACCCAGTAGAGCAAAGAGACAGCCAAAGAAGGCAGCCCACTGGTTACCTTTTTGGAAATAGTGCAACAACTTGGAGCAGACAGAAAGGAGGTTACTGTGTTAGTGGAATGTCCAATTTATCCAGTTTATTCCTCTGAGTGGTGAGTGCATGGGTATGCTTGCTTTGGGAAAATTCCTCAAGCTATATCTATATTCTCTCCTTACCTTATGGTGTGTAGGATAGATTTCAATAAAAACTTTATTCAATTATAAAAGAAAAAAATATGTATATTTGCCATTTCTATAACGAAGAAGTCACTGAATATCATTTACTTAAAATATCTCAAAGGAAATGTATATTTCAAACCAGAGAGTTGGTATCCCTGGCTATACAGTGGATTCGTGGGCAGTGTTATGTGAATTGCTTGATAGAGTAGCAGAATCTTTCGTTTGTACATCCTAAAGTAATTTCTCTGGTGCCAGAAACAATTTTGCTCCTTGTTCACAGACGCTGAAATGGAATTATAAATGGCTTAAACAACTTACTAATCGCCACAGTCAGTGGAATATGGAAGAGGAGACAGAGGTACTAAAATCCTACAAGCATTTTCTATTCTGCCAGAATCTCTGTCAGTGGGTTCTTTCTTCATTTTAATTGGCATTCAATTATTTTTTTAAAGTCACAATTTTAAAGAAAACAGTGGATACTAGGTAATTCCCCCAAATATGAGGCCAATGTTCCATAGACAAATGTGTAGTCATTTTGTAGTTTGTCGACTGATGATGCTTTTTGACCTGCTTCTGGTTTTGAACTTCAGAATATAATTATGTAATGTCACATTACAGAAAACACTAAAAAAGGGCCCTTCTCATTGAATAGTGCCATTGTACTCAGTGTTCTGTGGCTCTTTTGTGCTGTGCGGTTTATGTGGTTTTAATTGTTATTGTTTATGATGATGATGTTTTAATTGTTGATGTAACACCCTGAGCATCTTGGTGAAAGCTTCATAATAATTAAAATATTATTATAATAGTTCCTAGAAGGTAAAGAAATAGGGTTCCTTAGAGCAGAGTTTTTGTGGCAACTAATTGCACCAAAAATCAACATATTTCCTTTGTGGCTGTAGGAGGTAAGACTAAAAAGCACATTTCTTTGCCACCCCCAGTCCTCCCTGCTGCTCCCACTGCCTTTGTGACTAACAAGGTTTGCTTTTTTATTTTTTAATTCAGTTTGATCACTCACAGTGTCAGCTCTGATATCCCCACAGTCTCAATGGCATTATTGCAGCCTGAGAAATACACAAAACCTACAGTACACATGCACGTTGTCAGTGGTAATCATTTTTCTTGATGGGGATGTTAGCTTTTTGCAATATCTGTTGCTACTTATTACAAAAAATTAAAATTTATTTATTAATTATTAACTTATTTCGTGGAGGAAAGAAATTTTCAAAAAGTTGAATACTTCTGTGCATTGGAGTTTGTCTTTTATCTTTTATTTTAATATCGTAATAGTTTTAATAGCTGTAAGAGTGATTTTAATGGACATTTTCTATCTTTGAAAAGAAACAGTTCATTAATGCTTCTGTTCCATGCAGTGCGTGTGTGTGTGTGTGTGTGTGTGTGTGTGTATGTGTGTCTGTGTGTGTATACTAGAAAATAGTGGTTGTCCTGTGGGAAGAGATGATAGGTGATTATATCCTTTCAAATGTATTTCTTTGCTCTCTGCAAAATTACATGCATTATTTAATTTCTAAAACTTTATTAGACCATATGGGTCAAATAATTCTTATCTGCCTTCTATTGTTAAATTAATGGTTATGCATTCAGAATCATCATATATAGATCAAAACTCTTATTTTTAAAATTGGATTTTATAATGCCCAAAGACAAGCTTTATCTACCTTTTTTTTTACTGACTTTTTCTTATAGGAAGTCAAATATGAACTATTCCAACTGATCAATTTTCATAGACTTCATGAAGGTGAGAGTATGAAAGAGAATTTCATGCTTTTTAGAGATTTAGTGCTATAAATAATCACATCAGTCTCAACTAGAGAATCCTATGAATCTGCTAACAAATGTTGTTCCTAGTCTTTACATGCCTGATAACTAAAAATGACTTAATTCTACTAATGATTACTTTGAAACAAAAAAAGTATCACAGAATGGAATTTGCAGATCTGGAACATGAAAATTATCAAAAACCTTTTTATAGAAAGCAGTAGCAATTAATGCTATAGAGCTACAATTTTATACTGAATTTGGGGGGTCAAAGATGAAAGGTGATAGCATAAAGTTGTGCTTCACTGAAAATATTTAATGTATAATTTTTATCTTATATTAATTAAAATATTTTAAAGTATGCTTCTTTTAAAGAGTAACTTTTAAGGAGAATGGAATACAAAAATCAATCTTTTCAATGCAAGTCTAGCATTGTAAAAAATTATGAAACGTATAAATTTAATTGATTCTCTTCGGAAGTGAACACAGCCATTAACTTTTTGTTGGAAAGTTTGACGTTACTGGGTTCTGACAGGGAAGTGAAACACAAAGAGAAGAAAACTGGGAATTTCTAGAAAGCATGCTAGAAAAGAAATGTTTTCCTTTATTTTCCCATTTGAGATCAACATTTACAAGCTATGAATTCACTTTTTGCTTCTGGATGTGGACGAGGGTAAAGTCTTGGAATACTCACTGAATATCCTTGTTTGTCCATAATGTTATATATTCAAAGTTTTAATTCAATGACACATATTTTAGCTGCACACAATATTCTTTTAATGGTATGTCAAGAATTCTTGGGCTGTAGAAAAGACTATTTTTTTTCTCCCCAGGTAGAGTTGACCATTTCCTTTTTCTTCTGCTGAATCTTTTTTACAGTGTGTATCACATTTTATACACATACTGGTTTATATGTTATCTCTCTCTACCAGATTGTAATGTGAATAAACCGTGTCTTCATAGCCCTGGGTCATTCGCATTGCTTCACCATAAATGTGTTTGCAATAAGTGATTTATAAATTATTAAATGAATGAATAAATGCTTTTGTAAACCACACCTCATTGACCCAGAGATGTGTACATAACACCTTAGCATTAATTTAGGAAGCTATTTTAGAAGACTATCCAAGAACGAAGTGTAACCAATTACTTCTGGGTAGTTGGAATGCAACTCAGAAGGCTATCCTGTGGAAGCGATCAGAAGTTACTGATAGCATTTGCACAACATCAGTTGCAAACTAATGAGCCACTATACCTTTTGGCTTTGAGAGTATCAAATTAGGAGTAGCCGTTCTTAGAGCCACAAAGGTTTAATAAAAGCAGAATCTACAAAACTGAACAATAGCTGTCAGAAAAACTTCTATGAAAATATTTATCAGCACAAATATAAGAAAATGCCCAGCATATTATGGATTGTGATCAGTCATGGATAATGACTACGTGGTGGATACAAAAGGACTGAGAAATTTACCTGAGAAGAGTATCTTGAGAGAACCAAGCATTTCTTACAGCTGAGAGTTTTACCAATTCCTCAGGGCTAAGGTGCTGAAGTTAATATAAGAACTTCACTATACCCGTATTTTTCACTAGAGCCCCAACTAATTATACTTTTGTTTTGGAACTTTGATGTATGACACAGAGAAGTTTTTAAAACTTCACTACACCTATATTTTCCATTAGAGATCCAACTAATTATAGTTTTGTTTTGGAACTTTGATATATCACATGGAGAGGTTTTTAAAATGATATTTAAGACACGATTTTAATATTTCTCTTTTCTATGCTAAGCCAATTATTTCTTTCAAAACCTCACATGATCATTAAAGGAACAACTCATTAGTGTAGTGGTTAGTAGGAGAGGAGTCAGAAATAATTACTCTGCTCTCTGAAGGAGAGTTGGAACCTATCACAGTGGGCACAGGATCAAGGCTGCTGTGCATCAACCCTTAATGGGTGTTTTGGGTACACGGTGGTAGGATTGGGACTGATGGTTCAGGCCATTTGGAAGTCTGCCTCTGCCTTATAGTATTGCTTGTTTGGCAGAAACTGCCAGAGCTGACAAATACTTTCCAAGTTTTGCATCTGGGCACAGACAGGACTCTGCTCCTTATTTTTTTATGTTCTGTCTCTCTGTGCTGCTTTGGATAAAGTCTCTCGCGAAGTTCTGCAACTTACTTACTTCCTTTACTGCCTGATGTTGACATAAATGAATTTCAGGATTGAACCCAGCTCCCAAATCTCCACTGCATTCTTTAAATTCTCTCACAGTTTTCTCATGACAAATTATGCAACATGCACATACAGAATGATGAAAACAGTGGAAACGAGAAGAAATTACATGGATCAGGGAGATGAAACCCAGTCTACTTCCAGTTCCCTGAAGTTGTGTATCTGTTTTCATTCTCGCTTTGGAAACTTTCCCTATATTTCATTTCACTTTTGTACTTTGGCAAGCAACAAATTCAGCTGCAGATACTTGCTCTTTTGACCTTAACAAGAATGAACCCCAAGTTTCTATTCAAGTGATAGCAGAATTTCCAAATATAGGAGTCGAAGTCAGTTATGAAGACACAAAGTTATACTGAAACGAATGAAGAATAAAATCTAGTGAGGCAGGAAAAAAGAGTGGGAAAAAACCTTACAGAATTAATGAAATAAAAATTCAAAGTATATGATAAATTGATAATAAGTGATGTTAGTATAGTTAGTATAAGTTAAGTGACATTTCCTCTCATCTCTATTAAGACTTCACAGGTTCAGTTTACTCTAGTCATTGCGGTGAGCTGATTAAAAGTTCTGAAATGCTATTCATCACTAAACCATCTGAATATATTATTAAAACTGCAAAATGAGTTTTCCCCCAGGCAAACTGAATAAAACAAACTGCAACAACTTCATGCTGTGTCTATACAACACAGAATGAAATGGAAATTTCTCACTCTTCACTTATTTTGATCGATGTGCATCACTAAACGCGAGAGCTGGAACCACATTTTTACTTTGTGGCCTGTAGGAGCCTGCATGGTTGTCATATTGATCTGATCAGAACCTAAATGTATCATTTTGGGGGGTTGAATTTAGCTCGGTTGTATATTTCAAAGGGATTTCAGTCTTTTAAAACTGGTTGTCTTTCATTCAGTTTTTTTTTTTTTTTTTAATTTGCGATGGAGTCTCGCTCAGTCGCCCAGACTGGAGTGCAGTGGCGCGATCTCGGCTCACTGCAAGCTCCGCCTCCCGGGTTCACGCCATTCTCCTGCCTCAGCCTCCCAAGTAGCTGGGATTACAGGCGCCCACCGCCAAGCCCGGCTAATTTTTTGCATTATTGGCCCATGAAACAATGAAGCAAAGAGGGCGAGCGCGGTGGCTCACGTCTGTAACCCCAGCACTTTGGGAGGCCAAGGCGGGCGGATCACGAGGTCAGGAGGTCTAGACCATCCTGGCTAACACGGTGAAACCCTGTCTCTACTAAAAAAACCACAAAAAATTAGCTGGGCGAGGTGGCGGGCACCTGTTGTCCCAGCTACTCGGGAGGCTGAGGCAGGAAAAGGGCGTGAACCCAGAAGGCGGAGCTTGCAGTGAGCCGAGAATGCGCCACTGCACTCCAGCCTGGGCGACAGAATGACTCTGTCTCAAACAAAACAAAACAAAACAAAAAAACAAAACTAATACTACAACAAAGAAAAATTATGTTTGGATTAAATGAATATAAAGAAATCAATATGATTAAAAGATTCTTAGATTGATAGTCAAAAAGATGGGGGAGAATTAGAGCCTTCGGGAATTTATTTTCTACACCTCCATTACTTGCTTTTTCATGAAACATGGATGGTATCAGGTACCTTTACAGACACAGAGACAGAGAGAGAGAGATTGCTTACATTATAATGGGAAGGAATGATGTATGGTTTATAGGGCATCATGGGGTAAAATGGATAAAATGGGAATGTATAGTAGGACATTTACCTTAGACTTGGGATACAGAGGTTTCCCAATAAAGTTGATAACAATAGCAATTATTTCCTGAATACTCACCATGTACTAGGTACTAGATTAAGCTCTTCATATGCATTAACTCGTTTATTCTCTAACAAAATTTTGAGAGGTAGTGTCAGCATTCTCACTGTATATATGAGTAAACAGGTTTCCAAAGACCTTTTCCCCAAAGCCCCTTACTAGAAAACATATTTGAATTTAGGTCTGAGTGATTCGTAGCTGAAAGCTCTTATCTTCTAGGCTTTATGTTAAGGTAAGTACTGAAGGACGACCTATGAGTAATCTTCCGCTAGGAACTGCACGTCTAAGTGTGTAACAGGGGTGCTCAAATGAGCACACAAAGAGGTTGAGACAAGGATGTTTACAGAAGCAATGTTTATTAAGCAAAGTTTCTAATAAACTAATTGTCCACTAATGAGGGAATATTTTAAAAAGTAGGCATCTATAAAGGAGGTTGTAAAATATTATAGAGAAGAATCCAACCATCTGGATTCAAAATTCAGCTCTGCTTTTTCCTCACAGTGTGACCTTGAGTATGTAGCTATACTTCTCTGTGACTTTATTTTCTATTTGTAAATTAGAAATGCTAATGTATATCTAACTCATTTATGAGAATTGAATAAAACAGTCCAGGTAAAATACCAAAATGTCTTGTTCATAATGAGTTAAATAAATATTAGCCATTATTATGTAATGGATCTTGTTCATAGTTAAAAGAAGTTATGTTCTAGCAATGGAAAATCCTCCAGGACATATTTCTGAGTGTAGACAAAGAAGTTGCAGATTACTGACATGACATAGTATTTATGAAGCTGTGTTCTTTCAAAGAGAGATCTCACATATATAAACACATATGAAAAAGGACACCTGATGGTCTTTTTTTTTTTTTTTTCTTGGTCACACAAATAGCCCTTCAAAGCATCAACACAGCTATCATAATTTTGTCAGTCTTTACTAATTGTGTTTATGCATGACTGTCAGGGAAAAAAGTGACTTGGGTTAGAGGGGAGGGAGGAACATCTGTTAAAGTTATACTTTTCATTTGCTTTGACATAAACATGTACACATATGAATATGTGTATGCCTTTCTAAAGTTGGGGAAAGGCCAAGTTCCGTTGTCCCATTGCGAGCAAAAATACATTCTGGAAAGACTTCAAACATGCTTCTGCCAAATATGGCTTTCATCCTATTTTCAAACAAATATTGATGTCTTTTGCTAGCAGGATTCTTTAAAAGGATAATGAAGTTTAAATGTTTTTCTGTCACTAAAACCATGTACCTCTTTAGGAGATATTGAGATTTTCTTAATTCCCTGGGGACTTTGTAGCATTATAATGGCTATTTTTGAGTAATCGGACTGTTTCTTTAAATCCTATCATCTCTGAGGGTATAATTGCTGCCATCATTTGCATTTTGTCCAAGTGCACTTTCTGTATTATTCTTCATAGATATTAAAGCCTTGCCACGTTCCTGTTGTTCCTGGAGGAGAATGTGGCCAGCCTGGTACTTTCAGTCTTCACATTGTTTCTCAGCCATGCCAGTCATTTTGCTCATACCATAACTGAGGCAGTCTCAGCAAGGTTTGTGAAAAGCACAAACTCTGCAGAAGTGTGGGAAATGACTAAGTTTCTGGAATTTCATGAGAAAGAAAGATTCTGGTGTGAGTGAGGGGAGGATTGGGGAAGAAGTTCTGGCATCATCTAAATGTTCACAGATTCAAGCAAATGAACATTTGTCTCTTGATGCTAAATCCATCACTTTTTGGGTAAGGAATAAAGCATTCTCCTTTCAATTATATTCAGGCTATTTTGAGATTTTAAATATTATTCATATTGGCAGAGAATGTACACATGTATGCATATACACATATGTGCATAAATAGATGTGTGTTCTATCTCTCTATCATCTATCTATCTATCTATCTATCTATCTATCTATCTATCTATCTATGCATCCATCCATCCATCTCATCTATTTATCTACAAGAATGCCAAGCACAGCATTTTTTTTTAAAGCCAAGAATACGTTCTTTTGAATATTTAAATTTGCCTTTTTTCTGGAGGACAATAACTCTTTTTTTCAAGTGTACTTTCCAACCAGAAATTATGCAGCCCTTCTATAGAGTAGAGCATTTAGGACCTTGCATTACTCATTTGAGAAGTTCTTAACTATTTGAGATTCTAGGTAGCAAAAGAAAGAAATACTTCATTTTATATATTTTTAATATAATTAGTAAACTATGCACAGATTTTGCAATTTATAAAAATCTTTCAAATTTATTTTTTATTTTATCTTTATACACAACTATAAAATAGGTCAATTGCTTTTTATTAGAGACAACTGTTTATCTTTTTTAAGATAAACTTTTAAAGTTAGATGTTATTTTTTCTCAATATTCTATTTCTGATAAATCAAGAGAAGTTTTTAAATTACATCATTGCTTTCCATACAGAGATAAGTTATTCTGAGTAGAGGCCTTTTAAGTTTACACAAACCTACAAAGAGCGCTGACTTTAAAACAAGAAGGTTTACCTTAGTATTTTTCTATCACTGACTGTGGACTTTTGCAGATTAACATGACAACATTATGTTCTACTTAAAAGTAATTTTTTCAGTTACAAAAGTTTCAATCATCTTTTTGGAACCTATTTTAAAATAACACCTATTTTTGTAATTTTGTAAGTCTAACATGCAAATCTTTCTTTTTAGAAAACTTAGAAATTATTGAATAATATAACGCAAAAAAAAAATAGGCAACTCAGAACTCTACTTTCCAGAATTTTAAAAAAACTAACATTTTGGCTTATATACTTCCAGACTTGAATATATAATTCCAAAAGAACATATAGTTAAAAACACAGGGGCTACATTGTTTCAAATAATAGTATGTTATTACTACTTTAAAGGTAATCAGATACATTTTAAAATATGATTTAAAAACTACACAGTGTTTCTGGTATGCTGGTAACAAATTTATTTTATTAACCCTGTTCTTCATCATTTAGATGGCTTCCTGATTTAGTTTTTAAAATTAGTGCTGTAATAAACATCCTTACTTAGAGATGGTCCCTGGCCTACAACAGTTGGATTTATGATTTTTTTTTACTTTACATGGCTTATTGGGACATCATTCCATGGTAAGTTGAGGAGCATCTGTATTCATCTTTTCCCACTTGTTCAGTGTTTTTTTTTTCTCTGCAGGATAAATTCCTAAGAATGTTATCGCTGAAATAAAAACTTAGATCCTCAAAAGGCACTTTCAGCATATGGCCACGTTGTTTTTCCAGACAGACTCCACTAATTTACGCTGTCACCAGCAGGTTTTAAGTAACCATCTCTCCTTACACCCACACCGGTATTATTATATTTTTAAAATCTTGAAAAATATTTAAGTGAATAATTATTATATATGTTATATATATGTATGAATGAGACAGGGTCTCATTGTGTTGCAGGCTGGAGTGCAGTGGTGCAGTCACGGCCCACTGCAGCCTCATCCTCCCAGGCTCAAGTGATTCTCCCACTTTGGCCTCCGGAGTGCCTGGGACTACAGTTGCGCACCACCATGCCTAGCTAAGTTTTGTATTTTTTGTAGAGACAGGGTTTCACCATGTTGCCCAGGCTGGTCTCCATACAAGCAATCCTCCCACTTTGGCTTCCCAAAGTGCTGGAATTACAGGTGTGAGTCACCACACCTGGCCCAAATAATGGAATTATATTGTTACTTTAATTATACTTTGATATAAGCTGAGGTTGATTATATTTATTGTTAACTTAGTTCCAACTCAGGTAGTATTTTTCTTTACTTAAAAACAACTTTAGAAGATGTATTGCCATGCCATATATATATATGTATACACACACACATATATGTACGCGCGCATGCGCGAACACACACACACACACACACACACACATATATATATGTATATACAAAAAAACTTCTTTATTTTCAGTCTATTCCTGTTAGAACATAAGCTCTTGTCTCTTTTGTTACGGTTATTGGTCTGTCAATAACACCTAAAATGGTACCTGATACAAGGTAGACTTCCAAACTATCTTCGTTGAATGCAAGAATAAATTTGTACTGTTTTTGTTATGTAAATTAACTCCTCATCCTCTTTATGTATTTTCTTTTGGAAAAATACTTTGGCATATCTTCATAAGATATTGATTGTAAGAACTAATTATGTATTTAGGTTGTTATCTGCCCTATATGTTACCTTTTTTTTGTTTGTATTTC
>NW_012102232.1:74036-78595 GCF_000951045.1 Mandrillus leucophaeus | reverse complement strand
TCTTTCTCTCTTTCTCTCTTTCTCTCTTTCTCTCTTTCTCTCTTTCTCTCTTTCTCTCTTTCTCTCTTTCTCTCTTTCTCTCTTTCTCTCTTTCTTTCTTTCTCTCTCTCTTTCTCTCTTTCTCTCTTTCTCTCTTTCTCTCTTTCTCTCTTTCTCTCTTTCTCTCTTTCTCTCTTTCTTTCTTTCTGTTTTTTCAGACAGTATTTTGCTCTTGTCGCCCAGGCTGGAGTACAATGGCACCACCTCAGCTCACCATAACCCCTGCTTCGTGGGTTTAAGCAATTCTCCTGTCTCTGCCTCCTGAGTAGCTGGGATTATAGGCGTACAACACCATGCCCAACTACTGTTTTGTATTTTTAGTAGAGACGGGGTTTCTCCATGTTGGTCAGGCTGGTCTCAAACTCCCAACCTCAGGTGATCCACCCACCTCGACCTCCCAAAGTGCTGGGATTACACGCATGAACCACTGCACCTGGTCTTTTATTTGTATTTCATCAGTACATTTAACATTATTATTATTAATTTTTATTTTTCTGGAGAGAAGATCTCACTCTGTTGCTGAGGCTGGAGTGCAATGGTGCAATTATGGCTCACTGCTGCCTCAAAGTCCTGACCTCCAGCCATCCTCACAGCTCAGCCTCACAAGTAGCTGGGACTACAGGTGTACACCACCACACCTGCCTTACTTTAACTGTTGAAAAGTCATAAGAACTTTTTCTTTTAATTTATATGTTGAAATATATCCTTATTTTTCTTTTTGATCTTTTTTTAATGTTGAAAGATACCTTTCTTTTACTAATGTGAGATTTAATTATGCCTTCTTCTTGTTATCTTAGAGTTAGACTCATTCTATTTGGCATTTTTGTTGGTATACATTTTGAAGTATGTATTTGTAAGGGAGAAAGGTAAATTTCACAAGAAGGTGACAATTTACATTAAGGCATAGGTAAAACTGACAAGGCTTGAGGAAATGCATTAATTATGGCAGCTGGGATTCTCTGAAATTTGGAGAAATATGCTTGATGCCTGGGTTGGATAAATAAATATTGGAGAATATGAGGGACCTGCTCTAACTTTTTAGAAAAAAAGTTACCCTGTTGAGAAAAAGCACTTTTTAAGTTGAAATGATAACATCATGTGACTTCTTTTCTATGTGAAGTGAAAGGTGAAAAAATCTTCTGAAAGTAAAGATTTGGAACTGAGGAACAATGAATATTGCACTTGACTTATAGGTTGAGAAGTCCAGAAGTGAATACTTTCCCAGTGCCAAAGAAACTCCACAACAGTGAAAGAAATATGACAGACAACAGGAAAGAAAACCCACAAAGAAGTACAACAATCATCCTGAACATTGTCTGACGTTGTAGTTTTTTTTTTTTAATAGACCCAGTGAGGATTTGATGAAAAAGCTGAGAATTCTCTATTAAGATAAATGCATATTCATACTATTTTGCAAATAATTTTTAGCAAACAAGCTGATTCTCCTACACTAAGTAAAGGACTACTGATCTATGGAATACATAAAACTCTCTCTTTAAATTTATTCTCAACCTGCTGGAAACTTGTATCTAAATAGAACAATGGAACCTTCAGAAACACAATAATGTCAGCATTGTGGCATGTAGGTTTTAACAATAAAGAATACAGTAAATATAAATGGAAGGGAATGTTCACTTTCTCTGGTTGTTACTTTGTTATTTCTTTCTTCCACTCCTCAGACTGCTCTTTGGGTGTGTGATGGTTAATTTTATATCTCAACTAATTGGGACATGAGGTGCCCGGATTAAACATTATTTCTGGGTATGTCTGTGAGAGTGTTTAAAAAAGAAATTAGCATTTGAATCAGTGGACTGAGTAGAGCAAATGTCCTTTCCCAATGTGCATAGGCATCCTCCAAATCCAATGAGAGCTGCCACAGAAAACAGTGGCAGAGGAAGGAGGAATTCACTCTCTCTCTCTGACTGCTTGAGCTGGAACCTCCATCTTCTGCCATCAACTGGGCCTTGCTTAGCCCTTCATCTTTTAGTTCTCAGAACTCCACCATTGGCTATTCTGGATCCTAATTAGCAGTAAGCAGATTATGGGACTTCCAAGCCTCCATAATCATGTAAGTCATTCTCTTATAATAAATCATATATTGGAAAAATCATTAATAGAATATATAGCTCACCCTTGAAATACATGGGGGTTGGGAGTGCCAAGCCTCCCTTCCAGTAAAATAGCCATGTATAATTTTTGACTCTCCAAAATTTTACTACTAACAGCCTACTGTTGACTAAAAGCCTTACTGATAACATAAAGTCAGTTGATAAATATTTGGTATATGTATTACAAATTGTATTCTTAGAATAAAGTAAACTAGAGAAAAATGTTATTAAAATTATAGAAAAGAGAAAATCTATTATTCATTATGTGGAAGTGGATCATCATAAATGTCTTCATTCTCATTACCTTCATGTTGAGTAGGCTGAGGAGGAGGAAGAGGGAAGAGGAGGGCTTGGTCTTGCTGTCTTGGGGGTGGCAGAGGTGGCAGAGATGGAGGACGTGAAAGGGAAGCAGGGGAGAGAGACGTACTTGGTGTAACTTTACAGAAATGCATCATAAGTTCTGTCTGAATTTGTGCTTTTTCGTTTTTTAAAAAAGATTTCTATACAATACCAATCCTCCTACCGTTTGCTTTAGTTTCAGTGTTTGAATCATAGATGCATCCATGTCATAAAATAAGTCAAAAACAGTCTTGAATAATCAGAACACTTCTGCGAGAGTGAGAGACTGTCTAATGGCAATTTATTTTCTGGCACTGCTTCTTGAGTGTCTTTTTACTTCTTCTGGACATTGGTTCAGAAGCACTCATCCATATCAAGTCATCTTCTGTTAATTCCTCTGATGTGGTGTTTATTAGCTCTTGAGTTGCTCCAAGATTCATATCTTGAAACCCTCAATCTCTACCTTTTCTTTCTGTCATATCCGTAGTCTCTTTCATGATTTTCTTGATTGTCTCTGTTGTAAATCCTGTGAAGTCACAAACAATTGGACAGAGTTTTCTCCAGCAAAATTTATTATCTTTGGCTTAATGGCTTAATGGCTTCGTGGCTTCTTCTATAACAATGATGGCATCTTCCTTTTCCTTTCTGCCTGAAATCCTGGTTCTCATTTCTCTTTATTAAAAATGTTTTTTTACGTCTTTTTTCCCCCAAATAGAGTACTTTCATCTGCATTGAAAACCTGTTCAGGACCATATTCTTTCTCCTCAATGATTTTCATAATGGTATCTGGGAAATCATCTGCTGTCTCTTGGTTAGCAAAGAAGCTGCTTTTCCTGTTATCCTACATTTTTAAACCAAATCATTTTCTAAAATTATCAAACCATCCTTTGCTGACATTAAATTCTTCAGCTTTCAACCCTTCACCTTCCCCTTTTCTTGACTTATATGAGAGTCCATAGGTATTCCTTCCTTATGGAAATTCTGCACCCATATTAAAGCTGCATTTTCAAAACAAGATAAAAAGGTATTTTGCAGAAAGTGCAAGACTTTTGTGCCTGCTCACATAGCTGCAGTGATGGCTTCATGAACATCCTTTTCTTTTTAACATTGGTCTTTACACTGAATTCATTTATCTTCAAATGGAAGGCAACCACAGCTGCAGACCTTAATCTATAGTACATACCAAGCAGTTCAACTTTTTCTTATATTGTCATAACTTTTCTCT
Source organism: Mandrillus leucophaeus (assembly GCF_000951045.1). NCBI lineage: Eukaryota > Metazoa > Chordata > Mammalia > Primates > Cercopithecidae > Mandrillus > Mandrillus leucophaeus. The sequence goes on along the minus strand of NW_012102232.1, from coordinate 74,884 downwards.
GCTTCTTGGGAGCACTACCAGCATCACTAGTGATACTTGATATGGGCCCCATGGTGTTATTCCAGGTTTACAGTATTGTACTAAACATAATGAAAAATATGTGAGAACTATGAGAGATACTTTTTTACTGTAATATGCAATTTACTGGAGAAAGGAATTGCTCACCAGAAATGTTAACATCACTCAGCATTTTAAGCTGACACAACACTTGAATTAACAAGACAAGGTGGCAATAAAATTATTACAGTTGTGTAGTATGGACAGTTAATTTTATGCAGTTAAATTTAATACTGCATCTTTACATTTGTTTACATTTGTCTCAACTGTGAATGGTGTCAGGTATGGTCTAAGTGTGTATATAAGTTTTGAAAAATTTTAATTTTTTATAAAAACTTTGTACATATTTTATGGTAGTAAATGATAAAACATATCTACATAGTAAATGATAAAACAGTATCTACATATTTTATGCATTCATGATATATCTAACCTTTTATTTTTTATTTTTATTATATTTTAAGTTCTAGGGTACATGTGTACAATGTGCAGGTTTGTTACATATGTATACATGTGCCATGTTGGTGTGCTGTACCCATCAACTCGTCAGCACCCATCAACTCATCATTTACATCAGGTATAACTACCAATGCCATCCCTCCCTTCTCCCCGCTCCCCACAATAGGCCCCGGTGTGTGATGTTCCCCATCCCATGTCCAAGTGATCTCATTGTTCAATTCCCACCTATGAGTGAGAACATGCGGTGTTTGGTTTTCTGTTCTTGCGACAGTTTGCTGAGAATGATGGTTTCCAGCTGCATCCATGTCCCTACAAAGGACACGAACTCATCC
>NW_012102232.1:70844-71594 GCF_000951045.1 Mandrillus leucophaeus | reverse complement strand
TGAGACTTTGCTGAAGTTGCTTATCAGCTTAAGGAGATTTTGGGCTAAGATGATAGGGTTTTCTAAATATACAATCATGTCATCTGCAAAGAGGGACAATTTGACTTCTTCTTTTCCTAACTGAATACGCTTTATTTCTTTCTCTTGTCTGATTGCCCTGGCCATAACTTCCAACACTATGTTGAATAGGAGTGGTGAGAGACCACATCCGTGTCTAGGTTTGTCATAAATAGCTCTTATTATTTTGAGAAACGTTCCATCAATACTGAATTTATTGAGAGTTTTTAGCATGAAGGGATGTTGAATTTTCTCAAAGGCCTTTTCTGCATCTTTTGAGATAATCATTTTTTTTTTACCGATTGGAAAAAAATAGATGGATTTGTGAACCTGCACCGTTCAAACCCATGTCATTGAATTATATATGCATTCTATCGTTTCTATTTCTCTGGAGAATTCTAAGACAGGGTGCACCTTTTCTTTCCTATATGTCTGTACTTCTAATGGATGTGTATATGTTTTTTGATTAGCAGTTACTTTCATCCTCATAGGTTAAATATTCTCATAGGTTAATCAATACTGAATTTATTGAGAGTTTTTAGCATGAAGGGCTGTTGAATTTTGTCAAAGGCCTTTTGTGCATCTATTGAGATAATCGTGTGGTTTTTGTCTTTGGTTCTGTTTATATGCTGGATTACGTTTATTGATTTGTGTATGTTGAACCAGCTTTGCATCCCAGGGATGAAGCCCACT
>NW_012102232.1:51185-69560 GCF_000951045.1 Mandrillus leucophaeus | reverse complement strand
AGTGTGATGTGGTGCTGAGAAGAATGTATATTCTGTTTATTTGGGGTGGAGAGTTCTGTAGATGTCTATTAGGTCCACTTGGTGCAGAGTTGAGTTCAATTCCTGGATATCCTAGTTATCCTTCTGTCTCATTGATCTGTCTAATGTTGACAGTGGGGTGTTGAAGTCTCCCCTCATTATTGTATGGGAGTCTAAGTCTCTTTGTAAGTTTCTAAGGACTTGCTTTATGAATCTGGGTGCTCCTCTATTGGGTGCATGTGTATTTAGGATAGTTAGCTCTTCCTGATGAATTCGTCCCTTTACCATTATGTAATGGCCTTATTTTTGATATTTGTAAGCCACATGGTTTGTCTGGAAGGTTTTTTTTTTAATTGTTGCAAATCTCCAAAATTTTTTGGTATACCAATTGGGAAAAAATAGATGGATTTGTGAACTTGCACCGTTCAAACCCATGTCATTGAATTATATATGCATTCTATCGTTTCTGTTTCTCTGGAGAATTCTAAGACAGGGTGCACCTTTTCTTTTCTATATGTCTGTATTTCTAATGGATGTGTGTATGTTTTTTGATTAGCAGTTGCTTTCATCCTCATAGATTAGGCATCCTCATAGGTTAATCATAGGTTTCTAGAGCAGGACTCCAGAAAGATGAATGATGGAGTAGTTCTTTCAGAGTGGCTTCTACTAAAGGCCTTAAGCTAAAAATCCAAAAATGGTTGTTCCCTTTCCTACATGATCCCAAGCCAGGTTCCCATGAGAAGAGTCCAAGCAGTCACATAGCAAACCAAAAGGGAGTACTTGTGATGCGTATACTCAGTTCAAATCTAGCAAAGATTGTTTTGAGAATTGGTAAAATAAAAAATTTTAAAAACCTGACTCAATGAGATTTCATTCATGATAAATCTCTTCTCTTCACAAAGGATTCAAAGTAAATTAACTCATCATATTATTTACTGAAAATATTTGTCTCTTGTCTCAGGCTGTGTCTATCCAACTGGAAGAGAGCAGACTATATTATTTTCTGCTATACTAATGCCAATATTAATGTCAGTGTGGATTTCTTCATGGTCAATTTGATAATTTCTTTGGAGATGGGCCATTCTTATAAAATAATAACAGGCAAATGGAATCAATTGTACTGTATTGACAAAGTTTATTGTCTTCTCTGAAATCATTTGAAAAGACAGATGTGAATTTCACTCAGCAAAAAATTGACTTTGCTTATAAAAGTTCTTTTGCTCTATGAGTTTTGCCCCAGAAACGTTTGTATCATTAGGTACATATTTCATGCATAATATAAATAGGGTATTACATGTACTGGCAAAACACAGGTAAAAATGAAAAAGTTTGAAATGATAAAAGTAACAGGAAAATCTCAAATATATGAACTGGTATTCTCAAACTAGTTATAACTGACATATTTTTGAGTATCGAGGTGCTCTTTTTTCTAGACATTTAGTGATGAATTGTATGAACATCGTGCTTCAAAAAATTAAAACACCCTGATGAAATTTTGTTAAAGGTGGAAATTCAGGTAAAATCCCATATCTCAAGCCTCTATGCATGGAAGAATATGACAAAAGGAAAAAATCTGGTAAAGTGAATCTGAAGGGAAGACTGGGCTGGGCACGGTGGCTCACACCTGTAATCCTAGCACTTTGGAAGGTCAAGGCAGGTGGATCACTTGAGGCCAGGAGTTCTAGACCAGTCTGGCCAACATGGCAAAACCCCGTCTCTACTAAAAATACAAAAATTAGCCGGGCATGGTTGGGCATGCCTGCAGTCCCAAATACTTGGGAGGCTGAGGCACAAGAATCTCTTGAACCCGAGAGGCAGAGGTTGCAGTGAGCTAGGATCATACCACTGCACTCCACCCAGGGCAGCAGAGCAAGATTCTGTCTCAAAAAAAAAAAAGACTGAGGCTGTGCATCTATAGAGATAATATCTATGTTGATGTAATACCTTATGGAGAGTGATTAATTTTACCAAAATAATTATTATGATTATGCTTAATTTATAACTGAAAACATATGTTCTGAAAGAAACTTATAGTCACTCTTACCCCTAAACCAATTCATCTAGGATTCACAACAATTTAGAGATAGTGATTTAATCATATAACACTTTATATATTTAATAATTTCTCTGAAATTCTTGAAGATTTTAAAGAGCTAATAACAATAAAAGTATAGAACAATGAAATATATGAATTTCAGCAATGACAAAAACATAGCGAAATAATGAGCAGAGCTATTAATTTTAAGAGATATAGACCATGAAGGTCCCTAAATTCTTGTGTTCTTTAAGTTTTGATGAAACTAAACACTTCTCTTCAGTAGCTTAATTCACAGTTGAAGAGGGCATACTTTTTCCCCATGTGTAAGGGCCAGAGAAACTTACCACTACAGTGTGCTGTAGGAACTAAAGAATACTAAGACAGCCCGGACATTAGCAGATGGGAACTCCTCTGACAGGCAGCTGTGACTTGAGACTCACAGATAACCTTGCCAAACTTCCTTAGACTGGCCATATTGTCTACAACTCTTGCACCCGACCCTAACTTTCTTCCTTTTTCCCTCACCAGAGTCAGGACTACATTAAGACTTGTCAGCTCTCCTGGCCTCTTCCAGCTCCTTCTCCAGTTTCAATTATGAATGTTTCCCCTAATACATTTTTACACATCTAATTCTGTCTCAGTATCACCTCCTTCTTGGAGTATCCAAATAACACAAGTGATATCAAGAGTTATATATATTTAAAAAAGCAATAGAATGGGAATTTGAGACTGGCTTACTCAGTGTTCAGTGAGTGAAGAGGACAATATCCTTTGCATAAGGTGATGTTAATTGCTAAGGATGTCACTGGTGGTGACTGGAAAATGTCCAGGTGCACAAAAATGTTATGGTAGGGTATAAAGAGTTAGGCATTTGAAAGCTTTGAGTTGACAGTGCTTACAAAGACAGAAAAGTTTGCCTGTTACTTCTAAGTTGTATTGATGCTCTGCAGAGAGATAATAAGAGACTGATGGCTGTTAACAAGCTTTGGTATCTTACAAAGAGGCCCTTATTGCATGTGGTGGAGCAGACACAGGTGTGCAACAGCCAAAGGTCTAAAATAGTGTTTTGGAGCTTCAGAGAATTTGAAAGATCTCTCAATGCCCTCCTTGGCTGTGCAAAGGCAAAGGTGCTGGTTAGGAAAACCTGAGGTTCTGAAATATGGTTTGGGTATCTTGATGGATGCTGTATTAGTCTCTTCTCACCCTGCTAATAAAGACATACCTGAGACTGGGTAATTCATAAAGAAAAAGAGGTTTAATAGACTCACAGTTCCACATGGCTGGGGTGGCCTCACAGTCATGGCAGAAGGTGAAGGAGGAGCAAAGTCATGTCTTACATGGCAGAGACAAAAGAGCATGTGAAGGGGAACTGCCCTTTTATAAAACCATCAGATCTCATGAGACTTATTCACTATCACGAGAACAGCATGTGAAAACCCTTCCCCCTTGATTCAATTGCCTTCCACTGGGACCCTTACGAGACATGTGGGGATTATAGGAGGCTACAATTCAAGACGAGATCTGGGTGGAGACCAGCCAAATCATATCTTTCTATCCCTGCCCCTCCCATATCTCCTGTCCTCACATTTCAAAACACAATCATGCCCTCCCAAGAGTCCTACAAAGTCTTAAATCTTTCCAACATTAACTCAAAAGTCCAAGTCTAAAGTCTCATCTGAGACAAGGCAAATCTTTCTACCTATGAGTCTGTAAAATCAAAAGCCAGCTGGTTATATCCTGGATACAATAGAGGTACAGGCATTGCATAAATACACACATTCTAAATGTGAGAAATTGGCCAAAACAAAGGGCCTACAGGCCCCACGCAAGTCTGAAATCCAATGAGGCAGTAATTCAATCTTAAAGCTCCGAAAATCTCCTTTGACTCCATGTCTCACCTCCAGGTCACACTGATGCAAGAAGTGGGCTCCACAACCTTGGGCAGCTCCTGCCTGTGGCTTTGCAGGGTACAGCCCCACTCCTGGCTGCTTTCATGGGCTGGCGTTGAGTGTTTTCTGTTTTTCTAGGTGCGCAGTGCAAGCTGTCAGTGGCTCTTTTATAAAATCATCAGGTCTTGTGAGACTTACTATCACAAGAACAGCACAGGAAAAAGCTGCCCCCATGACTCAGTTACCTCTCACTGGGTCCTTCTCAAGACACATGGGGACTATGTGGGCTACAGTTCAAGATAAGATTTGGGTGGGGACACAGCCAAACCATATCAGATGCCCTGAGGATATTGCCTCTGAAATTTCCCATTAACTCTCTGGGCTCCAGAGGCGCATTACTGTCCCTTAGAGAGACCTGTTACTTTCTCTGTATTGAAACACCCCGCAGAGGCCACTCTTCTCTAAGGAAACAGGTGGTGCCCCCAGAAGCAGCACCCTTATCCACTTCTGTATGCAGCATGAAAATTAGTGTTAACTACCAGAATAACCACACTGGACCTTCTAAAGAAGGAAAAAAACTACATACACTGAAAAAGTTGAAAGAATTAGCTATCCTTAAGCCAGGAGTACATCCCTAAAAGGTGATTTTAAAGGCTTTTGATCAAAGAGGCCAGAATGTAAGACCGTCTAAGCAAGTATCCTTGATGTGGGGCCATTAATTTTCTCAGAACAAGGCACGTTATAGTTGGATCTTAGGAGATGGGGTAAACTTGCTGGTGGGGTGACTCTTGGAGGCCTGAAAAAAAAAAATGATGGCCTCCAGCACTAAGTGAAATAGAAAAGCCTGAGTTGCTTTGTGAAATGTTCAGGGCAGGAATAAAGAGGCTGGGAAGCAGGTGTGCTGGAGTGGATACATCATGTGAGGCCAGAAGACCCAGCAGATGATTATGCTCCATAGGAAGCCCAGAGGTCACATCATTCTCCACGTCAACATGCCCGTGAGAGAGGCACTAGCATCATCAAAAAGTTCAGTAGAGGCCTCCTCTGCAGCCCAGTGCTAACGGTAGGAGAAACTAACACAGCCTTCAGAGGCCGGGTAGGACAGCTTAAACACCAGATACCTAGAGGCCACAATGATTCTAGTCAAATGAACAGACAAAGGAGCTTGGCCCACACGGAATGGTGAAGATGGCTGGGATATTATGGTTTTATATGTATAGTTTTCATCCATGGTTTCTGGCTTATATCTCCCTTAGCCCTTGTCACAGTCTTTTGTTATAGTGTTGGGGTGCTTCAGGCCTCAGGAGAAGGCTTCAGGAAACATAATCTCCCTGTCCGATCTTCTGTCCTCTTTTTACTGGCCCAAGGCAGGGCCCTAATTTGATTGTGAATCAAAAGGCCCTCATTCCAGAGAGAGTCCTGATCTATACTCTGGAAGGAGAAAATCTGCACAGAGAGGTGAAGAAGACTCTGAACAGAGAGGCCTTGCTGAGTTTCTCCAGCCTGTTGGGATCATACCCATTTTATCCAATCAGGTTTCTACATGCTTGTCAATCATGCCTATGTTCTGAAGCCTCCATAAAAATCTAAAAGGAAAGTGTTCAGAGAGCTTCTGGATAGCTGAACACATGGAGGTTCCCGGAGGGTGGTGCATCCAGGGAGGGCATGGAAACTTGTGTCCCTTCTCCCATTCCTCACCCTACATGTGTCTTCATCTGCATCCTCTGTAATATCCTTTATGGTAAACTGATAAATGTAAGTAAGTTTCCCTTGAGTTCTGTGAACTTCTGTAGCAGATTAATCGAACTCAAATTGGGGGTTGGTCATGGGAACCCCAACTTGAAGCTAGTCAGTCAGAAGTTCTGGAGGCCCAGACTTGTGACTGGTATTGAGGGGGTGTCATCTTGGAGGCTAAGCCCTCAACCTGTTCAGGGAGAAAGCATCAGAATTGAATGGAAGTAGAGGACACCCAGCTGGGGTCCATTGCTCAGTGTGTGGGAAAAACCTTCCACATTTGATCACAAAAATCTGAGGACAATAGGTTAAGGCACAGCTGAAACCATCCTGTGAGCTAATCTTGATTAAAGAACTCTTTGGGGAGGCGATGGTGCCATGCTACCTACATGGAGGAAGTAATATAACTAATTGAACATGGAAATACTAAAATAAAAAGGCTTTTCCTGGGACAGAGATGTGTCAGCTTTCAATATCTCCTGGCAAACTCTAGCACTCATTTACTTTCATTCAGTTTGGAATATCACTATTAGCGGTTGGTTGTCTTCATGATGTGATTGGAGCAGAATTAGGTACTCACATGGGGTGGACAATGATATTCCTCCACAATTCTGCCTCAGGTCTATGTGAACTCTGTGTTTACTCTCCTATCTCCATCATGTGGCTGAGGTATTCCACAGAAGCACATTGATCCATTACATGGATGACATGTTGATCGGACAGGAAATGCACAATGTGGCTACTATGCTGCAAACTGGAAGACACATGCCCTCCAAGGAGTGGGAGATGAATCGTATGAAAACTCGAAGACCTATGCTTCAACATCTGACAGACATTTTGGTGTTGAATGTATCAGTGGTGAAAAAGATGCAGTATGGAACTTATGGTAAACTCTGGTTGGAGATTCGCTACTTGCTATTGGGATTCAAGTCCATGTCACTTGAGTCAAGAAAATGTACCCCTTTGAGAAAACAACTCCTGCTGTGTTGAGGGGCCCTGGTGGAGACGCTAAGCTTGAACGTGCAATACCAAGTAGCAATGCGTCCAGAACTGCCCATTATGAACTGAATTCTGTCAGATTCACCAAGTCACAAAGTTTCACATCCCGTTAGTATGGAGCGGTTCATACTAAAATAAAATTGTTATGTTTGTGATTAAACTGGTGGAGGGCCAGAGAGCATTAGCAATCCACTGACCAGGTAGCCCAGACCTCCATGTCACTCACCAGAGTTGTACAAGTGCCCTTCCTCTGGCTCACTCTTATTGTCCTATGGTGTATCCCGTATTACCAGACGAAACAGGGGATGGAGTGCGGGGAGGCCAACTTGCTTTGTATTTTTATTTCCTGTCTCGGAATGCAATCCAAGAATGGATACTCCTTCATTCCAGCCATTGAAAAATCGCATAGAAAGGAAACCTTCTCAATGGATAAAATCATGGACAGTGTACCTGGTCATTGACTTTGTGTGGAATGTAGAATAACCTTGATATTCCTGGACAGTGGTCAATGGTGTGGACATTTTGCCAGGGGTCTGGAAGGAAAAGGACTGAATATCAGAGACTGGGAGGTTTAGAGTAGTAGCATGGTGTTGAACATATGAAACTCAGCACACATTGTAAACATTTTTTGTTTTACACATTAATGCACAATAGCTATGTCTACCATAGACACTGAACAACAAAGTAACAAATATAACTCAGCTGGTTGACACTAACTGGACTTCATTATCAGCCATTCCAGATTTGGCATGTTCTGTACATGTAGAGTGGCCATGTTGGCAAAGGCAGAGTCTACATAGGGGCTCAACAGCACACCAAGCTTGCCTACCTACTGAAGCTAATCAAGCTACTGTTGTCTCTGAATGCCTGGCCTGTCAATGAGACATGACTGACTACTGAGACTCCAGTGTGGCATTATTTTTTGAGGGGACCAAACAGCCACTTGCCACCAAGCTGACTACATTGGGCCCCTTCTATCATGGAAAGGCCGGTAGTTTGTTCTCAAGGATAGATGCCTATTCTATACATAAGCTTGACTTTTGTATTGTCATAGTCTCAGCTAACCCTACCATGTGGGGCTTCACAGAATGCCTGATCCACAGGCAAGGAATCCCACACAACATAACATCCAAGAAGTGGGCATCCTTTACAATGAAAGAGGTGAGGTAAAGGTCAGACAACCATGGCATCCAATGGCTATGTCACCTTCTGCACCATCTAGGACTGGCCAGAACTCTGGAACAGCTTTTAAAACCCCAGCTCAAATGTCAGACTTAAAGCAACACTTTGAAATTATGGGGAGCAATCCTTAGAATATAGTGTATGCATTAACTCAGAGACATTTACGTGATGCTGTGTCCCCCATGGGAAGAATATGTGGATCCAGCAGCCACAGAGTGGAAGCAGGCACATCCTTCACTTACCACCACTAGCAATTACCCGCTCTGGAATTTTGTTCCACTGTACTCTGCCACTTTGGGTTTTGCAGAGTTGGAGGTCCTTGTAAGAAAAGTGGACATTCTCTTGCAATGGTACACAGAGAGGTCCCTTTGAAATACATGTTACAGTTACTGCCTAGACACTATGGACCCCTGGGGTCCAGAAACCACCAAGATAGAAAAGAAATCATCATTCTGGGCAGAGGCAATTGACCTTTATCAGCATGGAGACATCGGCTATTTCTGATATAATAGAAGTGATGAGGACAGTGTATGGAATTCCAGTGACTCATGTGAGCACCTCCTAGTTCCCACTTGCCCTGTTCTAAATGTCAATGATCATATGCAGCAACCCTGCCTGAGAAGAGTATGATTACCAAGAATACAGACCTCCAGAAATGAAGGTTTGGATCACACTACAGGGTATAGCACTAACAACCTGCACTGGCGATCACAGAGTGTGAAGGGAATTTTGGATGCATGTTAGAGAAGGGAGAATTTGAATATCAGTTGTGGTCCTGAGATCAATTGCATCAAAATTACCTCTTCTGTCTGAGTTTCTTGTCAAGGAGAGAGGCCCATGGGGGAGCCACTCCCACACCCTGTGTGGTGAAGTAAATTTAAGTGATACAAGAGGTAGACTATAGCAACCATCAAATTGTGCCTTTCAGAGTTCCAACTGATGGAGTATAATTAAGCAAGGACTGTAACTGCTGAGCTCTGAAATTCATCACCACTTGTACCAAGGCTTCTCTCATTGCTTTCCTCAGCATTTGCTTACTGAGTGCAGCAGCCGCAGGGTAGGTCATTCCTGGAAGATGGGGGAATCCTCTGATGGGTCATTTGGCTCAAATCCTTCCCACTGGCCATTGACCTTGAGAGACTTTCTTAGAACTGCCTTCTTCCACTCAATCCTCTCTTCCTCTGTCCTCCACAAGGGTCAGATGAGCATCTTTGAGCATCTCCAAGGCTCTCCTGGTTCTCTCCCAAAGTTCCCTCATAGACATTTTCCCTAATAAATCTTTTGCCCATCTAATCCTGTCTTGGCATCTGCTTTTCTGAGAAACTGCAGTAGCACATGCTTGATGGCACGAGTCAATTCATGGAGTTTAAGTAAACTGTACACGGAATCATCATACTAATGAAGCCATAAGTATTTCTTGCTGCTTATATATACCAATTGGCTTTCCTTCATTCACTAATGATAACCTGTGCTCCTAATCCACTCAGCAACCTTTCAATTCTTTCTAACTTAAAATAAGACAGGAAAGATTAGCTAACAATAAAATGTGAATATGTACAGAATTACTATTGAAAAAACCTCTCAAAACCTAAGCCCTTCTGACAAAAGAATATTTCTGAGGCACAATCTATATGAGAAAGTGATGTAGAGATATGTATAAGCAGAAAGCAGTGAAAGTCAAGGCCTCCACTCGCTTCAACATTCTGATATGTTCACTTTGTTTAGTGTTTTAGTTGGCTTTAAAGTCTAACAATTAAGAAAGCTTACAAAATGGTTTGCAGAAGAATATTAGTGAAAGGATTATTGAGTACTTCATAAGTCCTTTGAACAGGAAACACACATCTTAAAATGCAAACTAATTTTTTAAACAAATAGATGCCTGTGATTGGATGGATCTATAAATTCATGCTTACATTACTAATGGTATTATTAGCATAAATATTTTATAGCATATATTATAGCAGCTTTCAGGTAATTGATGCCTCCAAAAATATTTATTGATCTGAAATAAAAATATCTTTGAGAAGTGGCTTTGATTAGATGCATACCATAGAGGTAAAACTGACTCACCAGCTGGGCGTGATAAAGAAATAGTCAGACCAAAGTGTCATCAAATGGATTTTTCTGGTGCCATTGGTGGCAGTAGCATATCACTGCATAAGTGACTTTGCCTCTGGTGATTATAACTGACAACCAAATGGCCTATGTGAGTGCCATGTTATCATCACAGTGCAGCTGATATTCAGGGAAACACAGACTCAGTGGATGTGTTTCCCGTGGCAACTGAGTCAGACGGCTGTACTTACTAGAGCCTAGTAGAACATAGTAGCATCTACTACGTTCAATATGATCACAGTTTCCTGCTAGGTAGAAGGCAAATTTCTGTCTTTGCATGCTTTTCACACTCTGAGAAAGAAAAAGTTCTCCAATTTTATCCCATTTTCCACTCATCACACATGTGTACCTTACAGTGAAGGTTAAAGGAAGTTAGTTACAGGAATTTTCTGTTAAATATGGGAATAGATAAAGAATAAAAGGAAAATGATGGCATATGCCAAAATTAAGGGGACGAGAATCCTTTTATGAATGTGTTCTAAAAATCCAAATAGTTTTGTGACATTTTAGACAGGAAAAGCCATTTTTATACTGAAGTAATGTAGGGTTGTGCAAAGCTTCATATCAGCTGATAAAGAAAAATATTACTTTCATAGGTTCACATAAGAAGTTCAAGTATTTCATCTCAGCTTCGATTTTTAAGCCATTTTCCTGCAAACTAGCAAATTTCTGCCTACAGCAAACTGATGAAAATTCATGGATGTTTTCATTCCTCCAGTTTAGGGCAGAATAGTAAAACTTTTGCCTTAGATCAAACTTTTGAACATTTGAGGGAAGGGGAAATAAAAAACCACATCATTTCTCAAATGTGAATACCCAAAGTGAAATGTGGCTGTTTCTTACATTTTTAGATGCCTGGAAGTTTTCCACAAACTTCTATAACAGTCACTCTGCAGCCTTCTGCTATAAATGTTTCAGGAACTATCTAGGGAAATATCCTATTGAGAGGGAAGGCAGGATTATCTAGCAGATAGAGCGTGGAATTTGGACTTAGACAACCATCTGAGACCTGCACCTGCCTCTTTCATTGCCTTATGGTGCGGTGCTGTATAAATGATTCAGACGCTCTTTGCTTGTATTTTTCCCTGTGGCAATAGAGGGAAATAGGCTAAGCATTAGCCCCTTCTCAACTGTCAGAGAATACCATAAAGGTAAATATGACATTGTCTGTAAAGTGCTCTGACCTCTAATCCAGAAAAACAGTGCAGACATGTGAGGCCAGAGAGACTGTTCAGACATTATAGAGTCCTAGCTTGGAAATGGCTTGACCCCTTCGTGTCTGTATTCAGTCAGAGGTCCCTATGACACATGATCAACGATAGGTATTACCAGTTGCTAATTCCTTCTATTCTAATCTTTCCTTCCGCATCTGGGACATATTAACCTCATCCTCACAAACCCAATGAAGAGAGACAACCCTAACAGTCAATCAATAGGCATCTATTAATTGTCTAATAGGCACAATGCATTCTGTTGAGCATTAGACCTCAGATGAGAGTCTATTAGAACTATAATAATTTATAAAACATAGTTACTATACTCAAGACCCTTGCAATCATGATGTAGCTGGAAAGGAGAAGTGTCTGAATCATTTAAAATCATATAAGACAGCCCTAGATGCCAAACCACTGATAGGATTATTCCAAAGGGTTCAGAGGAGAGAGGGTGTGGCTCAGGATAGAGGATCCTGGGATGGTCAGTTTTAATATGGTTTTAGTCTGTAATTAGAACAAACACACAAATACAGAAGAGAAAATGCATATGTACCCACAAGTGTAAAAAGATAAAGTGATACTTCTGGTAGTGACCACACTGAAAAGTGATTCGTTAATATTTCTGGATGCCATCAGTTAGTTCACTGTTCTTATTAATTTTAGGCAATTGTGGCCCACCCTCCTGATCATTTCCCTTATATGGCAGATTTGAGGTATTTTGATAGCTTGTTTGTAAACCCTGGTTCAGTCAGTCAGTATGGACATATCTTACAACATAATTTCAGAATAAGGGGAGGATCATGCGCACTACTGGGAAGAGAATTGGTTGATTTTACTCTGAGACCTTGAGCCCCTCACTTTACCGCTCAAAGTCATTCGGTTGATTCATTTGTGACATAAGAGGGTTGGGCGAGATTTCATGGGCCAGGTACAGAATTCTCTGGGGGGAAAAAAAGTGCTATTTAAAACATACTTTCTTGTGCTGCTGAAAAACTCATCTTGTGTTTGTATTCTGTCAGAATCCACCATCATTCCTTGTCATCAAGATCGATATCTCAATTTTATAGACCACGAATGCTTCAGGTAGAGGACAGCCAGATGGTAATACGATGCTCTAAAAATGCGCTTTAACTGTAACTCTTAATTTAATTATATTCAAACTGGATGTTCCCAAGCTCTATTAAACTTTAATATTCAACTCAGTAGAGCTTTGGTCTTGCCCGTAAGTACTAACTTAGATAAATAGGCTGGTTCTTGTAAAGAACTTGTGCCACAGTGAGCAAGCATCTGCAAAACAGAGAGGAGGCAGATGGCCTTTGCTGGGGGGTATAATAGCAGCATGCCTCTATTTCAAAGAACATTGGTAAAATATTTGTTTTAAATATGATGGTATGTATCACCAAAAGGTTTAACAAGGTCAAAACATCCTGTCAATTCAGAGAATATAGTAATTCAATTTTAAGTAAAGTAGGAAATATGTCATTTGTTTTATGAGAAAAATTGCAAATTTTGATTTTCTTTTAAACAGCCATGTTTTACCATGTCATATCCTATCAAGAAACTAAAATTTACCTGTACTACATGGTATAGATAATGTGAACAGTAGTAGTATGTTGAAAAATAAAATCAGCTATATTGAACATAAAAGAGAAAAATTATTTCTCCAGAAAATTTCCTAGAATTTTAAAAGAATATGGTCTTAATTAGTGTTGTAAACTGACAATAATTAATTGTGGCATGAAACAGCTACTTTAACATATTATGAAATATGTTCATTTATTCTTTTTTTTGTTGTTGTTTTGACGGAGTCTCCCTCTGTTGCCCAGGCAGGAGTGCAGTGGGGCGATCTCGGCTCACTGCAACCTCCACCTCCTGGGTTTAACCAATCCTCCTGCCTCAGCCTCTCCAGTAGCTGGGACTATAGGTGCGTGCCACCACACCCAGCTAATTTTTGTATTTTTAGTAGAGAAAAGGTTTTCCCATATTAACCAGGTTGGTCTCAAACTTCTGACCTCAGGTGATCCTCCCGCCTCGGCCTCCCAAAGTGCTGGGATTACAGACATAAGCCACCACGCCCGGCAGAAATATGTTCATTTATTCTATGAGGGAGTTTGTGCAAAGTCTATAACAGGTTATGCACAATTTAAATTAATATTTTCCAATGGAAATATAATGCAAATCACATATATGCATTTTTTAATTTTATAGTTTCTATATGAAGAATAGTAGAAAAGATAGAGGTAAATTAGGTTTTTATAGATTTTATTTAGCACACTATGTAAAATATTTTCACTTTAAAAGTAAACATTATTTAAATACTGCAATTTTTAAAATAAAGCCTTCAACATTTAGTGTGTATTTTATTTACAGTACAATTCAATTCAGATTTCAAGCATATGATAGCCACATGTGGCAAGTGACTATTGGTAGTGTGGGTTTAGATGGTGAAAATACACTATTAAGCAACAAAGACATGTCTACTTTCTTATGGTTTATAGTCTAGTATGGAAAACAGATTCTGAACAATAAATTACAAGTGTGATATTTAGCAATATGTGTTAAAAAGCATTGCAGTCATGTGTGGCATAAAAATGTTTTGGTCAATGACAGACTTCATGTACAAAGGTGGTCCTGTAAGATTATAATATAGTATTTTACTGTACCTTTTCTATGTGTAGATATGTTTAGATAAACAAATGCTTATCCTTATGTTCCAGTTGCCTATAGTATTCTGTACAGTAACATGCTGTACAGGTGTGTAGTCTAGAAGCAAAAGGCTACACATGTAGCATAGGTTTGCAGCAGGCTATACCATCTAGGGTGGTGTAAGTACACTCTATGATGTTTGCACAATGAGGAAATTGCCTAATGATGCATTTCACAGAATGTCTCCCTATCGTTAAGCGTGGCATGACTGTAAATAAAATTAATATTGCTGAGTACATGCCTTACATTTAATGAATTTCCACTTCACATATGCTACAGATAGTGTGTTTTTCTATGTGAGTGAGATCACTCTTGGCATTTTTTAGGGAATGCATTCTAAATTAATATACTTTTGTAGTCTGTTAGCATTCTTTTATTTTTGTGCTTTCCACTTTTCCCATATCAGGATTACATTGTAAGTTTGAAGTTAGAGAGGTATAAGCCAGAGCATAATAATCCTTTAATACAATTATATATTGTTTAAAAAATTAAAGTAGTTTGTTGTAAAAGAAAAAAAAGTTTTCAAAGAAAACTTCATTTAGGATAAGAGAAAATTCAATATTTTTCCATGCATTTCCCATAGCTTTATAATTTCTAAGATTTTTCCTGGCATGTGTTTGCAAAGGCTTGTTACTATGAACTATAGACCTTTTCTAGGTTATTACAAAAGTAGTTTATTTCTTATGAAATCTTACAATTATACCTAATTTATATATACAGGCTGGTGTCAAGAGAGTACTTAGCTGTTTAGATAATAGCTAAGATAATAATAAAACAATTAAAAACATAAAAAGAATAGTTTATATATGAAATAGACTCAGTCTTGTTGAAAGATATGCCTTTATTGATTTCATGTAACCCAGCTTAATCGTGGATGGTACCGAAGATGGTTATATATTTATTGAGATTTGAAGAATGCCAAAAAGCACAGATGAACCAAAAGTTTAATGTTCACTCATCTGACTAAAAATATATCTTTTCCATGTTGCTTCTTAAACAAAAATTGCTGTAGAATTTCAGACAGAGAAGATTGCGTGGATCACAAGAGTCAAGTCCATAAGAGAAAATTCCTAACCTGGAATTTAATGACTGGATAGAGCTAGATTTTTCTGGAAGGAATAGGTAGGTCTTTCTTATTTGGAAAAGCAACATAAAGTGAGAGGTAGAAACTGGCAAGATTTGTTGGGAGAATACAGCAAATGGCTTAATACTGAGACACAGTGGAAATGCACAAAGGATGAGCAATTTAAGTCTAGTTAATGGAGAGTTAGAATCTTAAAAGTAGATTCAATAGGTGATATGGTACCAATGCAGTTTTAAATCAGGGAAGTGGCATAATGAAAATGCCATTTTTGGAAGATTCATCTAGCAGAGGTGACAGGATTGATTTAAAGATGCTAAAGAAAAATATCAAGGAGGTTGAGTTGAGAGACCAGATCCAATAATAGATTTGGAAGATTTAAACAAGACTTCTTAAAATGAAAGACTCGTGCTTTTTTGACAGCATAGGAAATGGAACTGGTAAAAAGGACGAGTAAGAGAAGCCTGGGAAAAAATAGAATAAATGCAGGATTATGTTTGGATTCAGGGCTCTGGCAGTGGAGTTGGATAGATATAAAAAGAAAGACAACTCTTTTGCTAACAGCATAGACAGTGATATTTTGAACTGTAGAGATGAATTCTCCTGAATTTCTGTTGTCCAGCAAAAAATATAGTGGGATTATATTTTATATTATTAGTCTTAGATCTCATTCCTCAGAGCTAAAGTAAATTGAATGCTGTTTGAAATATTACTAAGTGAACTATGGCAATATTTTCATCTCCTTTCTAAAAGCATACATATTTTGGTTTAAATTATTTAGGAAGTTATGAAACAAAACAGGATTTATGTCTGCCTTATTTTGACATATAGTTTACATTTGGAAAACTTTGCCCTAGGATGGCATTGGATAAAATTTTTATCATAAATTTGGGCACAGCCAAAGCGAAATCACAAAACTCAGAACAGTAATAGACTTTATAAATCATGTAATTATATTGGTAGAAAACTAATAAATATTTATTGTTTGTCAGATGCCAAGCCTGTAGAGGGCATTGGCTATACATGTTTAAAAAAATAAAAGAAAAAGAAAAAAACTGTCTTTGTGAATAAATGTAGAGTCTATTAGAGGAAATGGTCATTAAACACATATAGAATTATACATTTGAATAAATCCATGTTATTTGTTGAATTATGTCCCCTAAAAATTCCTATGTTCAAGTCCTGACTCCCAATATCTCAAAATGTAACTTTATTTGAAAATAGTGTAATTAGGGGTATAATTATTTAAGATGAGTGCAAACTGGTGTAGGGTTGGCCCCTAATCTAATACGACCGGAGTTCTTGTAAGAAGGGGAAATTTTGACACTGACATAAACACACAGAGAGCTCCATGTGAAGATGGAGGCAGAGGTCAAAGTGCTGCTTCTGCAAGCCAGGAAATGCCAAAGATTCCCAGCAAACCACCAGGAACTAAGGGAGAGGCATGGAACAGATTCTTCCTCACAGTCCCCAGAAGGAACTGACCCTGCTAACATCTCCATCTAAGACTTCGAGTCCTTGACACTGTGAGAAAATAAATTCTGTTGTTTCAACCATCTAGTTTGTGGTACTTTGTTATGGCATTCCTAGAAAACGAAAACAGTGACAAATACAAAAAGAAAATTATTGGTAATACTAGGAGTGAATAAGGTGATAGGGCTCAGATCTGATGGGCAAAGGAGACCTCTTTAAGGAATTTATAATTGATCTGACACCTGAAAAACGAGCCAGCCATGTGAGGTATGAGACAGAGTGATCTGGGCAGAAGAAAGAACACGTGCAAAGGTCCTGGTATAGGAAAGAACTTGCCACAAGTAAGGAGTTGAAAAAAGGCTGGTGTGGCTGTTGCACAGCCAATAAATGTGAGAGTGGTACAAGATGAGGCTGATAAATTCCTGGTAAGTAAATTGGACTTTGATTTTTATCCTAACGGATTTGGCTGGTAAGGAATTTGACTTTTATTCTAAGAGCAATTCCATTAGTTCGGAGACATGAATGGGTTTTAAGCAAGTGGTGACTTTATCCAATGTACCTTTTAAATAAATTCTAACTCCTATGTAAGTCATGATATGGAGATATGGAGGGAAACAGTGACAGCAATGCAGCAGGGAATCAGGCTTGGATTAGGTGGGTGTTAGTAGATTACTGATAATGAGCAAATATGTAATACTGGGAGACAGAGCATGTGTAGTAAAGAATTTCTCTCAGGTTTTTGTTTTGAGCTATTAGGGTTTTTTAAAAAAATATTTATTGAGAAGCTAGAGGAGGAACAGAGTAGGGAAAGGATAGAATGCAGGGGGACTCATAGAATGAGTTCAGCTCTGTGTATGTTAAAAATTGAGATGCCCAGGAGAGAGTCAAGCAGAAATACCAAGGGAGTGATTTCTTTCTTGCTTGCTCCAAAGAAAGGTCTAAGGACTGAGACTGAGACATAGAAGTTACATGTGTTCTGCAATGAACACAGGGAGTTCGTAGCACAGTATAGAGTAAAGCTGAAGGCTTCCTGATTCCCAGCCCAGTGTTCTTGCAACCTCATGTAAATGCCTAGTCAACAACTTTATAGGATCCTTTGATTAAGGGGTAAGGGAGCACTTTCTTGGGTTGTATTGGGAATAAATATACGATCATCTGTATAGCAAAAAAAGCATAGATGGATAGAGTATTGACACAAATGCACAGAAATAAGATTAAGAAGGCTTGGAGCCTACTTTTAGCTTTGCCACTGCTGTAATTGGTTTAAGTGCGTCTCAATGAAATGAGTGTATAATATCATATGATCTCTAAGCTATCTATTAGTTTTAAAACCTGATAACTCCCCAGGAGCAATTGAACTCCTGGGTAAACAATCTAATAATATTATTGTACATGTGCGTAAGAAGGTATGCATAAAGATTCTCAATAAAATATTGTTTACAGCAAAATTTAAAGGAACTTCAGTGCCCATCAGTAGAAAGAAATAAAACATTCTATGTTTATGTGGTAAAATGTTATTTAGCTGTTTAAAATAATAAACTAGATCTATGTATATACAGAAAGATCACAAATGCAGAATGTTGAATGCCAAAAATGTTAGTCTCAGAATAATAATTGAAATAATTTACCTTCAACAGATGCACATATATGTAAAAATGCTAAAAATAAGAAGGATGAAATTCTAGTTAATTATTGGAATGGAGGAAATAAATAAGACTAAAGATGGGCTAGAAACAAGGCTTCAAGCTCTTAATATTTCATATAAAATTATATTTAAACTGTGTATAACAATAGAATTAAACAGAAGTTTATTGTATTATTCTTTCTGTATTTTTAATTACATAAATTTTATGACTAGAGGTCAGTTAAACCATTATTTTCAGGCTGGTAATCCCAGCACTTTGGGAGGCCGAGGTGGATAGATCA
>NW_012102232.1:30667-49510 GCF_000951045.1 Mandrillus leucophaeus | reverse complement strand
AACATGGTGAAACCCCATCTCTACTAAAAGTACAAAAAATTAGC
Source organism: Mandrillus leucophaeus (assembly GCF_000951045.1). Lineage (NCBI taxonomy): Eukaryota > Metazoa > Chordata > Mammalia > Primates > Cercopithecidae > Mandrillus > Mandrillus leucophaeus. The sequence goes on along the minus strand of NW_012102232.1, from coordinate 49,466 downwards.
TGGATGTGGTGGCACGCACCTGTAATCCCAGCTACTCAGGAGGCTAAGGTAGGAGAATCACTTGAACCTGGGAGGTAGAGGTTATAGTGAGCCGAGATCACGCCACTGCCCTCCAGCCTGGATGACGGAGTGAGACTCCATATAAAAATAAAACAAAAAAAAACCACAAAAAACGCATTATTTTCATTTTTTGTTATGGAGGATAAAAAGTTTTATTTCAATATATGGAATATTTTAATGCATTATCATTGATTTCTTAAAACAGCAATATCATTTTATACTTCATAACATTATGTTTTCATTTTTGAATTTTACTTAACAAACTGATGTGTGCTCTTCAGTTGTGCTAGGAGCTGTCATATCCACATTTATTTCAGGTTAACAACTTTCTAAAGGAGGTACCTATTTCACAAACAGCAAATCTGAGGTTCCTAGAAGTTAAAAGCTTGCCCAAGGGTACAGAACTGGTAAATAGACGAGATAAAAGTTGAAACTCAGTTGTTTTACTCCAGGTTTAGTTGTTTCCCTCACATTTGACTGACATACACTTCTAAGCTAAACACACAGTATAAGCTCCACTTATTCCTAATAATTCACATTTCCTTATAAAGTCGGGGTTTCGTTCAGTCAATATGTAGTCTAATGTACTGAACCTAACATACACTTATTTTGCATATAAGTGCAGTAAAAATTCTGGAAATGTACATTAGGAAGTGAAAGGAAATATGTACTATTAGGATTTCCATCTAGTTTTAATCATAGAAAGCCTATTCTGTATATCGATGCTCTGGTTTTATTTTTTAAAATATCTTTATAGCTGTTACAATTTTGTTCCTCTTTTTGGAACCTTGATAATAAGTTGTTGCTTTTGATGTTAAAATGGATGAAGATTTTGCTATATTTAGGAAGAAATTGTTTTACTATTGTGGAGTAAAATGTTATTGATTTTCTAAAAAAGAGAAAAAAGACAACTTCAAGGAAAACACTACAAGATACATATTTGACTAGCACTTCACAAATGTAACTTTACTGTCATTAAACATTTGCTTCTTTCTTTCTCTCCTTCTCAGCCTATTGTTCCTGTTCCTCATCTTATGATTTTTTTGGTTATATTTGAATGATGAGCCCAAAGCATGAAAAGCTGTTGTTTTCAACCTTTATTAATGTTTCCCAACTCATTTCCCTGTTTGCCTGCTGACAACCTGCCAAAATCACCCTCTGGTGAATTGTAAAAAGATTGGGGTAGCAGTTTTGGGATCCAAAATGTGTTGCAGATAATTAGTAAATCAGAACTTTGTCACAGCAGATACTTTGCTACCCACACATCTCTATTTTTAAGCCTTGTGTGTCACACAATGTGTGTTCATTGTCTGTTTCAGTGTGAGTAGCACATCTTTGCATTGCATATAATACAGTTGAGTTGAATGAGAAATTCCATTATTATTTTGTCATTTTGTATTGTCACTGATTAACACATGAGATATACATATTTGGTGAATAATTGGAAATCACTGTTGGCTTTTAAATAGCTTTAAAAAGGAGAGGAATTACCTATTTTGCTACTGACTAAAGCAATCCATACATAATCTAAGTAGTTCATACGGTAGTCTTCGTTTTCCAATAAAGGCAAGAGATAAAAATCTCCTTAGATGATCACAGTTGTTTTCATGCTAGTTAGTTCTAACTAACTTGATTGGCAAGAGTAGTGGGTCAGGAGATTGCTTCTTGAATCACACAAAACTGAAAAGTTTTTTTCAGTGTAATACTGAGGTGATAAGTTGAGGCAAAAAGGAAAATTAGATTTAGGATGATGAAATGCTAGGATTATCAGCAGACTTTCATGTGAATCAACTGGAGAATCATAGGAGCAAATAATTTAGTGATCTGTTTCCTTTAAAATACTACCTAATGGCATAGCGTCTGTGCATATATATGCTCATATGTGTGTGTTATATTAACGAATGCACTCAACCCTGATCCCACTTCATTTGTTCCTTAACTTTCAGCCTGTAGAGAAGGTAGATAAACAGTTGGATATGAGATTACATATGTACCAAGCTATTTTAGTGTCAGAGGAAATTTATCAATTTGCATAGAGTTTCAATAACTGTGGTCTCAACATATGTCAGGTACATAGTCATGATAAGATGGACTGGCTACTATGATATTATAATCAGACATGATTTAATCTTAAAAGCATAATAATATCAGCCTTAAGTTTCAAAAAAAGCAAGAAAGGTGATAGTTATTCTCATATCTAAGATGACGAACTTGGAGAAGATGCATGACCTCTAAAAGTTGTAGATTCTTTATCTATAAAAAGGGCACCAAAAAAGCTGCTTTTCCTACTTGATAAGATTCTTATTAGGGATAAATATATTAATATGGATAAAATCCCTTTGTAATTTTTGGATGTTGTATATATAAGACATTACTTAAAATATCTAAATAAGGAAATAAGAATCTTCCCTAAATCAGAATGCATTCATTTATCAAATATGCATAGGTGCCTACTATATTTCAGTTGTACTGTTCTAGGAATTGAGAAGATAGTAGTAAACACAACAGAAAATAATTTCTGCCCTGATAGATCTTATACATTAGTGAATTGAAATAACAATAATAGATAAACTTTGTAGTATGTCAATTGGTGATAAGTGCTATAAAATAAAATAGGACAAAAGACATAATTTAAATAGGAAACATTTGAAGAATTACTTGAAGAAGATGATAGCCTAAGCCAACAGGGAAGATCAAGTTGTATGTTGAAATACTAGTTTAGAGAAAATGTTCATTCTTGATGAATGGTCTATTATTACTCAATCAGAGCCATGTGCACTGCTACCAATATTTTATAGTAAACTTAGTCAAGTGGTTTGGCAGACGAAAATTTTTTCTTACTCTATGCTTTTATATTTAAAATAAAAAATTTAAAGTCAATGCACCTTATGTCCTCATTTCCTTTGATAGGCACACAAAAAGTATTAATACAAGAAAAAGGAGTGAAATGTTTATTTTGCATAGGTAATATGAGTGCAGTGTAATAAAAATCAATTTGACATTAACATACACAAAATATTTTAGAAGGGTAAGTCTATCATCCAAAACAACACGATGTACTTAAAAAAAGAAAATGTGGGATTAGCCTCACCCCCACACACAAAATAAACACACCCTGTCTTAGCACATGTTCTCAAGAAAACAGATCTGGAGGCAGAAGCCTATGTGCTAACATTTAGTTAGTGAGAGCAATCCCAGGAAAGCAGAAGAAAGGGAAAAAGGAGTGTGAGTCAGAGAAGGAGGGAGTACATTACCAAACTGAATGCCTTCTTAGGCACAGAAGTGTGCTGTCTCAGTGTCCTCAGGACACGCCTTTAGAGATTGTGTGTGTTTCTGAGCCTTCTCAGAATCCATTGAGGTAGTGGGTGAGGAGGAATGTATATGCTGAAACTGGGAAGTGAATGGAAGTTGAAATATAGGCCAGGGTGATAACTAACAACTGGACAGCAGGGGCTTTGCACAAGAAACTACCATGTGTAGCCTATGAAAAAAGAAGGTCAAGAGCCGATGCATTAGGAACAGATATTCACATCCAAACACAATTATCTGTGTGATCTCTCAGCTAACGGGCTGAGGCTGTGTGCAAGCTGAAGGCCTTTCCACTATGCCATTATACCATGGAGAGAAAGAAAATGAAAAGAGGGAGGGGTTGAAACTTTGAAAAAATGAGTGAGCTAACGCAGTAATGGTTCAGCTAATGATAAGTATTTCAATCACCTTAAAATGAAAAACTTAAATTTATTTTCCACTACAAATGTTAAAAGGAGTGGTGAGCAAACCCAGCTATAAAGAAGTAAAATTAAATATCTCCACCTCTAAGGGATGACATTAAGTTTTAAACGACATATATTTCACACATATATAAATCAACAAAAAGCAAGTATATTCTCCCAAATGTTAAGAGTAGTGATCTTTAGCTAGTGAGCTTGTGAGTGACTTCTATTTTTTCTTTAATTATTGTATATTCCCTAAATGTCCTCAAATGAAAGTGTATCACTTTTGCAATAAGAAAGAAAATTTGGTATTAGAACAGATGCATTTGTGACTTCATCCGTTCTGTGCTTGTTGAAGCTTGTTAATCTGAAAACTATTCCACTTTTAAGTGTTATTGGGCTAATAAGTCATTTCGGGGTGAGTTACTTTTCAAAGTTCTTGAAATCACATCTCTAACTGCACTTTGTTCTATCTACTGATAGGGAGGGCCTGCCTATAGCTGCTGTAACCTAATACAAAAAAAATAAAGAAAGAAAAAAAGAAAAAATATGCTTGCTGTCTGCACAAATTCTTATAACTATCTAACTAGCTGAAATAGTCATATTTTAATAAGTTAGTAAACTACTCTTTGAATCTAACCATTTCTGTATTTGAGGCCTTGATAGAACTTGGCTTAGTCTTTCATAAAGTAGCAATAGAGTTCAAGAGCTTCCATTTATTCTCAGAAATTTTGCCACATATTAGTGCATACTTTTAAATCTACTCAATTAATTGGTATTTGAAAAAGCCAAATATAAGCTAAGCTGTAAAGAATTATAGATGAAAAGCTTGCAATGGATTGTGATTATAACATCATATAGATAACCCCAATCCCTGTAATATAAAACTTAAACCTAATCACAATGTTAGAAAATGCATACAGAGTACTGGATGTACAAAATACCAGCTGAGGTGATTCCTGGCCTTTGAAATTATTTAGCTTTTCGGCGTGATTGACTTATACACTGGTGTCTGCGTGTGTATGCACAGAAGCATACACACAAAGAAATGGAGAAATTAAAAAGAGCAATAACTTGTCTTGAGTTTTCCCATTGGGCCTGTATTCTTGTGTTTTCCTACGGCTGTCAGAAAAATTTGGCTCACTTTTCTTCCTGTTTCTTTCTTGATAATTTTACAGAATTATTTTCATGCTTATTAAACTCTTCTAATAATTATTGGCTATAAAATATAGGAGGAAATTTTATGGTGATCACATATATAAGATGCAATTAATGATAAGTAATTTAAATGGTGGAAAAATGCTGGGTTTAAATCATCAGAGATGAAAAAACTTGTATATTGGTTAAAATGTTTTATGCTGCAAGTAATGAAGATTCTGCTTAATGTGGCTGTGATGGTTAATTTTATGTTTCAATTTGACTGGGCCACAGGGTGCCCAGATATTTATTTAAACATTATTCTCGGTGTGTCTGATAGGGTGTTTCTGTAAGAGATTAATGTTTGAATAGGTAGATTGGGTACGGCAGATTGCCTGCCCAATGTTGGTGGGACTCATTCAATCCATTGAAGGCTTGAATAGAACTTAATGAATTCATTCTCACTGCCTGAGGGTTTTTGAGTTGGGTCATCAATCCTCTGCCTTGAATTCAGTCTTAGACTGGAACTTACACCCTCTGCTCTCCTGATTCTCAGGCCTTTGGACTCAGACTGGACCTATACTGTCAGCTCTCCTGGGACTCCAGCTTGCAAGTTTGGGGACTTCTTAGCCTTCATAACTGCATGAGTCAATACACTGTAATCTCTCAATAGATAGATAAATAGATAGATCTCTTATTGATTCTGTTACTCTGGACAACCCAGACTAATACACTGCCGTAACAATTAAAGGAAATTATTGGCTCAAGCACCAATTCAGTTAAAGTCGATTTAGTGTTACCTGATTCAGTAGTTTCAGAATGTAATGAAGGACCAATTTTATGCTGTACTTTTCTGCAGGCAACTTCATGTTAAAGATACTACCCTCATTGTTAGAAAAGTTACCAGTAGCAATTTAACTTACGTGTTTTCTGTTTAATTGCCGGCATATTAGAATAGAACCTTGCTATTGACTTGACACTAAAGTAATGACTACATCCAGGTGAATGGCAGGAGGCAATTGAATAAAGTCAATCAGATGCACAGCTGGAGATGAAGGTAGTATCATCTTCCCTGAAGTATATGAGTGGAGTCTGGAAGTTGTAGATACATGAATGATAATCTTGATAGTAGATATGGGAAGGAAAGTTCTAATTCTGGGTATTTAACCAACAATATCCACTCACCTGGGTTTACTTACAGGGAAGACCCTGTTAACAGGAACATAGGCTGTAGACATTACCTCTTTAGAGAGCCTGGGAAAGAGATCTCCGAGTTCAAAAACACTGTACTTCAGGTTAGAAGGTTTATGATTATAGATAACATGCAATCAGTGAAAGTGGTTTCTTCTATAAAATAAAAATAATATTTTTGTCACAGTTTTGCAAAGAAAGTATTGGGATCTTCCAATTAGATACATAGATTTCTTGATAAGAGACTAAGAAATCATGGGTTAATAATTACCATACAAATTAAGTATGTACAGTGAGCATGCTTGTGAATAAGAATAGGGTAGATTTCTCCTTTTCCCTACTCTTCCTAATCTCTTTTACTCTTCCTCATTTCTATTTTTCCTTTTCAAATGGCAGAACCTAGATGAATGGTAAATCTGAAAGAAATTGTTGCACCTCTGGAAATAATCAAAGACTTAATGTGTTTTTACGTAACAGTTAAGTACGTTAGAAATTGTGATTCTAAGATAACAAGGCAGAAATCTTCTTTATAAGTTTTGTTGCTGAAAAAAAGTGAAAAAATGTGGTTCATAGATGCTGGGAAAGAATGGACTGAATTTATCAATGAAGAAAAATTTATATTTACTTTTATCATAGTATGCATTTTAATACCTCCTGTAAAACCTTTTGAAGTATTTGTGGGTAGCATTTCTCTGAACATTGCAGGTGACTATAAGATATACTAAGATATCACCAAAAAGTAAATGACTAGCTTTTGTATGTCTGTGTGCGTGTATATGTGTGTGTATATTTATTTATTTAAGTGTATTTTATTATTCACTTTTTCCTTGGCTAAGGGATTAATAACTGAAAATTTAGTTTAAAATCTGGTTTTTATATAAGCTAAAACACTTTAATTGACTTATGAAAATGTTAGTCAAAACTAAATGGGAAGCAGATCATTCTAGTGAAAAGTGCATGGCAGGCTTTGGATAGTTCCAGTTCAAGACTATTTTCTGTGCCAATTCTTAACTATGTAAGCTTTTGGGCTATTGAAGAATGGCTTTGTGACCAGCTTCAGACACTTACAATCATTTCATTTTATTTCTCTTTAGTCCACTTACATAGATCAAGACAATTTAGTTATTTTAAGCTCTAGAGATCTATTTTATTTAAAGCAGAAGCAAAATGGAAAATTACCATGGCACTTGTATTTATCAGGGTTCTCCTGAGTAACAAAACAAATTATGTGTGTGTGTGTGTGTGTGTGTGTGTCTTTGTGTGTGTGTGTGTCTTTGTGTCTGTGTGTGCGTGTAGAAAGATACTTATTATGAACTTATTATGAAGATTGGCTCACACAGTTATGGAAGCTCAGAAATCCTGTGATTAGCTTTTTGGAAGCTGGAGGCCCAAGAAGGCTGGTAGTGTAGTTTCGGTCCAAGCCCCAAGGCCTGAGAACCAGGAACACAAATGTCCAAAGTCAAGAGCAGACAGATGGATGGCCCAGCTCAAGCTGAGCAAGTGAGTTTACTCTTTCTCTGCCTTCTTGTTCTACTAAGACTTCGAAGAAATTGTATGATGTTCACTTGCACTAGTGAGGATGATCTTCTTTACTTGGTCTACCTATTCAAATGCTAACCTCTTCCAAAAACACCCTCACAGACACCCCTAGAAATAATGTTCTACCTGCCTTCTAGATATCCCCTAGCCCACTTAAGTTGGCTTATAAAATTAGCCATCACCAAATGAAATATTGAAAATCTCTCTCTCTCAACCTAAACATATATAGGTCAAGCTCCCTTGCGTTTTTGGTCCCATCCTTTAACAGCCCTTACACCACTTGGTGAAGACTTTTATAGTCTAATTAGTTACTTATCAGAAATGGATGTTACTCAATATAGATCATGGCTTGATTTCAAATAATCAATTTTTCCTCCAAGAAATGGTTGGATCTCTCAGTAAGTTGGATCTAGTACTAATGAAAGTAGTCCCAGTGTGACTCAGGACGGAAAGCTTTAATAGACACCATTGTTTATTTGTTCTTTCAAAGAAAGGCAAGCATTTCACTTATTCCTTTTATTTGAGGTTTTTACTAGGGTAAAGGAGTTAAGTAGAGGGATATAATGTCAACTCTAAGTGATGCATTTCTTCCTAAAATCAAATGAAAGGAATAGGGGCCAAATAGTATTAGCTCAATGGCTCTATCTTACTGAGTGAAAACACTTAATGGTATATACTTATGATTAGATTGGTGAATTCGCATTTAATTTTTTTAAAAGTGAAATAAAAGCAAACTGAACCAAACCACTCAACGACAACAAAATTAAGCAACCAAACAAAAAAGTCACAAATAAGCCAGTTTCTGAAACTAAACTAAAAATCTATGAAGGAGCTTTTGGTTTTAGCTCTAACATGTACAGAGTTCAGAAGTCATAACTCCCATTGTTACAACAACAGAAAAGATGAGCACATTAAAAAATCAATAACTTTTCTCAGACCATAGGAGAACTGATGTCATAGAACAAACTTCTATCCAGAAGCATGGATAGACAGGCAGATCTAAAGAGTCATGGTGACATGTTCTTACATGGAGCAGAAGGCTCTGGAGCCATTAACTTGGACAAATTGCTGAAGCTGTGTGTGGACTGGCTTGAGAATGAGACCTCTTGGTGCTAGGGTCTTAAGGAGGCCCCCACACTTTTGTGTTTTACTCCCAGGAAACTCATCAGGTTCTCATGTTCAAGATCCAAGAAAAGTGTGCCCTTGGCTCTAGCAGCAGGAAAAAAGGAGAATAACCATTGAGAAATACAGCCAGAGCTTGCTCCACTACAAATATCTACTCTCTAGGGGAAATGACTTTACCAAATCCTTACCCTACCTGAAGGAAGAGAATTTCTCAGGCTTCTCGCTTGTTAGCCCTTTCTAGTCCTCCTGTCTCACATAAGGATGAGAACAAAGCTAAGAAACTCTTGTGAAATTCACAACCAGGGATACAAATCTACGAAAGATTGAGATGTAGTTATAAAATTATAGAATGCTACCTCTTCCATATACCTTACCATCATACCAACAGGACTCCAGTATAGTAACAGTAGATTACAGCTAAAAGAACTGCAAGATGCGGACCCTATCTGAAAAAGAGCTCTTGGGAAAGCCCAAAATTAGGAGAGGAGAGAAAAAAAATAAGTCTAAAGAACTTCAAAGACTTTAGCATCTAGATATGTAATATACAAACACAGCCCTGCTCATAGTCAGATTTACATAAAACCTCACACTGAAGACCCATTTATTTCAGTTCCTAACATCCAAAACATTTTGCCCAGCTATCACCAAAAAATTAGAAGGCATGCTGAAAGACAAAAAAAGCAAAGTCTGAAGAGATAAAAGAATAATTAAAACTAAACTCAAATATAACACCAAAGTGGAATTATTAGACAGATAATTTTAAATAACTGTGATTCCTATGTTAAGGGCTCCAGTGGAAAAAGTAGACCATGTGCAATGATAGATGGGTAATGTAAGCAGAGGAATGGAAGCTCTTAAGAAAAAGTCAAAGTGAAATGCTATCGATAAAACACCAAAATATTATTTTAAAAAGTTAAGAATGCCCTTAAAAAGAGAAGCCTGCCCTTACAGCAGACTTCTCACTAGAAACCATGCAAACAAGAAGAGAGTGGAGTGGAATATTTAAAATGTTGGAAGAAAAATTTTATAAATCTAGTATTCTATTCTATTCTATTCTATTCTATTCTATTCTATTCTATTCTATTCTATTCTATTCTATTCTATTCTACTCTACTCTACTCTACTCCTATTCTATTCTATTCTATTCTATTCTATTCTATTCTTCTATTCTATTCTATTCTATTCTATTCTATTCTATTCTATTCTACTCTACTCTATTCTATTCTATTCTATTCTATGAAATTATCCTTCAAAGTGAGGATAAAATAAAGATGGTCTCAGACAAACAAAAACTTAAGGAATGAATTGTTAGTAGACCCAGCCTGCAAAATTTTTAAAAGAAATAACATTGGCCACAAATTTAAATCTATATAAAGAAAAGAAGAGCATTAGTGAAAAAACAAATGAAGATAAAGCAAAAGCTTTAATTTTTCTTTTATTAATTGATCTAGTTTTTAAAAAGATACTCATTCTTTAATGTAGTAATAATACCAACGACAGAAAGATAGCTGAAAAGCTTTTAAAATTTCCAAATATTTGGAAATTAAATAATACACATAACATATGGGTCCAAGAAGGAGTTTCAATACAATATTTTAAAATATTTTTAATTAAATCAAAATACAATATATCAAAATTTGTAGGATACAGCCAAAGCAGTGCTTTGAGAAAAATTTATAGCATAAAATGCTTACATTACAAAAGAGGAAATATTTAAAATCAATAATATAAGCTTAATTCTTAGGAAAGCAGAGAAGAGAAAGTTAATTCTAAAGTAAACAGAGAAGTTAATTCTAAAGTAAATAAGAATTACAACAGAAATTAATGGAACCAAATATAGGAATAAAGAAAAGAAAATCAAGAAAACGTGAAGCTGGTCCTTTGGAAAAGTCAGCAACAGTAATTGGCTTCCAGCCAAGCTAAATAAGAATAAAAGAGGAATGACATAAATTACCAATACTGGAAGTGAAAGAGTAGTCAGCACTACTGGTCTCATGAACATTAAGAGGAAAATAAAGGGTTACTATGAGCAACCCTATTCCCACAATTTTAGGATCAAAAGAAAACATCCCAAAACAAATGGATTTCCTGGATATCAGTGGTAAACAATTAAAATTGGAATTAAAACTCAATATTTTTCACATTCATACCACCATATAAAGCACTTAACTCTAACAATGTATGTACAGGATTTATATGCAAAAAGTCCAATAAGAAGTAAAATAAAATCTAATTAATGGAGACATATTCATGGATTGGGAGGGTCCATATTGTTAAGATGTAAATTCTTCCAAATTTGGTCGATAGTGTAAATGTAATTCCAACTCAAATCCCAGGAAGCTATTTTGCACACATTGACAAACTAATTTTAATGTTTATATGGAAAGACAAAGGACTAATAATAGACAAACTGAAGAAAAACAAAATGAAAGCCTTTTATTCCTGTATTTCAAAACCTACTATAAAGCTACAGCAAGGAAGTGGTTTTGGCAATAAGGTGGTCATGTAGATCAATGGAATAGAGTATACAGAAATAGTCACAATTATATATAATCAACAAACCTTTGAAAATACATAAAATATTTTTTATATTTTATATAAGGAAAAGAAAGTTCAATGGAAAAGGATATTTTCAACAAACGATGATAGAAAAATTGACATCCTTATGTTAAAAACTTACTCTGCACACAGACATTATATCTTTAAAAAAATCTCAAAATGAATCATAGACCTAAATGTACAGCACAAAATGACAAAACATCCAGAAAAAATTATACATGACTTTACTTTGGTAATTAGTTTTTAGATTCAAGTTGTTTTAGACACAAGTTGTTTTTAGATACAAGTTGCTTTAGATACAAGATACAAGATACAAGTTATTTCAGATAAAAATTATTTTTAAATACATGTATCCAAAATGCATGAAACCAGAAGTGTTTCAGATTTCACATTTTTCAGACTTTGAAATATTTACATATTCATAATGAGATATCTTGGGAACGGGAGACACGTCTAAACACACATTTATTTATGTTTCATATACATCATATACACATAGCCTGAAAGTAATTTTGTGCAATCTTTTAAATGATTTAATGTATAAAACTAAGTTTGTGTTAAGTACTTATGTGTGGAATTTTCCATTTGTACTGTCATGTCAGCATTCACAGTTTCAGATTTTGGAGCATTTTGAATTTTGAATTTTCTGATTAGGTATGCTCAACCTGTAAAGCACCCCCCCCCCAAAAAAAAAAAATTAAAAACTTTTGCTTTTGCTTTGCGAATGACACTGTTAAGGGAATTATAAAAAACAAATTACAGACTGGGAGAAATATTTCTAAAACACGTTTATGATAAATGACTTGTATGTGAAATATAGAAAGAGTTCTTAAAAATTCATACATAAAGAAACAATGGACCACTTGTATTTCTTCTTTTGAGAAATGTGTGTTCATGTCTTTTACTCAGCTTTTAATGGGGTTATTTTTTCTTGTTGAATTATTTAAGTTCCTTGCAGATTCTAGATATTAATCCTTTGTCAGAGGTTTAATTTGCAAGTATATTGTCCCATTCTGTAGGTTGTCTGTTTATTCTGCTGGTTATTTCTTTTGCTGTGCAGAAGCTTTTTAGCTTAATTAAGTTCCATTTGTCTATTTTTGTTTTTATTGCATTTGCTTTTGGAGTTGGTATTAGGCCTTCTTGTGTTGCAAAAAAGAAATATTCCGAGACTCGATAATTTACGAGAAAAGCAGTTTCATTAGCTAACAGTTCTCCAACCTGTATGGGAAGCAAAACGTCAGCATCAGTTTCTGGTGAGCCTCAGGAAGCCTATAATTCTTTTAAATGATTTAATGTATATTATTCTACAATATACATTATAATATTCTATAATATACATTATAAGTAAGAATAATGTATATTCTTACTTATGTGGGAACTAAACAATGGGTATACATCACCAAAAAGATAGAAATAATAGACAATGAAGACTCCAAAAGAGAGGAGATTAGGAGAGTGACAAGGGCTGACAAATTACCTGTTCGGTGCAATGTTAACTATTTGGGTAATGAGTAAGCTAGAAGTTGAATCTCCATCAGCATGCAATATACCTATGTAACAAACATGCACATGTACCCCCTGAATCTGAAATAAAATAAAATGGGCCAACTGTCTGAATAAACATCACAAGAAAGTAGATATACAAGTAGCAAATAAACATATAAAAAGATGCTCAACTTCACTTGTGATGAGGTAATGGCAAATTACAAACAATCAAAGGATACCCCTATATACCTATTAGAAGGGCTGAAGTCCAAAAAGTGACAATGCAAACTGCTAACAATGATGCAGAGCAACTGAAATTCTCATTCCTTCATGGTGGAATGCAAAACTGGACAGCCATTTAAAAAATAGTTTGGCAGTTTCTTGTTGCCAGAACTAAATCATCTCATTAGAAGACAGTTTGGCAACTTACAAATCTAAAACATAGTCTTACCATACAATCCAGCAATCACATCACTAGATATTTACTCAACTGAAACTTATGTCCACACATAACTTACACATGAATGTTAATAGTTGCTTTATTCCTAATCATCAAAACCTGGAAGCAACCGAGTTGTCCTTCCATAGGTGAATGGATGAGCAAAGTGTAGCACATCAATATAATTGAATATTATTCACTGATAAAAATAATGGAGCTATCAAGCCATGAAAGGGGGTAGATCTTAAACACATCTTTCAAAGTGAAAAAACCAGCAATCTGAGAAAGTTACATACTGTCTGATTCATATTATATATGACCTTTTGGAAAAAGCAAAACTACAGCAACTGTATAAAGTTCAGTGGTTCCGCGTGGTTTAAGAGTAGGCTTGGATAGAGGAAGCACCAGGGTAATTTTAGGGAATTGAAACTATTATAGACATGACACTGCAAAAGTGGATACTTGATACACTCTGCGTTTGTCAAAATCTGTAGAACTTTACAGCACTAAGGGTGAACTTAAATGAATGCAAATTTTAAAATGGAGGTTGGAGGATCCCAGCATAGAGTGCAGAATGTAATAATATGATTTAACTATAATATAAATGTATAAAAACCTTGTTGAAGGGGATGGGAGAAAGTTGCTGGTGTAGTAAACTTTAAAAATGTGTGGAGTTTGTAAGGTTAAAATTTTAAAATATGTGTATCAGCAATGTACTCTGGTAGATAAAATAAGTTCCCATCAGCATCAGGGGTAATCTTTACAATATTGGTATATACATAGTTAGAATTAAACAATTAAGTAAATGGATGATGAAAGCCAGGTTTCTTACTGTTAAAGAGTGAGTTTACCCATAACTAGAGGAAGCTAGAATAATCCATGTGGTAATATATTTGAGTTGGAGATATCAGCATGAACTCATGTTTAGCTTAATATAGATACATATAATTATGTATAGAAATATGTATAGATATGTTATACACATGGGTTAGTATACACACATATACTTCCTTGCTCTGTCAGCTAAGAAGACCTAGAAGCAACCACATCCCAGGAATAACAAGCATATCTATCACACAGACCTTGGTTTCTAATACCAATTCCAAATAAAAAGGAACAAATTCTCCTTGAAGAAATAGTTCTGCAACTAAGGCAGGAAATATGGAAGATGAATCTGGAACATCCTGTAGCACCAGAAAGTAAGAAAGCACTCAAAAAAAGAGACTATTTTTTTGGAATGCAAAAAAATAGCAGTGGTGTGATTGCTGGATTATGTAGTAGGACTATGTTTTAGATTTGTAAATTGCCAAGCTGTCTTCTAATGAGGCGATTTCATTTTGTAAAAAATTTCCAAACTATTTTTTGAATGGTTGTCCAATTTTGCATTCCAAGATGTTCCAGTATGCTATGTAGCTTCAAGGGAACACAGGTACTAGCTGAAAGCACTCCCAGTGGCCAATATTGGAGAAATTTGAGCAATAAAATGAATAAATAAATTTTTGATTTTAATTCAAAGTATAAAATAAACATCCAGGAATATATAATGATATAAATAAATGAATAAATAAACAAGGGAAGGTAAGGAGACAACTCTTCTACCCAGAAACATTTTAAATAATGAAATATAGATACTCTACCTTAGAGGAGGTGGAGAAAAACTCTCTACTTCTTAATAGTGGGCTGCACATAATAGCTTTCTAAAGAGTACAGTAAAAATGGAGGAAATGTAATGGCAAATTTACAGTGGGGAAATCTGACAAACACTAATTCAGCCAGTTGTTGAAGGTCAGCATCAACAATGTCAAGTCATGTTGATAGTATATCTTTTTGCTATGATGTGATGAAAATGGCACTTTACTGTTGAGATCTCCTTCCTTAACCATGAAAAAAATATCAGAGAAATCTTAAAGAACATCCTAGAAAATACCTGACTATGCCTCCTTGAAGCTGTCAAAGTCATCACAAACAAGGAAAATCTTGGAAACCATCACAGCCAAGGAGAACGTAGGGAGACATGACAACTAATAGAATATATATGAGACCTTGGAATACAACAAGAACATTAGGTAAAAATGGGAAAAAATCTGAATGCAATATAGGCTTTAGTTAATAATAATGTATCAATATTAGATCATTAATCATATTAGGGTAATGTGTTAATAATGAAGGAGCTGGGACTGTTTTGAACTCTGTATTATCTTTGCATTTTTTTTTTTGTTAATCTAAGACTGTTCTAAAATAGTCTATTTTAAAAATAGTTACCAAGAAGAAAATAAAAGTTGGCATCAGCAAACTATAAATCTTCAACTGTCATAAAACAATTTTGAATTTAGAGTTTTTAAATTAGCATTCAAGAGTTGGAGAATAATGGACATATTTTGGAGAAAAAGAACCTCAGAAAGTTTAGCACTCATGAGCCCCTTTAATGTGTTTTATTTAAGGATGTTTTTAGTAAAATCCTACTAAACTAATAAAATTATACAAGGTTTTGATATAAAGAAACAGTGGTGTGTAAATAAACTTATATTTGAGACTAAATAAATTTTTATGATAATGTAAAATAATTAGACTTATCAGAGGTTCTACAGTGCTAGGTAGCTTCTAATATATTCTAGAGATTTACTTACATGTTTTAAATACTGAATTACTAGTAGCACAAAAGAAAAAGGCTATATAACTTCCAAATAATAGGAAAAAATATAAAATCATAACAACAGATAACTACTAATAATGAGAAATGAATGAAAGTAAAACAGTTCTTTAAAAAAATCACAAAAAATAGAACGCATGAAGTAAAATGGTGCTACACATTGATTAATAAAAAATGAGTTAAATTCTACTGTGAAAATACAGATATTTTTTGAATGTCTTAAAAACTTCCAAAAACAATCCATTGCTATACGAGAGCCACAGTTAAAATTAAAATACATAAAAAAGATTGAATGCAAAAGGATAATGTATCCCTAGCAGATATTAATCAAAAGAAAGAAGCTGAAGAAATGTTATCATGAGACGAAATACAATTCAAAGCGAATGATTTATATAAGGCAAAGGGAAATATTTCACAGTGGTAAAAATAACAGTGATATGACAGTCATGAACTTCTGTATGCACAGAGTTACAAAATACATAGAACAACAATTTATAGGCAGCATGGATAAATATACCAACATTGATATTGAAGGATTTTAAACCTGTCTTAGAAACTTGGCCGAGCAGACAAAAATAATGAGTATAACAATTGAATAAAACATTCTACAAGCATGTGCATGAGTATGTGTGTATATACTTTTTTAATATATATATAGGTTGATATGTATTCTTAAAAGGGGAAATAAATATTTCTCTTCAAACATACATGGATTATTCAGAAACATTCCATATGCATTAGAGTATACAGCAGATAATTTTGGTTTCTTATCAAACAAATCTAAACTATTTCCACCACTTTCTTCCTCTCTCAATAAAACAATAGGGGCTTTTCATTTCAAAGAAGAAAGTGAAAGACCGTGAGAAAGTGGACACCACTGCAGAAAACACTTTTGTGTCATTTTAATATGACTATGGGGTGCAATATACCATCTATATACCTCCATATACCTCCATAAGCCAGTAGGTAAAAGACAGTATGGGGTTCAGGAAGGTGTTTCTCTTAGTTGAAAGATATGGCAGACTTTTACGCTAATACAATTAACAATTAGAGAAGAAATTCATGAGCCAAGCTGTAAGCAACAACAGCTCCAGTGAAGTCTTTCCTTGAATCAAGGAATTCTGGCAAGACTAATTTTCCCTTACAAATTTTGGTTTATTCATTTCACAACGACTGCCAAATGATGTATTTTTATCTTATGGCCATTGATAAGAGAACCCCTTCTAGGAAGGATTGTGACGCATTTTATTGGAGAATAATATAAACTATCTGGTTGCAGATTCACTAAAAAATAGAGAAATGAAAATGAGCTAACAATTTTCAAATGGTGTTATGCTGAAGATTTTTTTTTTTTTTAAAGTACAGCTAGATTATATGAGGCCAAGTAGGGAGAAGCGTTGACTGCAGCAATTCAACCATTGTAGGTTATGAAAATATACTTTAAGTTGTTTTTTCAAATAATATTTGTATTCACCTGGGCAATTACATTAAATAGGATTGCAATTACTTCATTTCCATGGCTTTTTTTTTTTTGGTTGTTTTTTGTTTTTTCTTTCAAGTAAATGTCGGGAGGGATGCTTTTCGTGGAAATAAAGAGAATGAACAAAACGTCCAGGGAGGTGAATTTGATACCCCATTCTTGGCAGTTTTCTGGGAAGATGTTATTCTTTTTGCTCTTTTTATGTGTCTTTTCTTTTTCTATTTTAGGGACTGGTTATAAAGCCTAGAAATATATAAAAGAATAGACCTTAATTTTCCCAGAAATGTGAGTGGCTGAGTTCAGCAGATTGAGTCTTCACTGAATTACTTCTTTGGGGGAACAAGAAAAAGGAAAAACAAGGCAGCAACAAAACTCCAGTTGATTGACAAGACTGCCCAAGCATACAAATACAAATTTGCCTTCTGAAGTCACCAGGAGAGAAACTAATCATTCGTTGTAATTAAACCATAACTGAGTTGCCTCCAGCAGTTCTACATTACCAAGTTTTGATTTGTGGAAACTCACACGGAGGTGGCAGGCTTTCCAGAATTAGCCTAAGAAAGTATGCATGATTCAACAGAATGAAATATTACATCGCTGGTGGTTCTTCCTGTCAAGTTTTTCTACATTGTCTGTTTTTCTCTGATGTAGAAATTCTCGTTTTTAACAAACGCTTTGAATCTTTCTACTTTGAAGTAGAATGCAGTTTAGGGAAGTGACAAGACACACCCCTTGCATTCAAGGAAGTGATTTAAGAACTATCTAAGATCTATAGTTGACTCTTCTCTTAAGTCTTTAAGGAATGGAATAAAGATGAAAGTGCAGCACAAAACAGGGGCAAAGTGATAATACTAGAAGCAAAATCTGAATTGAATGTAATTTTGTTATAGGCAAAATATCTGACCTTGGAAATATTGAAAAAATTTTTCCTTCGTGTATATATTTACAACTGACAATAAGAGCTTTTCAGATTTTGGAAAAAAAAAATTTAAAGGTCGATGGAACAATTGTAGTTTTTTCTATTAAATTATTTAAGGTCATTTTGCATGGTTTCAGTTTGCACATTTATTTTTATGGTAGCACACTACTGTGCAAAGTGGAGATTGTCTATATTATGAAAGTTGTTTACCTATTTCTTCTGGTACTTGTGAAGTGGACAGGTGTCAGAAAATGCCAACTGGCCTTCCTTCACTTGAATGAGATCAGTTAGGCCATGATGAGATGAGAATGATTCAAAAGCCCCACTCTTAAACTCCAGGGTAATGAAAGTAGAAAGTATTATATACGGTAGCCAGATCATTCACATCAGTTTGTGGCCTAATAATCCTTCTCAGGACCTGACTACAAAAATCAGTTTCACTTCGTGGATTAAACGTAACTGGAATAAATAAGTAAAAGCTGAAGAATTTATTTTAGTCACC
>NW_012102232.1:27464-29932 GCF_000951045.1 Mandrillus leucophaeus | reverse complement strand
TGGTCGATAAAAAGCTGTAAAATCATAGGATGAGGCTGGCCACTCTGGCTCAGGCCTCTAATCCCAGCACTTTGGAAGGCCAACCCAGGAGGACTATTAGAGACCAGAAGTTTAGGACCAACCTGGGCAACATAGTAAGACTCTGTTTCTCCAAACAAGCAAACAGACAAACAAAACCCAAAATAAATAAATAATAGAACAGTCCTAATTTATTCTGTTCTTTTATAGATTATCAAATTAACCAGTTAAAAAATAACCAGAGAGAGAGAGGGGTAATTTTGACAACTATAGGTTCCATTTGTATCATATCTACCAATTATAAGAGCTAATTCCAAGAGCATGCCCACCATACAAATGTCTTAATTTAGAAAACAAAATGAAACAAAACAAAACAAAACACTGCTTTATCTTGACAATGTGTTCCATTAAAGCTTGCATTCTTATTATTTCAGCAAAATATAATGATAGAAATAATTTTAACCTTAATGTTGAACTTTTCAACTGAGTTTACAATAGCATTCATTATAATGTTAACATTTAACTGTAATGTTAAATGTTTTACCTTCAACTTTAAATATATTTCTAAATCTTTACATTGTATGATTTAAATAAAAATATCAAAACTATTAAAATTAACTGGCCTTCTATTTAAACCACTTATGTTATTGATAAAAAATATGACATTCTTCAACTCTGTAGAATTCTTTTGCTAATGGATTATATCATTAGTAGTTGTAGCTTTATTTTTATTTTGAATAGAACATGAAATATTAACTTATAAGAATATTTAAATGATCACTTTTGATATAAATAAAAAGCTACACAGAAGAAAGTATCATTTACTTTACTATAGTGAGTAAACACTCTTTTGGAAGCTACACATTAAATTGTCATTTTTCATCTCAACTTTTAAAATGAAAAGCAAGTATCTTTTGAAGTATAAACAAATGGTTCTTTAATATTTGTGCTTTCTGTTTTACATCCCTGTATAACTATGGCCCTAAGAGGAGGGAGTCAAAAAACATTTTGTAAATGTTACATGTTAATAATAATATCTCATGAGAAATGGAATTTTGGTGCTTAATTTTTAAACTTGTACTTTCATTGTTTTAGAGCTCATTGCTGCCAAACTCAGCAGAGCTCATTGCATCTCACAGCAAAATGAACATGTGGGAATAAAAAGTAACAAGTATAGTTTTAGACTATGTTATCTAATAAATGAAAAATTCCAACAAGCAGGTTCAAAATACTGTCTATGAACTGTACAACATGACTATTTGACTCTTATTTGCTGCATATATTTCATGTCTACTTGTGCATAATTTACCACCTTTCACTTTGCCCAGTGGTAGACCCAGTAGCTTCAGACAATACAGATTGCAGTACTTCTCCCACTATCACCTGGGACTGAAAGTTCTCCAGCCACTCAGTTCCTAGCTCATTGTATTTATCAATACCCTGTATTCTGCCCTAAAGAGAGATATTGATTACCATGTGTCTAGAAAGAGTCAGAGAAAGAGAGTTGGCTTTTCATTAGTTTGTTTTAGATATATTACACAAAATATTAAAGTGAAATAGTTTACCAAGAAAAATTTGTAGTTGAAATTGTGATTGGTTTATAAAGAAAAATAACAGGGCATTAGAAAAGAGATTAAAAGGGGAGACAATTTAGAATGATGATCAGTGAATGCTGTGACGAAGCATGCTTTTAAAAATGTAAAATATTCTCAATATCCAAAAAGGTTGAATAAAAATTTTAAAAGTTGATAATGATACAGTTGTATTTTTTAATGAAAAATGTTATACTACATGAGAAGATCTGCCATGTATCTCTACGTATCAATGAGTAAAATTCAAATACATTTTAAATATTGTAGGAGTAACAATAAAATAATTGGAAACATTGAAATACCTGAAATTATCTCTCAGGCCATAAAAATCAACTTGACAAAACTTGTAGACATACAATATTAGAAAAATGGTAATGAAGTTTTAAATAGATATTAATAAGCCATTGGATGTTTTAAAATCATATTTTAAAATGGTAGTTGAGTCTTCATGATATTAAGTGAAGAAAGCAGAATGCATTAACTATACATAGCGAGTAAGTTTGCAAACATATATGGATCTATATCAAATGAATGTAGAACATTTTAAAGAAAACAGCATCAAATTAACTATAGCAATTTTCTTCAGTTAGAGTGGGTAGATTTTTAATTTTGTTCTTTTTTATATTTACTGTTATATGTATAGTAAATGGTGTTCATGATCAGATTAAACACAACGTTGGTTATCTTTTTTTCTTTAATAGGAAGAATCGTGATACTTAGCTGTTCTAAGAAAGCATGAACATCAGAAAAGAGATACCAAAGTTTTGTTCACCTGTGTGGTAGACTGTAAAAATTGACTTAATTTTCCACAACCTTCTTTATCAACAGCCTTCACCATCTGTCTTTGAAGCTCTTCTC
>NW_012102232.1:24698-27414 GCF_000951045.1 Mandrillus leucophaeus | reverse complement strand
TCTATGAACTGTACAACATGACTATTTGACTCTTATTTGCTGCATATATTTCATGTCTACTTGTGCATAATTTACCACCTTTCACTTTGCCCAGTGGTAGACCCAGTAGCTTCAGACAATACAGATTGCAGTACTTCTCCCACTATCACCTGGGACTGAAAGTTCTCCAGCCACTCAGTTCCTAGCTCATTGTATTTATCAATACCCTGTATTCTGCCCTAAAGAGAGATATTGATTACCATGTGTCTAGAAAGAGTCAGAGAAAGAGAGTTGGCTTTTCATTAGTTTGTTTTAGATATATTACACAAAATATTAAAGTGAAATAGTTTACCAAGAAAAATTTGTAGTTGAAATTGTGATTGGTTTATAAAGAAAAATAACAGGGCATTAGAAAAGAGATTAAAAGGGGATACAATTTAGAATGATGATCAGTGAATGCTGTGACGAAGCATGCTTTTAAAAATGTAAAATATTCTCAATATCCAAAAAGGTTGAATAAAAATTTTAAAAGTTGATAATGATACAGTTGTATTTTTTAATGAAAAATGTTATACTACATGAGAAGATCTGCCATGTATCTCTACGTATCAATGAGTAAAATTCAAATACATTTTAAATATTGTAGGAGTAACAATAAAATAATTGGAAACATTGAAATACCTGAAATTATCTCTCAGGCCATAAAAATCAACTTGACAAAACTTGTAGACATACAATATTAGAAAAATGGTAATGAAGTTTTAAATAGATATTAATAAGCCATTGGATGTTTTAAAATCATATTTTAAAATGGTAGTTGAGTCTTCATGATATTAAGTGAAGAAAGCAGAATGCATTAACTATACATAGCAAGTAAGTTTGCAAACATATATGGATCTATATCAAATGAATGTAGAACATTTTAAAGAAAACAGCATCAAATTAACTATAGCAATTTTCTTCAGTTAGAGTGGGTAGATTTTTAATTTTGTTCTTTTTTATATTTACTGTTATATGTATAGTAAATGGTGTTCATGATCAGATTAAACACAACGTTGGTTATCTTTTTTTCTTTAATAGGAAGAATCGTGATACTTAGCTGTTCTAAGAAAGCATGAACATCAGAAAAGAGATACCAAAGTTTTGTTCACCTGTGTGGTAGACTGTAAAAATTGACTTAATTTTCCACAACCTTCTTTATCAACAGCCTTCACCATCTGTCTTTGAAGCTCTTCTCGTTTGTCATCTGCCAAATCTGAGCTGGTCTTGTGACTAAGTTAAGCAAACAGAAGTGACTGTGTACTATTTCCAAACTTGTGACTCAAAATTCTTGAATCCCTTTTTTTTTTTTTTCTTGGACTCTGGCTTTGCCATGAGAACATGCCTAGGTTAGAACTTTGGAAGATGTGAAAACCACATGGATAAGAGTAGCCAACAGTCAGCCACACCCACAGGTTTGAGAGAGCCCATCAAGATCAGCCCAGCCTCCTCCAGTCTGACCCACAGTGTACTACAGACTTAGCTCAATCACAACTAAAGAGCCATCTATCCTATGCAAAACTTTGTGAGCAATAATATATCAGTATGGTTTTAAGCCATTGAGTGTGGGGGTGGTTTATTACAATTTTTGTTTGTGGTAATAAAAAGTAACAGAGATTGATTATATAAGGTGCTAACACATAACTTGTCTTTTAATTCAAGCGAAACTTGAAATATGTGGCATTGGTTTTGCAACTGGTTACAAGTGGAAATTGGAAAATGTTGCAAACTGTTAACAAAGACTTGAAGCATGGTAAAGAAAGTATAATGGGAGCCTGGAAAAATGATTATACATGTAATGCCATCACAAAATAACTGACAAAACTCTTGCCTGCAGTAACTTGGAAGATGGAAAATGTATCTAATGACTTTTGGATTTGCCTGAGGAGATCTCTAGGCAAGTGTTCAAAGTGTCAGCTGAATTTTCTTAATTGCATGTAGGGCAGCAAGAAAGTGATGAACTAAAGAAAAAGTTGGCCACTTTCCAAGCAGGACTTTAAGGGTAGATGAGAAGGCCAGACCTGTGGGCTACAAAATAAAGCAGTTTCTCATTTCTAGTCTCTCTAGTCAGGAGAAGGTTATTAAAATAAAGTATGAGATGCTCCTCAACATATGATAGATTTGCACACCCGTAAGCCCATTCCAAGTTGAAAATACCATAAGTTAAAAAATGCGTTGACTATGCCTAACCTTTTGAACATAATAGCTTAGTCTTGCCTACCTCAAATGGGTTCAAAGCACTTTCATTAAACTACAGTTGAGCAAAACCATCTAACACAAAGCCTATTTTATAATGAAGTTCTGTACTATCTCATGTAATTTATTGAAAAGTGTATTGAAAGTAAAAATCAGAATGGTTATAAGGGTACTTGAAGTATGGTTTCTACGCAATGAAATCATTGTAGGTTGAGCCATCCTAAGTCAGGACTATCTGTATAACCTGGGGGCATAGATTAAATCATCAACATTGCTTATAATCCATTGGTAAATCCTATGGAAAAATTTAAAGTGCTTAGCTGGCCCTCACAGGTAGACAAAAGGACTGCTAGGAACAGAGTGTCTCCCACTGATATTTAATATGCTCCAAATGAATGTGATTAAAGATCAATGTGCAAAAATCACAAGCATTCTTATACACCAGTAACAGACAAACAGAGAGCCAAATCATGAATGAACTCCCATTCACAATAGCTTCAAA
>NW_012102232.1:18912-22163 GCF_000951045.1 Mandrillus leucophaeus | reverse complement strand
TACCTAATGTAAATGACGAGTTAATGGGTGCAGCACACCAATATGGCACATGTATACATATGTAACAAACCTGCATGTTGTGCACATGTACCCTACAACTTAAAGTATAATAATAATAAAAAAAAGAATAAACTTAAAATTTAACATTCATATGCCAAATGTTCTACGATTAATAGTTAAACTATTAGAACTTTGATTAAATATTATATTTGTTATCTGTTAGTAATGATTCAAAATATATAATTCACTTAATGCATTACCTATTATTTCCTCATTAAAAAAACTGGAAAATAAAAAAATAAAATAAAATAAATAATTTATTGAGTGGAGTGGATAAATTAATTCAAATTACTTGAGAGCCTACAACACTTTTAAGGGGTTGTGTAGGCAAAAGTTCCATCATTCTGGCCTCATAAGTATTGAGATTGTTCAAAATGCAAAAGGCTTCTGAGTCCCTGTCATTCTATGAACAGAAAGTTGGCTAAAAAAAAAAAAAAAAAAAAATTAGAGGACATAAGTTTCCCTAGCCTTTTACAATGGGGGAGGAGAAATTTGGGAAAGGAAGAAGTTCTCAGACGGTGAAACTATGGAAAATAATGGACTGCGGAGCCTGTCCAGGGGAAGAGAATGGAGGTCAAATCTGGGACTGGTCTCTTCTTCCAAGTGTCAGGACACCTAGAAACATTTGCCCAGTTGGTTTTCAGAATTTTTAACATCCAGAGTTCTCTGCATCTCCCATGTTTGGCTTTTTAAATGAAGGTACTGTTTAATACAACTTTCCTGTCTTTGTCTCACCATTATATGCTTGGCAGTGATTGCACGGCACAAATAACTATTTTTATTTTTAAGGTTATCAATCTCTGAATCAAAATGAGCCATATCTGAATAATCTTATCTGGACCTGATATAGATGACAAGATGCTGAATTTTGAGAACGTTATAATTGAAAGGGAATTTGGGGTTTCTTGGG
Source organism: Mandrillus leucophaeus (assembly GCF_000951045.1). Classification (NCBI taxonomy): domain Eukaryota; kingdom Metazoa; phylum Chordata; class Mammalia; order Primates; family Cercopithecidae; genus Mandrillus; species Mandrillus leucophaeus. The sequence continues at coordinate 21,193 of NW_012102232.1, read as the reverse complement.
AGAAGGTGAGTATGATTTCCATACGGGAATGGTATAAAATTGGGGCCAGAGAGAATATCAGATGATAGTAGATTGATGGTAAATGTGGCCCTCAATTCTTTACCCCTCACTGAATCCATATTCTTTGCAATGTGACTTTGAGCTCCACATATCAAGAGAGTCAATTTCACTATTGTTTGAATCTTGATAGACCTTGTGACTTTGTTTTGAAACAAAATATAGCATAAATGACTGCGAGCCAGTTCTTAGCCTAGCCGTAAAGAGGCTTTGCACACTCTTACTTTTTCCCTGTCTCTCAGACCTCTGTTCCACTATTGAGACCATTCTGGGCTATTGCAGGAAGGATATGATATACATAAAGAAGGGCTAGACCAGCCAGTACCCAGCATCCACCAAACATTTGATCAATCAGAATTAGAAGAATGATTTACCTAATTTATAGCTGATAGTAGGTTTGTAAGTGAGCCTATAAGAGGTCAGAACTGCTGCTGTTTTAGCATGATCAGGCCACTATAACAAAATACTCTAGACTCATTGGCTTACAAACAATAGAGGTTAATTCTTCACAGTTCTAGAACTTGGGGAGTCCAAGGTCAAGGCTCCAGCAGAGTTTGTGTTTGGTGACAGCCTGCTTCCTGGTTCACAGACAGCCTGCTCTCTGCATCCTCACAGGGTGGGAAGGGCAGAGGAGCTCTCTGGGGCTACTTTCATAAGGGTCCTAATCCCATTGATGAGGGCTCCACTTTTATGACCTAATCACCTCTCAAAGTTTCCATCTTCTATTGCCATCACATTTGGCATTAGGATTTCAACATATGAATTTTGAGGAAACATAAACATTTAGTCTATAGCACCAGCTCATTCAAAAATCAGGGATTGGTTGTGCATACTTGGTGTTTTTAGGCTCTAAGCTTTTGGGTGATTTGATACATAGCATTTACATGACAAAAGATAACTGATATAACCACTATAGTAATCTTCAGTAATGCACTTAAACTGGGTTTTGCAAATTTCAAGTTATTGTTCATGAAAGGAGAAGTAGAAATTTAGGTAAATTAGTTTAAAAAGGAGAGAATTACTCTCTCCTGATTAGAACATATAAATTAATTCGACTCCTATCGTTGATGTGCAGATGCGGGTGATAATGGATTCTTCTTTCTATTCTGATTTCTGTCCAGTTGCTTAGAACTGAGAAGAATGAGAAAGATAGACACCTCTGGGGAATTATGTTGGTAGCCAAGCAAGGAAGACGCTGAGGTAGCTGCCAGCTGCCAGTGGGATGGAAGCTATAGGGACTTTACTACCAAACCCTGACAGTGTGTTTACAAGACCAGGGACTATTGACAGGTGAAAGGATTTTCACTCATTATGTCTCTTAACGGAAAACAAGAATTAAAAGATAAGAGTCAAGGCAACTTTTTCTGAAGAGGAATATACATTGATGTTATATGAAAAAGGAGTTCTTTATTCAGGTAAGTCTGAAAAACATAAGGTCAAACAAAGTGGAACACTTTGTTGTTGTTGTTGTTTTTAACTGCAAGACTTCTAAGACCCTTTACTATGCTATTTGTATTGTGAATCCCCCAAAGAAACATACAGTGTGCAATATTCTCCATGTTTATTTGACCACAGGACTAGTTTTTTTCAAAGGGCATTTTGCAGGATTTTATTTTCACCAAGTACACTTTGGGGAATGCTGAGTTGACGGTTTGTATACTGTGTAATCTTTACTTCCAATTTCAAAGTTTAAAATGTTGTTCTATAAATATAACATTTTCATCAGTGTATATTTTAATGTGCAAGCTTATTTGATTAGGAAAACCTAAGGAAAGAAACAAAAAGTGTAACCTAGTGAGATTATGGCATGATTTTAGACATTCAACGAAGTGTAACCTAGTGAGATTGTGGCATGATTTTAGACATTCAACGAAAGTGTAACCTAGTGAGATTGTGGCATGATTTTAGACATTAAACGTTTTTTTTTTAGTTGTCAGATTCTATATCATGCCATGTCTTCTAACATCCGACTTTAATTATAGGTCAAATATAAAGATAATAACTTTTATAAACATTCACTTTTTGAAAATTTACCATGTGTCAGGCACTGTGTGAAATTGCTTTCCATATTTCATCACAATCAAAACTCTATAAATTCAGTTCAGTTATACTATGTTAGAAAAGATGGGCTGGGCGCGGTGGCTCAAGCCTGTAATCCCAGCACTTTGGGAGGCCGAGAAGGGCGGATCACGAGGTCAGGAGATCGAGACCATCCTGGCTAACA
>NW_012102232.1:15038-16067 GCF_000951045.1 Mandrillus leucophaeus | reverse complement strand
AAAAAAAAAAAAAAAAGTACAACTTACTTTGTGGCCTAGCATGTGGTCTATCCTTGAGAATGATCTATGTTCTGAGGAGAAAAATGTGTCTTCTATAGCTGTTGGGTGAAATGTTCTGTAAAGAGCTGTTAGATTTATTTGGTTTATAGGGCGGATTAAATTCAATTTTTTTTCATTAATTTTCTTTCTGGGTGGTCTGACCAATGCTAAAATTGGAGGTGTTGTAGTTTCCAGCTATAATTATATTGGGGTTTATCTCTTCTTTTAGCTATAATATTTGCTTTCTATATATTCATGCTCCAATGTTTGCTGCATATATATTTACAATCGTTACATCATCTTACTGAATTAACCCTTGTGTCATTATATAATAATCTTATTTGTCTCTTTTTACAGCTTTTGTCTTCAAGTCTATTTTTTTCTGATGTAAGTGAAGCTACTACTTCTCTTTTTTGGTTTTCATTTGCATGAGATACCTTTTATCATCCTGTATATTCAGTATATGTGTGTCTTTATAGGGAAAGTGTGTTTCTGGTAGGTAAGAGACAATTGGTATTGTTTTTTAATGCATTCAGTCACTCTGTGTTTTTCAATTGGAGAGTTTAGTCCATTTATATTCAACGTTATTAATGATAAGTGAGAAGTTACTTTTGCCTTTTTGTTGTTTGTTTTCCAGTTGTTTTGTAGTTTTCTCTACTTTTCTTCCTTTATTCCTTTTAGTGAAGGTAATTTTCTCTGGGGGTACATTTTAATTTCTTTTTTTTTAATTTTCAGTGTATCTGCTGTACTTTTTTAAATTTGAAATTACCATGAGGTGTGCAAATAACATCTTATGAGCCATTATTTTAAACTGATGGCAATTTAACACTGATTGCAAAAACAAACTAACAAAGAAGCAAAGAGAAACTAATGAAAATTCTACACATTAACTTCATCCCTCCCACTTTTTAGCTTTTTGTTGTTTCTCTTTATATCTTTTCATTTTGTCTGTCTTGAAAACTTGTTGTAGTTATCATTTTACATGGATTC
>NW_012102232.1:12151-14988 GCF_000951045.1 Mandrillus leucophaeus | reverse complement strand
TTTAACTGGGGTGATATGATATATCATTGTAGTTTTGATTTGCATTTCTTTGATCATCACTGATGTTGAACACATTTTTAAATAGCTGTTTGCTATTTGCATGTCTTCCTTTTAGAAATGTCTATTGAGATCTTTTTCTCATTTTTTAATTAAATTATTAGACTTTTTATTGATTATTTGCACTCATATTTCTGATTATTAGCCCCTTGTCAGATGAATAGTTGGCAAATATTTTCTTCAATTCTGTGGGTTGCCTCATCACTTTTTTGGTATTTCCAAAAAATACCAATTTGGTATTCCCTCCCACTTTTTAGCTTTTTGTTGTTTCTCTTTATATCTTTTCATTTTGTCTGTCTTGAAAACTTGTTGTAGTTATCATTTTACATGGATTCTTTTTTATTCTTACTACTCAAGATGAATAGTTTATACACCACAATTAAAGAGATTTATTCTGTTTTTCTGTGTACTTAACTACTGCCAGTGAGTTTTTTACTTTCAGATAATTTCTTATTGTTCATTAACATCTTTTTCTTCCTGATGGAAGTATGCTTTTTAGCATTTCTTATAGGACAATCTGGTTTTGATGAAATTTCTCAGCCTTTGTTTGTCTGGGAAAGTTTATTTCTCTTTTTGGTTGAAGGATAATTTCACTGGATATTCTATTCTAGGAGAAAAGTTTTTCTTTTTCAGTTCTTTAAATATCATGCCACTCTCTCCTGGCTTGTAAGGTTTACACTGTGAAGTCTGGCACTAGATATTTTGGAGCTTCTTTGTATGTTGTTGCTATTCTCTTGATACTTCTAGGATCCTTTATCCTTGACCTTTGAGAGTTTGATTATTAAACGTGTTGAGTTAGTCGTCTTATTTGGGTTGAATCTTCTTGATATTCTATAATCTTCTTGTACTCAAATATTGATACATTTTGCTATGTTTGGAAGTTCTCTGTTATCCCTTTGGACAGTTTCTACCCTGATTTCTTCCTCTACCTTCTACTTCTGCTTTAATGCTAGTGACTCTTTGATTTGCTCTCTTGAGACTATTTTCTAGATTTTGTACATGTGCTTCATTCTTTTTAATTTTTTTCTTTTGTCTCCTCTGTCAGTGTATTTTCAAAGAGCCTGTCTTCAAGCTCACTAATTCTTTTTTGTTTGATCCATTCTGCTATTAAGAGACTCTGATGCATTCTTTAGTATGTCAATTGCATTTTTTCAACTCCAGAATATCTCTTTGATTCTTTTTAATTATTCCAAACTTGTTGTAAAATATTTCTGACAGGATTCTGAATTTCTTGTCTGTGTTATCTTGGATTTAATTGAGTTTCCTCAAAACACCTATTTTAGATTATCCTTCTGAAAGTTCATATATCTCTGTCTTTCTGGGATCGGTCACTGGTGCCTTATTTAGTTCATTTCATGAGGTCATGTTTCCCTGGATGGTGTTGATGCTTGTGGATATTTGTGGGTGTCTGGGCGTTGAAGGATTAGGTATTGATTGTAGTCTTCACAGTCTGGGCTTGTTTATATCTATATATTTTGTGAAGGCTTTTCGGGTATTTTAAGGGACTTGGGTGTTGTGACTTAAGTTTTTGGTCAATATAGCCATATCTGCTTTAGGAGCTTCCTCAAGCCCACTAATTTTGTAGCTCCTGTAGGCTCAGACATACCACCTTGGTGGTCTTGGGTAAGGTCTGCAAGAATTCCCTGGATTACCAGGCAAAGGCTTTCATTCTTTTCCTTTGCTTTACCCCAAACAAATGGAGTATCTCTCTCTGGGTTAAGCTTCCTGGAACTGGGGGAGGGGTGACACAGGCATCCTTGTGGCCACCACCACTAAGACTGTGCTGGATCAGACTTAAAGCCAGTGTAGCACTGGGTCTTACCCAAGCAAGGCCCACAGTGACTACTGCCTGAGTGCTCCTTTTGTTGACTTAAGGCCCAAGAGTTCTACAATCAGCAGGTGGCAAATTCAGCCAGGCTTGTGTCCTTCCCTTAAGTGTGCCAAGCTCCCTTAGGGCCCTGGGCAGATTTGGAAATGCTATCTAGGAGCCAGGCCTGTAGTTGAGAACTTTAGAAATCTACCTGGTGCTCTATTCTATGGCAGCTGAACTGGCACCCAAGCAACAAGACAAAGTTCTTCCCACTTTTTGCTCTCCTTTCCTCAAGAAGAGGAGTCTATTCCAATGGTCACCACTAACCCAGGCCCATGGGGAGTACTATCTTGCTATCACAGATTTTTCACTCAAGGCCCAAGGGCTCTTCATTCAGCTTGTGGTAAATTCTCCCAGGCCTGAAACTCTCCATTCAAGGAAGTAAACTTTCCTCTGTCCCAGGGCAGGTCCAGAAATGCCATTCAAGAGCCAAAGCCTGGAATCAGGGACCACAAGTGCCCACTTGGTGCTTTACCCAACTGTGGCCAAGCTGGTGCCTAAGCTGCAAGGCCAAGTTTCCTTTACTTTTCCTTCTCCTTATCCCAAACAGATGAAGTCCTTCCCCATAGCCATCACTGCTGGGAATGTGCTGGGTCACACCTGAAGCCAGCAAAGCCCTGGGTCTCACCCAAGGTTCATGGCAAGTGCTCCCTGGTTATCGCTGTTGATTATTCAGGGCCACAAGGGCACTTTAGTCAGTAGATGATAAATCCTGCCCAATCTGGGTTTTTCCTTTCAAGGCAGCAAATTCCCTTCTGGACCAGGAAATGTCTTCTAGGAGCTACGTCCTGGGATGTTGGCCTCAGGACACTTCCTGGTGCCATATTCTACTGTGGCTGAGCTGGTACCCTAGTTGCAAGACAAAGTTTTCTTTATGCTCCCCTTTCCTCTCCTCAAGGGGAAGAAAGGA
>NW_012102232.1:0-12086 GCF_000951045.1 Mandrillus leucophaeus | reverse complement strand
CTTCTGCTTGTAATCTCAGCTACTCGGGGGGCTGAAGCAGGAGGATCTCTTGAGTTCAGGAGTTTGAAACCAGCCTGGACAACAGAGCAAGATCTCATCTCTAAGAAAATAAAAAATAAAATGATGAAAGCAAAACTTAAAGACATTAAAGAAGGCCACAAACAAAGTTTTTAAAAAGAGACAAAACTGAGATTCACTTACAGTTCTATATGATGCTAACACTTGCATCACTTAATGACTGCACATCATTAGCCAGTAGGCATACTGTTCAGTGTTTAGAGGAATGCAGTTCTGACTACATAACCAAACATGCTATTAGAGAATAATCAAGGAACAAATACATTTTAGAGTAAGTAGGTGAGTGCATTAGTGACACTGATGGAGAAATGTGTCTCTAAAGACATTTTGAAACTCAGCAGTTTATCTAGTCTAGATTGACCATGGACATTGACATTAAGGAGCAGATATTAACAAATGTGAAAAATTATCAAATCCTTTTGACTCCACTGTAATGAGTTATTTTGCTCAAACTCAAAGTTTATCATCTCTTTCTTCATGATTTTTGGATTACAATAAGAAATTGTAGTTTTGATATGAATTCTAAAAAAACACAGGCTAACTATGTTGTGATCAATAAATTATCAGGAAATTATTACTGTAAATAAACTTTGAGCACAGAAACAAGAAGCATTCGTTAAAAAATACTTTGGCAGATGTGAGAACTAGTTGAGGTTTCCCATAATACATGACTAATTAGCAACATTTTTAATAGCTGTATAGATATAATTAATGACATACAAAAACTACACACACTTGTAGTGTATAATTTGTAGTCTTGACATGTGTAAACACCCATAAAATCATCATTATAATAAAGATAATGAACGTATCTATCACCCCCTGTATTAGCCATTCTTGCATTGCTATAAAGGAAAACACGAGACTGAGTAATTTATAAGAAAAGATGTTTAATTGGCTCATGGTTCTGCAGGCTGTACCAGAAGCCTAGTGGCAGCATCTACTTCAGGGGAGTCCTCAGAGAGATTTTATTTATGGCAAAAGGTGAAGTGGGAGAGTAGGTGTTTCACATGGCAAGAATGGGAGCAAGAGAGACAGAGTGTGTGTGTGTGTGCGCGCGGGGGGTGAGGTGCCACAAACTTTTCAATAACCAGATCTTGTAGGAGCTTAGGAGAGCTTACCTACCACAAAGGGGATGGACCAAGCCATTCCTGAGGGATCTTCCCCCATGATTCAAACACTTCCCACTAGGCCCCACCTCCAATACTGGGGATGGCATTTCAACTTAAGATTTGGGCAGGGACAAATATCCAAACTATATCATTCTGTCCCTGCCCACCCCCTGAATCTCCTGTTCTTACATTCCAAAATGCAATCATGCATACCTAATAGTCCCCCAAAGTCTTAACTCTTTCCAGGATTAACTCAAAAGTCCAAAATCCAAAGTCTCATCTGAGAGAAGGCAAGTCTCTTTCATCTATTAGCCTGTAAAATAAAAAATAAGTATTTACTTCCAAGATACAATAGGAGTATAAGCATTGGGTAAACCTTGCCATTCCAAAAGGGAGAAATCAGCCAAAATAAAGGTGTTACAGGCCTCACATAAGTTCAAAACACATCAGGACAGTCATTAAATCTTAATGCTGCAAAATAATCTTTGACTCTGTTTGCAGCACCCAGGGAGTACTGCTGCAAGGTTTGAACTCTCAAAGCCTTGGACAGATCAGCCTCTGTGGCTTTTCCATGTTGAGGTTGCAAGCTGCTGGTGGCTCAACCCCTCCAGTGTCTGGAGGGCAGTGGCCCCCTCCTCAACAGCTCTGAGGCAGTGCCACAGTGGTGACTCTCTATGGGGTCTCCAGCTCTACATTCTTTCTTGGCATTGCCCCCGTAGAGATTCTCTATGAGGGCTCCATTCTGTAGCAGGCTTCTGCCTGGACACCCAGGTTATTCCATGCATCCTCTGAAATCTAGGGGGAGGCTGCCAAGAATTCTTTACTCTTGCATTGTGTGCACCAACAGGTTTAACACCATCTGGAAGCCACCGAGGCTTATGGCTTGCAGTTTCCAATGTGGTAGACTGAGCTGTACCTTGGCCCCTTTGAGCTACAGCTGGAGCTGAAACAGCCAGGATGTGGGAAGCAGTGTCCTGAGGCTGTTCAGGGCAGTGGGGTCCTGTGCCTGATCTATAAAATCATTCTGTTTTTCCAGGTATCTGGTTCTGTGATAGAAGGGGTTGCCTTAATGGTCGCTGAAATGCCTTTAAGGTCTTGTCCACATTGTCTTAGATATTAGCAATTGGTTTCCTTTTATTTATGCAAATATCTCTAGCAAGTGATTGCTCTGCAGCCTGCTTGAATTCTTCTTCCCCCAAAAGCTTTTTCTTTCTCTTCCACATGGCCAGCCTGCAAATTTTCCAAACTTTTGTGTTCTGCTTACCTTTTGAATATATACTTCAACTTCAAATCATTTATTTACTCCTACATCTAAGATAGACTGTTAGAAGCAGCCAGACCACATCTTGAACACTTTGCTGCTTAGATATTTCTTCTGCCAGATACCCTAAATCATTGCTTTTTTAGTTCAAACTTCCACTACAAGCTTCCCTAGATTTCTCGGGCATGAACAGAATGCAGCCAAGCTCTTGGCTAAGGCATAACATGCATAACCTTTGTTCTAGCTCCCAATAAGTCTGCATTTCTGTCTAAGACCTCGTCGGCCTGGACTTCACTGTCCACATCACTGTGATCACTTTAGTCACAACCATTTAACCAGTCTCTTAGACTTTCCAGACTTTTCCTTATCTTCCTGTCTTCTTCTGAGCCCTCCAAACTCTTCCAGTTGCTACCTGTTACCCAATTCCAAAGTCCTTTCCACATTTTCAAGTGTCTTTATGGCACTATCCCACTCCTTGGTACCAACTATCTATATTTAAGCTGTTCTTGAAATGCAACAAAGAAATACCTGAGATTGGTTAATTAATAAAGAAAAGATTTCTGATTGGCTAATGGTTCTGCAGGCTTTACAGGAAGCCTGTGTGACAACATCTGCCCAGGTTTTGGTGAGGCCTTGAGAAGCTTACAATCATGGCAGAAGATAAAGCAGGAGCAGTCACTTCACACTGTAAAAGCAGGAGCAAGAGAGAGTGGGTGGAAAGTGCCACATGCTTTTAAACCATCAGATTTCATGTGAACTCAAAGAAAAAGCTCACCTATCACAAAGGGGATAGCACAATCCATTCATGAGGGACCTGCCCTCAAGATCCAAACACATTTCACCAGGCCCCACTTTCAACATTGGGGATTACATTTCAACATAAGGTTTTGGTGGGGACAAATATCCAAACTATATCACCTCAAAGTTTCTTTTTGCTTTTTTCTAATTCCTTCCTGCCATCTCTCCTCATCTGCCAAGTACTAGGAAAACACTGTCTACTGTCAGTATAAATATAAACACACACTCTATACCCTTTCTGTGTCTGGCCACTGTCACTTAGTATAATGAGTTTGAATTTATTCATAACGTTATACGTGTGGATACTCCATTACTTTTATTGCTGAGCAGTATACCATTGTGTGGATAAACCAGGTTTTCTATTCACTTGTTTGTGTTTAATTTTTTAATTTTGAATTTTTGTAGTTATATAGTAGGTGTATATATTTATGGGGTACAGAAAATGTTTTGATATAGTCACACAATGCATAATAATGACATCGGCATAAATGGGGTATTCTTCACCTCAAGCATTTATCCTTTCTTTGTGTTACAAACAGTCCAATTATACTCTTTACGTTATTGTAAAATGTACATTAAATTGTTGATGACTCTAGTCACCCCTGTTGTGATATCAAATACTAGATCTCTCTAATTCTAATCAATTTTTGTAACCATTAACTAATCCCACTACACTTCTCAGTCTCTGGTAACTATCATTCTATTCTCTATTTCTATGAGTTCACTTGTTTTACTTTATTTTATTTTATTTTATTTTATTTTATTTTATTTTTATCTCCCACCCATATGTGAGAACATATGAATTTTGTCTTTCTGTGCTTGGGAGTGCAGATATCTCTTTAATATGCTGATTTCCTTTCTTTTGCGTACATACCTAACAGTGAAATTACTGGACCATATTTTAGCTCTATTTTTACTGTTTTGGAGGAAGCTCCAAATTGTTCTTCACAGTGGTTGTACTAATTTACATTCTCACCAACAGCGTATAAGGGCTCCCTTTTCTCCACATCCTCACCAGCATTTATTATTGCCTGTCCTTTGGATAAAAGCAACTTTAACTGGGGTGATATGATATATCATTGTAGTTTTGATTTGCATTTCTTTGATCATCACTGATGTTGAACACATTTTTAAATAGCTGTTTGCTATTTGCATGTCTTCCTTTTAGAAATGTCTATTGAGATCTTTTTCTCATTTTTAATTAAATTATTAGACTTTTTATTGATTATTTACACTCATATTTCTGATTATTAATCCCTTGTCAGATGAATAGTTGGCAAATATTTTCTTCAATTCTGTGGGTTGCCTCATCACTTTTTTGGTATTTCCTTTGCTGTGCAGAAACTTTTTAACTTAATATGATCCCATTTGTCTATTTTTGCTTTGGTTGCCTGTGTTTGTGGGATAGTACTCAAGAAATCTTGGCCCAGTCCAATTTCCTGGAAATGTTCCCCAATGTTTTCTTGTAGTAATTTTTTAGTTTAAAGTCTGCCATTAAAGCCAATTAGATTTGTCTTTATTCATTTTGATATGGCGAACAATAAGGACCTAGTTTCATTCTTCTGGATGCAGATATCCAGTTTTCCCAGCAGGTTTTTTTGAAGAAATTGTTATTTCCCCAATGTGTGTTCTTGGCATCTTTGCCAAAAATGAGTTCTCTGTAGATTTACGGATTTATATATAGGTTCTCTATTCTGTTCCATTGGTGTATGTGTCTGTTCTTATGCCAGTACCATGCTGTTTGGTTACCATAGCTGTGTACAATAATTTGAAGGCAGGTAATGTGATTCCTCCAGTTTTGTTCCTTTTGCTTAGGATAGGTTTTGTATTTTGTGGTTCCATATAAATTTTAGTATTATTTTTTATATTTCTTTGAAGAATGTCTTTGGTATTTTGATAGGAATTACATGGTATCTATAGATTTCTTTGGGTAGTGATATGGTTTGACTGTGTCCCCACATAAAATCTCATCTTGAATTATGATCCCCATAATTCCCACGTGCCAAAGATGGGACCAGGTGGAGGCAATGAGATCATGGGGTGGATTCCCCCATGCTGTTCTCATGATAGTGAGTGAGTCTCATGAGATCTGATGATTTCATACGTGTCTGACATTTCCCCCGCTTGCACTTACTCTGTCCTGCTGCCCTGTGAATAAAGTGCTTGTTTCTCCTTTGCTTCGACCATGGTTAAGTTTCCTGAAGCCTCTCCAGCAATGCAGAACTGTGAGTCAATTAAACTTCTTTGCTTCATAAATTACTCAGTCTTGGGTATTTCTTCATAGCAGTGTGAGAATGGACTAAAACAGGTAATATAAACGTTTTAAAAATATTAATTCCTTTAGTTCATGAATATGGAACATCTTCCCGTTTCCTGGTCATCGTCTTCAATTTCTTTCATCAATGTTTTATAGTTTTCATTGCAGAGATATTTCATTTATCTGATTAAGTTTATTTCTAGGTATTTTATTTTATTTGTAGCTATTGTAAATGGTATTACTTTCTTGATTTCTTTTTCAGATTGTTCACTGTTGGCATATAAAAATGCTACTGATTTTGTCAGATTATTTTGTATCCTGAAACTTCACTGTATTTATTTATCAGGTCTATTTTTTTTTAATGGAGTCTTCAGGGTTTTCCAATTGTAAGAACATATTATCCGAAAACAAAAATAATTTGACATTTTTTCCTTTATTTCTTTCTTTTGTCTAATTGCTATAGCTGGGACTGTCAGTACTATGTTGAGTACCAGTCAAGAAAGTGGGCATCTTTGACTTTTTCCAGATCTTAGAGAAAAGGCTTTGAGTTCTTCTCTATTCAGTATAATACCACCTGTGGGTCTGTCATATATGACTTTTATTGAGTTGAGGTATCTTGCTTCTATATACAAATTTGTGTGTTTTCATCATAAAGGGATGTTGAATTTTATCAAATGCTTCTTCAACATCAATTAAAATGTTCATATGTTTTTTGTCCTTCATTCTGTTGATATGATGTATTATACTGATTTGTATAGGTTAAGCCATCCTTGTATCACTTGGTCATGAGAAGTGATCTTTTTAACGTTTTGTTCAATTTGGTTTGGTAGTATTTTGCTGAGAAATGTTGCATCAATTTTCATAAAGAATATTGGTCTATAGTTTTTTTTTGTTTTGTTTTTTGTTTTTTTTTAAATGTGTTGTCTGCTTTTGGTATCAGGGTAATACTGGCCTCGTAGAATGAATTGAGAAGTATTCCCTGGTATTAGTCCATTCTTATATTGGTATGAAGAAATTCTTGAAACTGGGTAATTTATAAAGGAAAGAAGTTTAATTGACTAAGTTCTGTAGGACTGGTTAGCCTCAGGAAACACAATTATAGCAGAAGCTGGAGCAAACAGTCCTTCTTCATATGGTGGCAGAAAGGAGAAGTGCTGAGCAAACAGGGAAAAGCTCCTTACAAAACCATCAGATCTCATGAGAACTCACTATCACAAGAAGAGCATGAGAGTAACTACCCCCATGATTCAATTACTTCCCATGAGGTCCTTTCTACAACACGTGGGGATTAAAATCTGTATTACAATATTACAATTCAGAGTACAATTCAAGATGAGACTTGGATGGGGACACAGAGCCAGATCATATCATTCTGCCCCTGGCCCCTCCAAATTCTCTTTCTCACATTTGAAAACACAATTATGCCTTCCCAACAGTTCCCCAAAGTGTTAACTCATTTTAGCATTAACCCAAAAGTCTAAGACCATAGTCTCATCTGAGACAAGGCAAGTCTCTTCCACCTATGAGCCTGTAAAATTGAAAGCAAGTAAGTCACTTTCTTAATTCAGTGAGGGTATACAGGAACTGGGTAAATACACCCATTCCAAATGGGAGAAATTCTCCAAAACAAAGGGGCTACAGGCCCCATGCATGCCCAAAATCCAATAGGGAAATCATTAAATCTTAAAGTTCCAGAATGACTCTTTTGACTCCATGTCTCACACTGAAGTCACACTGATGCAAGAGGTGGGATCCAATGACCCTGGGCAGCTCTGCCCCTGTGGCTTTTCAGGATACAGCTCCCCTCCAAGCTACTTTCATGGACTAGCATTGAGTGTCTGTGGCTTTCATAGGTGCCTGATGCAAGCTGTCCACGGATCTACCATTCTGTGTTCTGGAGGAGGGTGGCCCTCTTCTCAGAGCTCCACTAGGCAGTGCCCCAGTGGGTGCACTGTGTGAAGACTCCAACCCCACACTTCCCTTTTGCAATGCCCTAAAAGAGGTTCTTCATGAGGCTCCGCTCCTGCAGCAGATTACTGTCTTGACATCCAGGCACTTGCATACATCCTCTGAAATCTAGAAGGAGGTACCCAAACCTCAATTCTTGTCTTATGTGCACCCGCAGACCCAACAGCACATGTAACCTCCAAAGCTTGGGGGTTGTACTCTCTGAAGCAATGGCCTGAGGTATATGTTGGCCCTATTTAGTCATGGCTGGAGCTGGAACATCTGAGACACAGGATGCCATGTCCCAAGGCTGCACACAACAGGGAGGCCCTAGATGTCACCCATAAAACCACTTTTCCTTCCTAGGCCTCTGGACCTGTGATGGGAGGGTCTGCGGAGAAAGTCTCTGACATGCCATGGAGACATTTTTCCCACTGTCTTGGTGATTAATTTTGGGGTCTTCATTACTTATGCAAATTTCTATCACTGGCTTCAGTTTCTCCCCAGAAAATGGGTTTTTCTTTTCTATCGCAAAGTCAGCTTGCAAATTTTTCAAAGTTTTATGCTCTGCTTCCTTTTGAATGCTTTGCCACTTAGAAACTTCTTCCACCAGATACCCTAAATCACCTCTCAAGTTCAAAGTTCCACAGATCTCTAGATCAGGAGCCAAATGTCACCAGTCTTTCTGCATAACAAGAGTGACCTTTATTCAAGTTCCCAACAAGTGCCTCATCTCCATCTGAGACCACCTCAGCCTGGATTTCATCGTCCCTATCACTAGTAGCATTTTTGTGAAAACCATTCAACAAGTCTCTAGGAAGTTCCAAACTTGCCCACATTTTCCTGTCTTCTGAGCCCTCCAAACCATTCCAACTTCTGCTTGTTACCCAGTTTCAAAGCTGCTTTCACATTTTCGGGTATCTTTACAGGAGAGCCTCACTACTCCTTTTACCAATATACTGTTTGAGTCTATTCTCACACTGCTATGAAGAAATATTTTAGACTGGGTAACTTACAAAGGAAAGAGGTTTAATTGACTCACAGTTCCATAGGCGGGGAGGCCTCAGCAAACTTAAAATCATGCTGGAAGGTTAAGCAACATGTCCTTCTTCACATGATGATAGGAAGGAGAAATGCCAAGCAAACAGGGAAAAGCCTTTTATAAAAACATCAGATCTCATGAGAACTCACTCACTATCATGAGAACAGCATAAGGGTTACTACCCCCATGATTCAATTACCTCCCACGTGGTCTCTCCCCTGACACATGGGGATTACAATTTGAATTATGATATTAAAATTCAGATTATAATTCAAGATGAGATTTGGGTGAGGACACAGGACCAGACCGTATCATCCCTTATCATCTATTTTTTGGAATAGTTTCAGCAGCATTTGCAGTAGTTATTCTTTAAATATTTGGTACAATTCAGCAGTTAGGTCATTGGAGTCAGGGGTTTCTTTTGCTTGGTGTATTAGTCTGTTCTCACACTGCTATAAGGACATATGCAAGAATGGGGAATTTATAAAGAAAAGAGATTTAATTGACTCATAGTTTTGCATAGCTGGGAGGCCTCATGAGACTTAATCATGGGAAAAGGAGAAGCAAACATGTCCTTCTTTACATGGCAGCAGGGGAAGGAAGAATGAACAAAAGGGGGAAAGGTACGTCATAAAAGCATTAGATCTCATGAGAACTCATTCACTACCATGAGAACAACATGAGAGTAACTGCCTCGAGATTAAGTTACCTCCCACCAGGTCCCTCCCATGACTCGTGGGGAACTACAATTCAAGGTGACATTTGGGTAGGGACATATAGCCAAACCATATCATTCTGCCCCTGGTCCCTCTCATATTTCATGTCCTCACATTTCAAACACAATCACGCCTTCCTAACAGTCCCCCAAAGTCTTAACTCATTTCAACCTTAACTCAAAAGTCAAGTTCAAAGTCTCATTTGATACAAGGCAAGTCTCTTCTGCCGATGAGCCTTCAAAATTAAAAGCAAGTTAGTTATTTTCTAGATACAATGGGGCTACAGGCATTGGGCAAATACACCTGTTGGAAATGGGAGAAACTGGCCAAAACAAAAGGGTTAAAGTTTCCATGCAAGTCTGAAATCCAATAGGGGAGTCATTAAATTAAAGTTCCAAAATGATCTCCTTTGACTCCAGGTGGCACATCCAGGGCATGCTGATGCAAGAGGTGGGCTCCCACAGCCTCGGGCAGCTCCATACCTGTGACTTTGCATGGTACACCAAACCCCTCTGACTGCTTTCATGAGCTGGCATTGAGTGTCTGTGGCTTTTCCATGTACACAGTGTAAGGCATTGGTGAATCTACCATTCTAGGTTCTGGAGGATCATGGCCCTCTTCTCACAACTCCACGAGGCTATGCCTCACTGGAGACTCTCTGGGGGGCTCCCACACCACATTTCCCTTCTGCACTGCCCTAGCAAATGTTCTCCATGAGGGTTCTGTTCTTGCAACTGACTTCTTCCTGGACATCCAGATATTTCCATAATTCTCTGAAATCTAGGCAGAGCTTCCCAAACCTAAATACTTGTCTTTGGTGCACCCACAGGCTCAACACCACATGGAAGCTACCAAGGCTTGGGGCATGCACTCTCTGAAGCAGTGGCCTGATCTGTACTTTGGCCCCTTGTGGCCACCACTAGAACAACTGGGACACAGGGTGCCAAGTTTCTAGGCTGCACACAGCAGACGGTGCATGGGCCTGCCCCAGGAAACAAGTTTTTCCTCCTAAGCCTTCAGGCCTGTGATGGAAGGGGCTGCTGCAAAGGTCTCTGACATGCCCTGGAGATATTTTCCTCATTGTCTTGGTGATTAACATTGGGCTCCTCATTACTTATGCAAATTTCTGCAGCAGACTTGAATTTCTTCCCAGAAAATTGGTTTTTCTTTTCTATTGCATCACCAGGCTTCAAACTTTCCAAACCTTTATGCTCTGCTTCCTTTCAATGCCTTGCCACTTAGAAATTTCTTCCACCAGATACCCTAAATTATCTCTCTCAAGTTCGACATTCCACAGATAACTAGGGCAAGAGCAAAATGCCACCAGTGTCTTTGCTAGCAAGAGTGACCTTTACTCCAATTTCCAACAAGTTCCTCATCTCCATCTGAGACCACCTCAGCCTGGATTTCATTGTCCATATCACTATCAGCATTTTTGTCAAAACCATTCAACAAGTCTCCAGGACTTGTTTGTTGTTTCCAAACTTTCTCACTTCTTCCTGTCTTGTGAGCTCTCCAAGTCTCTAGGATGTTCCAAACTTTCCCAAATTTTCCCGTCTTCTTCTGAGTCCTCCAAACCATTCCAAACTCTGCCTGGTACCCAGTTTCAATGTCACTTTTACATTTTCAGGTATCTTTACTCTTGCTGTACCAATTTACTATATTAGTCTGTTCTCACACTGTTTTAAGGACATACCCAAGACTGGGTGATTTATAAAGGAAAGAAGTTCAATTGACTCACAGTTTGCATAACTGGGAGGCCTCAGTAAACTTACAATCATGGCAAAAGGGAAAGCAAAGACACTCATTTTTACATGGTGGCAGGAGAGAGAAGAATGAGCAAAATGAGGAAAGGCTCCTTATAAAACCATCAGATTTAGCAAGAACTCACTCATTGTCATGAGAGCAGCATGAAAGTAACTACCACCATGATTAAATTATCCCCCACTGGGTGCCTCCCATTACATGTGGAGGTTATGGGAACTATAATTCTAGAGGAGATGTGGGTGGGGGCACAGAGCCAAACCGTATCACTGGGAGACGTTTTATTATAGCTTTGCTCTCATCATTAGTTATTAGTCTATTGAGGTTTTGGATTTCTTCCTGGTTCAATAAATGTGTCAAGGTTTTTATCAAATTATTCCAGGTTTTCCAATTTATTGGCACACAGTTGGTCATAGTAGCCTCTAATGATCCTCAGAATTTCTGTGGTATTGGTTGTAATGTCTCCTTTTCATCTTTCATTTTATTTATTTGGATGTTCTCTTTTTCATTCTTCATAAAGTTGGGCTGAAATTTATTCATATTATTTTTCAAAAAGCAAACTTTCATTTTATTGATTATTTTTATTTTTGTATTTCAGTTTTATTTATTTCTGTTCTTATCTTTTTTATTTCTTTTCTTCCACTAATTTTGTGTTTTGTTTGCTCTTGCTTTTCTACTTCTTTCAGATGCATCATTAGGTTTAAGTTTTTCTACTTTTCTGATGTAAATGTTTGTTGCTATTAACCTCTCTCATATTGTTGCTTTTGTTGTGTACCATAGGTTTTGGTATGATCTATTTTTATTTGTTTAAATACTTTTAAAAATTTTCTTCTGAACATCTTAATTGACCTGCTGACCATTCAGGAGCATATTGTTTAATTTCCATGTGTTTGTGTTTTCAAAGTTTCTGTTGTTATTGAATTCTACTTTTATTCTTTTGTATTCAGAGAATCTACTTGATATAATTTCATTTAAAAAAGTACAACTTGGCCAGGCGCAGTGGCTCAAGCGTGTAATCCCAGCACTTTGGGAGGCCGAGTCGGGCGGATCACGAGGTCAGGAGATTGAGGCCATCCTGGCTAACACGGTGAAACCCCGTCTCTACTAAAAA
>NW_012102231.1:84672-113857 GCF_000951045.1 Mandrillus leucophaeus | reverse complement strand
GATTGCATTGGGAGTTATACCTGATGTAAATGACAAGTTGATGGGTGCTGATGAGTTGATGGGTGCAGCACACCAACATGGCACAAGTATACATACGTAACAAACCTGCACGTTATGCACATGTACCCTAGAACTTAAAGTATAATAATAATAAAAATAAAAGATAAAAAAATAAAAAAAATAAAAAAAAGAACATAGGGAGCAAATAGGAATATGAAAATATGCTTAATACTATATTAGGTATATTAAATATGCTTATATATACACATATTAGAGAATTGGCAATTAAAATAACAATGAGATGCCACTACACACTTAATGGAATGATTAAAATCCAAAAACCTGATCATTCTAATTGCTGATGAGGATACAGACGAACTGGCATACATTGCTCCTGGGAAAGAAAAAGGCCACAGCTTCTCTGGAAATCCTTTTGGCTGTTTTTCCCAAAAGTAAGCATAGTCTTATCAGACAATCAAGCCAATGTGCTCCTAAGTACTAACTAACGGATCTGAAAACTTATCTCTTTTGAAAATCTGTATGTGAATGTTTATAGCAACTTCATTATCACCAATCAACCAAGATGTCATTTAACAGGTGAATGAGTAAATAAACTGTGACACATCCATGCAATGGAATGTTATTCAATGATAAAACGAAATAAGTGATGCAGCTATGAAAAAGACACAAGAATAATAAATAAATTTATATTGCTTAGTGAAGAAATACATTATGAAGAGACAATGTGTTATATGACACTTGTACATACACAGTGTATACATTCTTTAAAAGGCAAAACCACAGTAATAGTAACAAGATTTATAGTTACCAGGGGCTTGTGGATAAGTTGAGATAGTTAAATAGGTGAAGAATGGAGAATTTTTTGGGCCTGTGAAACTCTTGACTTGCGTACAAGTGCCCTTATAATGGTGGAAAAGTGACACTGTACATTTGTCAAAACCCATAGAACTTTACAGCACAAAACATGAGTCCTAAAGTATGCAAATTTTAAAAAATCATTTAGATGTTTAATAAGCCTGTGAGGTGAAGGCTCTTACTTTCCACGTTTTCAGATACAATTGTGTTGTAGAGAGGATTGGCATCTCTCTATCTCTCAAAGTCAAAAAGTTAACACATAGCCAGCAGAACTGAGAATGGAGATGAAGACTTCAAGTCAGTGACTGCAAAGTGACTTAGGAGTTGGTAAATAAATGACAGTTTTCTTAAGAAGACTGAATGCTTCAGGGTCCAGAACCTTAGAAAGTGGGTATTTTAGAAATCTTAGAAAGTAGTGGCATCATAGATCGCACACAAGAGGTAGATACAGTTTTTTGTTTAAACTACCTGTAGTGGAATATTATCTCCCACACTGAATGAATGAACAAAAAATACAGTCAATTTGTGATAAATCTCAAAAATCACTTTTCTTCAAATATAAGTTCATTTTTAAGAATATTATTTAGTTGGCTAAATTTATAGTTAATTCACACTGGCCATTGAATTACCAGCTCACCTCTAGGAAGGGGGAGGATTGGAAGGAATAAAGACTGTGTATGTTTGTTTATTTTAATTGCTTCTGCAGGTGTTTCTGTTTGTGTGTATGCCTTTCAAAGCCCACAACCGGAGAAGTAAAATTAAAATCAACACTCTGACTCAAAACACGTAGAAATGTTAAAATAAGAATGACAGCATAATAAATTAAGAAGACAAAGAAAAATTAAGAAAAGAAAAGAGAAGAATGCAACAAGGAAGAAAGAAAGGGATAATTCTGGGCTAGAGAAAGTAAGAGCAGAGAGAGAGAGTGAATAAAAAATAAGTGTGAATGAATTACATAGAGGAAAAATAATCCAGGATGGAATAAATCAGCAAATGGAAAATTGGGATAACATGTTTTATTTGTTCAAATTAAAATTTCCAAACAAGTTCATAGGTAAAGACTTAACAAAAAAATACTCTACTGGCCCAAGTGCGGTGTCTCACACCTGTCATCCCAGAACTTTGGGAGGCCAAGGCGGGCGGATCACGAGGTCTAGAGACTATTCCGGCCAACATAGTGAAACTCTGTCTGTACTAAAAATACAAAAATTAGCTGGGCGTGGGGACGCGTGCCTATAGTCCCAGCTACTTAGGAGGCTGAGGCATGAGAACCATTTGAACCTGGGAGGCAGAGGTTGCAGGGAGCCGAGATCATGCCACTGCACTCCAGCCTGGTGACACACACACACACACACACACACACACACACACACCCCCTACCAAAGGAGGGAGGTAGAAAGATACTTTCAAGAAAACACCATAAACCCCATAAATAAGTGGCCAGTAGCATTTGATCAGACTCTGAGTATATGTTGATAAGAACATGTTTTCAAGACTGTTTGTAATGACATAATAGAATTGGTGGTAGAGGAGTGTTGGGCCACTAAAATGGATTGGCTTAAAGCAATGCCTTACTGTGGCTATAAGCAGTTCAGAAGTACAGTAATTAGAACAGAAGCTAGAATGGGATATTTTATATTTCCATGACTTATAGAAAAAACTCATACAAAGTATTCAAATATACAATGTAGAGATTATACCAAATGATCCGTAAAGATATTATTTTCAATTTTCAGTATTTTTTTTTTACTTTTGTGACTACTGCTATATTAATTAAATATATTTTTCTTTCAAATATGATTTTGATAGGAACAAACAAGAATTCAATAGATTCTTCAAACGCCTGGATCAAGATGCTGTGATATTCAGGTTGTCTGACTTTGCTAAAGCAGTTACTCCCAAAGATGCAAAAAAAAAAAAAAGAAAAAAGAAAAACACATACATGCATTCAAAAACAAAAGATAAGACGTAATCAGAATCCATGCTGCCTAATTCCTATATTAAAATAATGCTGAAAACAGTATTATTTTAATTAAAAGGTACGTACTGGCCTATAATACGCTCTATTCTCTGGTTTTGCTATACTGATGTTAGCAAATAATGTTTAACAGTTGTTGTCTCAGCCCATTAGCTTCTCCATCTGGTTATCTTATTATAGTGGCTCAGTAAATTAGTCAATGTTCTTATAACCTCCAGGAAACCCAGAACAGGTCATGTCTTTTGCTAGATTGACTGGAAATTGCTATCATTAGATGGTGTGTCTGTATTCTCTCCAAGAGTTAATGGGCACAACTGTAGAATGCGTCTGGGCCTGCGGCCTGTTTGTTTTTCTATCTCTCTGTGTAGACCCTGGAGCAAAGCAAAGATGAATGACCAAGACATTTGCAGGTTTATTCCTGAAAATACTCCATTAGCCTCAACAGCTCTAGCTTTATCTTAACACTGAATTGCACTTGTCCATTAATATAATACCTTGAGTGGCTTGGTTCTGGGATACTGTGTGACGTGTAAATGCCTAGCAGAGATATTTTAAGTCTTTATCATTACTACAGTTGCCATGTGGCTGTGGATGACATCATTTGGGATCAGATCCCTAACAGCCTTTATAATATTCTGTGACTTTTCATTTTCATTTCTGACTGAGCATCTATTATATTAAATGGTTGCCAATAATTGAGATAACTGATTTTCTATAAACATTTTTCTTTTACTTGTAATATCCCACCCTATGTGCTAACCACATAAAAGTAGAAAACTCGAACATTGACAGTATATTTTATAAATTGTTAACTGTAAGAAAGAGACATTATAGTATATACAAAAATTTGGGCAAATCTGAGGCAAAATTTAAGATTATAATGTCTACCATGTAAAACTTTGTATTATGATAATCTATATAAAATACCTAGCTTACTGGTTAAAATATACAGTGACACAGTAAGATAAAGAGACCCCAAAGGGGGATTAAGGAGAGGAGTAGACATGGCTGGACGTGGCTAAGGAATTTGCAACGATTACTTTAATTTCGGGAGGTAACAAGATCAAATCAGTGCCTTGGGGAAGAATGAGCTGGCAATCTAGAGAAAATAAGTTTGTTTTTGGAATTCAGAAATATAGCATCAAATTTGCTACATGGAACAGTGAAAAATGGAACTACATAAGTTTAACATATAATGCGACTTGCAAACAAATTATAAAAGTACTGAAGATGGTATCCTTACATAAGTATCAATTTCATTTGAAATTACAATGTGGCTCTTATTTCTCAAATTGGAGTATATTTACAAAATAAGGAACTCCTAGGATGGAAAAAGAATATACTGTCTAAACTCTCTTCTAATGTACCGTTTTCCTCCATAATATTCTGTCTTCACCTGCTGTGATAAAAAGCTTACCATTTAACAAAACAGCAAATTTTAGTGTGGACCAAGCTATTTGGGGAGGAAAAAACCCTTCTTGCTTGTGTTTAAAATGTTAAATATCTACCTACTAATCCTACCTTTTTTTCCCATGCAAAAGAACTTGCATCTGTTTGACTGTATTCTGTAATAGGGATTCTTTTCTGTGTTTAAATGCATATAAATGTATACTTTTATTGATATGAATTTATTTATGTCACTGTTTGTGAGTGATATACACATACGTCTTTTACAATATGGATAGAGAGAGTAGGAAAGAAGATACATAATTGAATGGACCAGTTTGTGTTAAACTTGCCTGGTTTCATATCCTGAAACATTGGGAAAGGGAGCAGTTTGCTTTGTTTTATCAAATTGTGTCAAGTAGTTTTACTTCGCAAAGGCTGCTACCTCTGGTGTGTAGGAGACAGTAGCGGCAGGCTAATGCACCAAAACAGCATGGAATAAGTGCAGGGTCAGCCAAACCTGATAACAATGCCAGCAGGGAAAAAAATCACCTCAACTCAAGGAGAATTCATTTAGCTGCGGCTACAGCTGTGCTTTAGGTTGTGATTTCTGAATCTGTTGCATTTGGACATTTCCTTTGAGTTTTATTTCTTATTTCTGTGGGGGTTTTTTTTGTCCTCAATTCTGATTAGAACTGTTGTGGTTCATCCATATCATCTAATTCAGTTTACCTTGCCACTGTGCTGCAGAGCCCCTGAGGAAGGCCTGGTGGAACAGAGGACTCCAGTGAGGAACTGACTGCCATGTGAAAATACACTTCCATAAGTCCACCGGACCCTGAAGATGGGTGCAGTGGAAAAGCTGAGTCACTGAGGACAAATTGAGGCTCTTGGCAGTGCGATGCTCTTCCTGTACTCTCTATTTGTGTTCTTTAGACCCTGTGCATATACTCATTGTGTTCTCCAATCTTTTCTGCTTTTAAAATCTATGAATTTGGTCTAACAGCGTTCATTGAACAATGGAAGGATAGCGCTGAGCGAGGCCACTCCTTGTCTCTGAATGCACCTCCATTCTTTTCAGAAAGTCCATGATTGCTCAACTGTGGTCAGAAATAAACACATATGTGTAGACAGTATGGATTTTTTTTTTTTTCTTGTTAACTAACTTTGCTTCTGCTACAACAAATTAATAGTTATAATAATAATAGCCACCAATACTGAGTATCTCATATATGACAAATATCATACTCAAACCTTTACATTCATTTCTCATTTGATCCAAACAATGATCAATATTTTATTTAAAATATTTAAATATTAAGAATGTTTTATAAAACATTCTATACATTTAGTTATATCAATAGATGATAGATACATAGAAAATATGTATTATATATAGATATATGGAGATAGAGATGTACTTTATATGTATCTAGTAAATATACATTTATATCAGAATATACTTAGAAATTCTTTATCCTTTTCATGGTTTCCTCCAGTTTTCTACTTCCTTTTTGTCTGAGTCGGCCTCTAAGTTTCATGTTAGAGGTTGTCCTCTTAGGCTTGTAAATACTTGGTTCTTTTCTTTCTGTTTAGAAAGCTCATTGAAGCTTTATAGATATGGGTTGGGATGTGAGTTTCTTTGAAAGATCATCTCTTTGGGCTGTTTAATTAAGGCCTCTCTGATAATCAGTTTCCTTAGGTCTTTCTTCTGGAGCTGGTCAGATTCCACAGAGGGGACATTTTCAATATCCCACCAAGAGGGTATAGACCTGGCTCCGAACATCATGGAAGTGGGAGTAGAAGAGGGCTGGTTGTCTCACCATGTAGCATATGCTCATTTATTTCCCTACTTCAATGTACACATACCTGTATCAATTATACTTTCTAAATCATTCTCTAGTTTGCTGTGCCTGGAATAGGAAGGGGCAGTCCCCAGCTGTACAAAGTTGGGGTAAGAATTTTCTATTGTCAGAGTACACCGTATTTATAATAACCAGTTTCCATTACCTGCCCTCATATCGTGTTCCAGTTTTGCTCCAGATTGGAACCCTTCTGTTTTTAGCCTCATCTTTACCCTGACTTCTTGAAGACCTGTTGCTGATAATTTCAGAAGTTTTCTATAATTTCTCAGCTTTTTCCATTTTGGTTCCATATGATAAGTCAGTTACAATTCATCTTTTTACGTTTAGATTTAAAATGTTACTGTTAATTCCCTTCCTTCTTTTTTCTTTATGAGATTATGCCTTTAAAAAATAATCTTTTACTGATATTATCTTGGGTTTCAGCAGGGGCTAAAAGTTGATCTGAGAGTTTCATCTATGATTTTTACCAACAAGGATCAAAAATTCTTATTCCATAATACTTTTTCAAGATGCCCTAATTCCATAGTTTGGCATTAATAGTATTAAAGTATAATGTCATGATATTATAATTAATTATATTTTCTGCTTCAGTCGTAATAAAATGTGGTCTTCGTGGCTCAGCTTGTAATAAAATGTGTGTGATAAAATGTGGTCTTCCTGGCTCAGCAGATCAAGAATATAGGCAACAGACTGGGAAATGGGGGGCTAAGCGCTACCTGAACAAGTGGCAGTCACATTTCAATCTGCTGACATAGCACTTCCCTTGAGAAGTGTCCTGCAGGTTCCTAAAAGGGCCTTGCTTTGATGAAAATGAGATTTGTTTTAAGGTTGAGAGAGGTTTTCTTAGAATTGAAACTGCTATTGCAACCAACTGCATTTCTTACTGATATAGTCTCATAAGGAACAGAATAAATTAGAAGATAGAACCTTGTCTGGGCAGGAAGAGGATTTAATTTTAGGATACGGTCTCAACCTGCAATGCAGCTGATCCCATACAAGCAGAATCCAGTATGGAAAGAAAAGCCTTGATGGAGGAAGGGCTTTATTTCTAGGAATGGAGTCACATTACCTGCAGAACTTCAGTGGAAGGATTTTACTTGGAGAGTGCTATGGTCTGAAGAGGTTTGTTCCTCACAAAATTGATGTGCTGTAATTCTGACCCCCAAACCAATGGTATTAGAAGTGGAACCGTTTGGAAAGTGATGAAGTCATGAGGCTGGAGCCTCATACGAGAATAGTGGCCTTCTAAAAGAGATACTAGAGAGCTCCCTCACTGCTTCTGCCCTGTGAGGTTAGAGTAAGAATACAGCTGTCTATGAGGAAGCAGTCCTTCATCTAACACTGAATCTGTTGGCATCTTGATCTTGGCCTTTCCAGTCTCAAGAACTGAGAAAAATAAATCTCTGTTGTTTATGAACTACTCGGGATACAGTATTGGGTTATAGCAGCCTGAATGGACTAAGACCGAGGGTCTAGGCACCAGTGTGTGAAACTGTGTGTAGAATTCAAAGTCCTCGTTTGCTTTTAGGGTGAGTGATTGCCATGCAAATCCAGAGAAAAATAGAGGCATATGCTAAAGCAGAAAAATAATATCAGAACAATCTACTTTCAATGACTTTGGAGGAGCAAATTCCCAAAGCCCCGGATAGGCATAATTTTCAGAAAAGCACTTGATTAAAGATCACGGCTTGAGGAAGGCCAATCAGAAATATCACTGAGATACTAAAGCATTGGTATCTTTTCTGAGCAAGAATATTGAGTCAGGGATGTTGTCTATTCAAATTAAGGAGGAATCTCTGACAATAAAGGAATTAGGAATGTATCCCTTAGACAGGAACTCACACTAAATCCAACACTGAAATACCAGAAAGAAAGAAGTCAAAGGGGGATACAAGGACTTTTAAATAAGAAAAACGAACAGAATAATTAATACTATATCCTCAAGAGAGCACTTTTGAAACCAACTCTTGGATTTGGTTTCTAGATTCATATTCTAGAATTCCTTCAAGCACAGGGCTAACAGTCTGATATTTAGATATGATGTGTGTCTTGTTGATTCACTGGAACCTCAGAAATGGGGGAGACACGTGATTTGGTGTTAAAATGATCACTTGTTACTGGAGAAACAATAATGGTTCTATTAGATACAGTGCCAACAAGACGGATTACAGGCCCTCTGCATGGAAATTGGCAGCATGAGAAAAAAATATGTGTAAAGAGTTGTTTGAACATATGTTACAATTTTAATTTGCCTGTGGAAATAAAAGGTTTTCTGACATAGTGAAGGCCAATTTGAAACATTTTCTAGTAAGTTTGTTATAATATTTTGGATATATTGTCGTCTGTTTCATATTGACTAATAAGCTTAGATAATTCAGGCAAGCATCTTTTTTGACATGAGAGAGAAGAGGTGTGATTTCTTGTCTTTGAATATCATTGCTATATCTTAAGTTATACTAATTGAAGACAATAGCATGGTGGTTATGCATCTATATGGCAAAGAGTAAAACTTGAGCTTGAATCTCAGCTCTGGGGCATTCAAGTGATTTAAAATATTCCTGCCTTCATTTTCTCATATATAAAACAGGAATAACAATTTTATTTATCTCATAGGGTTTTTTAAGGTTAATGGAGATGATACAGTTTAAAATATTAACTCATTTATTCACATGCGAACTGGTGTTCTACCATTTATGTGCACCAGAATTATCTCAGTAATTTTCTTTTTAACATTTTTGAATGAACCAAAAAACTTTCATGAGGGGTTTTTCAGGCCACACTGATCCAGGTCCTTGTTTTCTGCTGATAAACAAGGCTTGAAAGGGAATTTATCAATGCCTTTTATATTGACATGTTAGGCCATTTCTACACTGCTATAAAGAAATACCTTCAGAACAAGGATCTCTGAGAAAATAAATAAATAAATAAGTACCTGAGGCTGGGTAATTTAGAAAGAAAAGAGGTTTAATTGGCTTATTGTCCTGCAGTCTGTACAAGCATGGCTGCAGCATCTGCTCCTGGTGAGGACCTCAGGAAGTTTCCGATCATGGCAGAAGGTGAAAGGGGAGCAGGTGCCTCACATGGCAAGAGGAGAGCAAGAGAGAGACAGGAGGAAGTGCCCCATTCTTTTAAATAACCAGAATGTGTGTGAACTCACAGTGAGAACTCACTTATCACTATGGGGACGGTGCTAAATCATTCATGAGAGATCTGTTCCCATGATTCAATCACCTCCCACCAGATCCCACCTAGGACAATGAGAATCACATTTCAACATGCGATTTGAAGGGGATAAACCTCCAAATCATATCCATTGGTTAGAAGAAAAAAGCCTAAAGAGAATTCTTCTCATCTAGGGTTGTTGGTTTTAGCAAAGAGCAAAACAAGAAGAAACAAAAATAGGATGCCCAGTGAAATTTGAACTTCAGAAAAACAATAAATGAGTGTGTTTTGTGCAATATGTGAGATAAATGTGGGACCACTAAAATATTATTCATTGTTTAGCTGGGTGATTAGGTACATTTGAGAAAGAGGGTCTGAGGTGTCCACTTGAGTTAATTGGCTACCTCTGTCCTCACAGTAAAAGTAGCCACTACTTTTCTCTACTCAATATCTTACGAGGTGAGAAAGATTTAATTAAAGCATGGCTGAAACCCAGCCTCAATACTAATCCTGACCCTAAATACAGTAACACAGCCACAGTTATAGAGGTTTCTGCAAACGACCTCAACCAAGCAGGGGGAGGGGTTGCATTGCACAGGAGAACAGATGTATGAGTGAAGGCTTTGGTTGGTTGATGGTTATTCCACAGTGTCTTAATTAATACACCTCTGCTTAAGATAAGCGATGCTTGACATGAACATTACATCTTCGATGTTCTTTGACTCTTCGGTTTAAAAACTTCGCCCACACTTTGCAAAGAATAATTGTTTTCTGAGGGTTGTTTTCTGAATTTTTATATTGCTTGGGAAGCGTGTGCTATTGTTTCTTCCTTCTGCTAAAGTAGTCTGCCTCTTCTGTCCCCCAGCTCTTTAACCTCATGCCAGCCAAGAGAATGATAATAAAACTAACAGCTTGATAGCTAAAACATATGCCAGACACTCTCTATGATAAGTTCTATCAGAAAGATTTTACAGACATTGCCCCATTACCCCATTTGATCTTACAAAAAATTAATAGATAAGAAAATTGAGGCTCGGAAATTTTAAATAATTTCCCCCATGGGTATGTAGCCATTGAATGCCAGAGTCTGAATGTAATCTCAAGTTTGTCTGAATCTGGAAGTCATAATGTTTACTGTCATAATATATTGCCCTTCAATGACTATATGAGACTATTTTCTTTAGCTGGTGCATTGGTCCTCTAAGGACACTCCACAAATATTTAATGAACATTTACAAATGTTGGTCTGGGCGTTAGGCTCTGCAGACACAGATGAATAAGACATGATGATGTCTGCCTTCCATGATTAGTACAAAGCTGCCATGTATTAGGTGCTCATGAAATACTGGCAGAATGAACAAGTAAATGCATCTCAATAACTCAATATTTAATGGATTTGGCATTATTAAAACAGTGTATTAAGTTTATAAAATGCATGCATATGATAATTTATACCACACCATTGAAGATTTTACTTTAAAAAATTCACAGAGAAGCTCATTTAAAGCTTTATTTTTTCTTTTATGATGGCGTCTGACCTTGTAATGTCATTGTAAATAGCTGGGTGATCAGTCTCCAGGACCCACGAAATTTCTGGGATGAAAGAGACAGGTATGATAAAACTGTTCTGTTAGCTGTACTACTGGGTTAGAAGAAGCAAAGAAATCTTAAATGATGGAAGAACTATGCAGCAATCAGGCTGTGGAGAAAGGCACCTGGAAGTAGAGAATAAAGTTGGGAAAAAAAAAAAAAAAAAAACATGATGGGAGACAGTCTCCTAATAACTTACATCTGTGCCAAGGGGAAAAATCAGGCAATTTCCACTGAGGTGGAGAGGGGGCTGTGAAGAGTTTTCTCTTTGAAAATCTGAAGGGCAATAGAACATGTACAGTGCATATTTTTTAGCAGAATTGTAAAGGGATGAAGGAAAGAGCACTTACTGGAACATCTGCTGTGCAAACCACTTCAAGGAAAATAAGCAGGCAGCAGAATGAGCACATCTGCCTGATATTCAGCACGTGCAGCGAGGTTGTGGGAAGAGAGTAGCAAGACATGGCATAATAAGGAAAAGCTTTGAGGGCTCATGCATCCTTCAGATTTCCCCTGAGCTTTGGAGGGAGGAAATGAAGAAGGGTTAATCATCCAGAGGGTATTTAAGATTGGGAGACACTCCTCTCAATCTGGCTACCAAATGGAAAGCTGCCTGTTTAGGAAATGTAATCACAGCAGCCAAAATGTAAGAACAGATCAGAGTCAGTTGATCATCACATGTGTGAAAGTCACTGTATCAGACAGTTGGGGGGTGGGCTGCTGATGAAGCTCCAATAACTTCTTTTGTCTAAGGGAGCAAGTCTTCCTGGAGAACCATGACATGTTCAACCCCAGCAGTGTCCATACAATGTGACTGAAGTCTTATGTTTTGTGACAGAATAAGCACTTATATAGAATTCTAAATCCCCCTGCCTTTTTTTTCCAAACAGAGCTCTGTGCCATTTTATGTAAATGGGACTCTATCAATAAATCTTGGGAACCCTGTCAAAGAGCAGAATTAACCACAAAATTACCCTGGAATATTACTATGGATTTCATTGGCAACATGTTATCTGCACTCAAAGACTTCACTTCCTCCTGTCTGGATAGACTGTAATATCCCATAATTCCAGTTAAAACTTGGCTCAGAAAATGATGTGAATTTCATTCATACTAAGATTTAAATGACAAATTTATCAAAATACTTTAGAGTTTTTTCTTTGACAATTATTTGTAGAATTTTTTGCTTGTCAACATGCTAATTTCTGGAACCCGTGAATATGTTACTTTACATGACCAAAAGACTTTGCAGATATAATTTAGTTAAAGACCAAACATTTAAGGAAGAAATTATACTAATTCTCCACAATCTCTTTCAATAGAAAGAAGCAGAGGGAATGCACCCTAAATAAGTCTATGATACCATTACCCCACTATCAAAAATAGACAAAGAAAATTATAAGACTACAGATCAATATTTTTTATGAAGTTAGATGCAAAAATTTTCAAGAAAATATTAGCAAATAAAATTCAACGATGGGTGAAGATAATTATACATCAAGACAAGTGAGATTTATTCCAAGTATGCAAGGATAGTTCAACATTGAACATTAATTAATGTGATAACATCAACAGACTAAAGAAAAAATTACAGGATTATAATATAGAAAAAGCATTTGACAAAATTCAATATGTGTTCATGTTCACGACAAAACATTCAGTAAACTAGAAATGGAAAACAACCTTAACTTGACAAAGAATATCTTCAAAATAACTATATCTAATATATCTAGTGGTGATTAACTTGAAGCTTTACTACTAAGACCAGGAACCAGGGAAGATATCCTCTCTCACCATTGTATCCAACATCATACTAGAAGTCTTAACTAATACAATAACACACAAAAAAAGAAATGGTATCAGATTGGGAAGCAAGGAATAAGACTATTCACCGATGATGTGATTTGTGTAGTAAATCCAAAAGAATTATCAAACAAAAAGAAAAAACCTCCTGAAACTAATAAGTGATTACTACAAGGTTGCCTGATACAAGGTTAATATACAAAAGTCAATCACTTTCCTATATACACCAGCAACGAACATGTGGAACATGCAATTACAAACACAATACCATTCACATTGATTTTCTCCCAAATGAAATACTTAGGTATACACCTAATAAAATATACACAATTATATATGAGTAATACTACAAAATTGATAAGAGAAACCAA
Source organism: Mandrillus leucophaeus (assembly GCF_000951045.1). Classification (NCBI taxonomy): domain Eukaryota; kingdom Metazoa; phylum Chordata; class Mammalia; order Primates; family Cercopithecidae; genus Mandrillus; species Mandrillus leucophaeus. The sequence continues at coordinate 100,826 of NW_012102231.1, read as the reverse complement.
ATAACTAAATAGATGGAGATATTTTTCATGTTCACAGATAAGAGGACATAATTTTGTCAAGATACCAATAGTTTCCATCTTCATCTATAGATTCAATGCAATGGCGGTAAAGATCCCAAAAAGTTATTTTGTGGATAGTGACAAACTAATTCAGATGTTCATATGGCAAGGCAGCAGATTATAAACTGTCAGGATGACAGGCAAATTCATGAAGCATTCCATATACTTTTCCCATGTAAATAAAAATAAGTAAATAATAAAAGACAGAAATAAGTAAAAATTAAAAATATTTTCCTATTTCTAGAATAGTCATATACTAAAGTAACTGGAGATATCAGGAGTCCATCCAAAAGAGAACACTAATGAAATAAAATTTACTCCATTAAAATTTACAACTAAAAAGTTTTGGTACGTATGTGAAGAAAATATCAACAATTGGCCACAAAGTAAGAAACAAATAAACAAATGATGAAAACAAATTTAGTCTTCATAAATAAGAAAATCATGAATAAAAATATCAGGATTGTGTAACTTCTTTTATTTAATTCATAAATTTAATGCAGTTGAACTTAAAATTCCCCAAAGGATTTGTATAGGATTTCTCAAAGTGATTGAGTACATCTCAAAGAATATTGAGGTAAACTTTGAAAAGGAATGACGTAAATTGCTCTATACTACCCACTATTTTAATGCATTCTACAGCAACAGCAATTTAAACCATGCAGCACTTGTGCTAGCACAGACAAGCAGGCAATGAAACTTAACAGAAATCTTAAAATATCAAAAAGGATTATGAACAAGTTAGGCTTTAAAGAATTAATTATTCAACATTCTGTGCTATGTATTTAGCTGCTTACATTGGAAACATACATTAAATGGAATTTTTACTCTCACTATGTATGGCAAGTAAATTTCAAATAGTTTAATATATGTAATAAAAAAGAACAATAATAAAATATAGGAAATATTTTTGTTTATAACCTTTATAGAGAAAGCCATTTCAGAGGTAATGCCAAAGATAAACTATAAAGGTAAAGCAGTTATTCAAAAAATGTTCTTGTTCAGACTTGGTGGTTCATGCCTGTAATCCTAGCACTTTGGGAAGCCAAGATGGGCAGATCACTTGAAGCCCGGAGTTTGAGACTGGCCCAGCTAACATGGCAAAACCTCATTTCTACTAAACATATTTTAAAAATTGGATGGGCTTGGTGGCGCACACCTGTAGTCCCAGCTACTCTGGAGGCTGAGGCAGGAGAATCACTTGAAGCAGGTAGGTGGAGATTTCAGTGAGCTGAGATCCTGCCACTGCACTCCAGTCTGTGTTATAGAGCTAGACTCCCTCTCAAAAAGAAAAAAAAAAAAAAAAGAATGTCACAAATCATCAAAAACAATATTAAGACACAAACAGCAAGCTGCGAATTATGGAAAGGATCGAGAAGGGAAAGGAATCTGTCATAGAAAATGAACACAGGGACCGTGTCCAAAGTTGGTTCCTGCTGGTGTGTTCGTGGTCTGGCTGACTTCAACAAGAATGAAGTCGTTGACTTTCACGGTGAGTGTTACAGCTCTTAAAGATGGCATGGACCGAAAGAGTGAGCGGTAGCAAGGTTTATCGTGAAGAGTGAAAGGACAAAGCTTCCACATTGTGGAAGGGGACTCAAGTGGGTTGGCCCTGCTGGCGGTAAGGGCCAGCTTTTATTCCCTTATTGTCCCCACCCATGTTCCATTTCTGTCCTATCAGAGTGCCCTTTTTTCAATCCTCCCCATGATTGGCTACTTTTAGAATCCTGCTGATTGGTGCATTTTACAGAGTGCTGATTGGTGCATTTTATAATCCTCTTGTAAGACAGGAAAGTTCCCCAAGTCCCCACTGGACCCAGGAAGTCTAGCTGGCCTCACCTCTCAGGACTTCCCATGTATGTGGCACACATAGCCACTCAAATCCTCCAACATCCTTGCAGCTTGCCTCAAAGCCAGAGACCACTTTCATCAGGCTCTCTTAAGCAGTTAGGGCCCAAGATCTCATGAAGAGGATGGTATAGTACAAAATAAAAGAGACCAGTAAGCTGGATGCATGCCAGGCTTTTGCTGTTCCCGCTGCTTATCCAGGCAAGTTCAGTTGTGGAAGTGACGGGTTCTCTGGCAACAGCCGTCATGATGGCCCTAGTTTCTACTCCATAGCTCTATCAAGATGCAGAGTCCAGGGCACATGCTATTCTCGTGTGTGTTCGAACTTGAGCTGCACTGGGGCAGTAGCTATCCTGACTCCCCAGTTTTCAAATTGTTTCAGCAGCCTCCCTGGTGAGCCAGCTTGGCAGTGTGGTTCTCAGGGTCCTTGTGTTCTGTCAGGATCCCTAAAAGCAGAAGTTGGATGAGGATTTGGGTGATTGGTTGAAGGAATGTTCTTAAGAAAAGACTGCTTAAGGAGAATGGGAGAAGAAGGAGTCTAAGCACGGATGTAACCTGTGCTGAAGGTGACTTTTATCTTTGCAGGAAGTTCTGGAGCCTCGATTACACTATCTTGAAGCAAGGAGTCTGGCTTTTTGTATCTCATGTCGGTTGATTATTGGCTGTTAACTCTGGGAAGAAGGATGGTCTAACTTCCAGGATGAGGTTGTTATCCAGCCAAAGAAAATTCTAAGGAGACAGGTAGCTGTGAACTTACAACTCACAGCAACTAGGACATGGTATATCGTCTGGTAAAGGAAATGTGGCATTTCACCAATAGCATCCACTATGTTATACATGTCCAGTTTCCAGTCTATTTTACTAGGTCTTCTACTCATTTTATATACGTGTAATGTCCTATATATATGTACATACACACTCATATAATTTCTTATATATTGCTTAAAAGAGCTTTAGTAATTTTTGCTTTTCACAACTAAATTCTAAGAAAATCATGAACAATGATTCATGATATAAGAAGTAGAAATTTCCAATAATATTATTAAAGTTGTTCAGGCTTACTAGTAACCAAAAAGTGTAAATTAGAAGAAAATTTATGAATGACATTTTTCCTATGTAAATATGAGAGGTTAAAAAAAGATAAAGTTCAGTTTTAGAAAGGTATAGAGAACTGGACATTCTAATAATTGCTGCTGATAGCTTAAATTGGTACAGCTTTTCTGGAAGAAAGCTTGGTTAAAATATGTCAAAAATTTAAAAACTGTGCATCTTCTTTGGCCAACCAAATCTACTTTTAAAAATTGTAAGAAAGCAATTTTAACTATTCAAGAAATTTATTTTTAAAATAAATGTAAATTTATATAGAAAACAATTTCATCCCAGTAGTATTTATAATAACAAAATATTTTATCCCAGCAGTATTTATAATAACAAAACAAAAAATTTAAGTTAAATACCTAATACTGTCTGGAAAGTAGTAAGAACTACATATTACGTGTGTATGCATATATATGTATATGTACGTGTATATAATACAATGAACTGTCTATAGTTGTATATATGTAGGAGCTATTATATATATACATATATACTATATCATATGTGCATATAAAAATATAAAGCCATTAATATTATAGAATTCTATTACTCTGAATGTTGTTAAGTAAGGTATGTGAAAAAGCAGCCTACAAATTAGTATGTAAAAAGTGGTATTTTTGCAAATATAGCCATGTGTGTATGAAAAAAAATTAGAGAACCAGTACCAAAATGTTTATAGTCCTGACCTCTAGGTAGTAGAATTATTAATATAAACAATTTTATTTTATCTTTCACTTATTTTTCTTTCTATTTCTTCTACAGTGAGCATGTATTACATGTGTAATTTTTTTTTAAATGTACTGTATTGTGTTTCAAAATCAAAGACCACCTGCTTATTAGATCTATCCTGTTAGTTGCAGGACTCAGGTAGCTGTGTTGCTAATTCAACCAAAAATTTTATGTGAGTTTTGAAATCTTTTTTCTTTCCTTTTCCTTGGTTTTCTGAATTTGACACAAAAGACAGAGGGAACAAATGACTTGTCAATATTATTTGTCATGCTTTTCCAGATAGATTGTTCACACCTAAATCTGTGGTGTTTACCTACCCAGTGGATCCAAAGAAACACTGTCAGGAAAATACAGTGTTGTGAAAGGGTGTGATGATTCAGGAAATGGAATTTATCATCTGTCAACAGACTGCAGTTCAGAGAGCCAGGTAGCCGTAGCCTTCAGATTGTAATAGGAATTTGAGCTGTGAGTTTCATCCTTGTGTTCTGTTTTACTTGCTCTTTTGGAATTAATGAAACGAAAGTTGAGAATTAACTGCCGCTGCCCCAGCCCCTGCTCCATATTGTTATTTTAACCTTATTCACTGCATCAGCTATTTCCTGTGGTTGATTCGAAGTGGGAGCAAACTGTGGAATCATACTACATAAATTCATCGTCTCCAAACTTATGTAGCTATTCTGGAACATTCTGCAGGGTTGTCTTTTATTATGACCTGCTATAAAACCTGATGGTGTGTGTACTGTAAACATAGAAAGGTCTAGCTAACAAATGGGGCTCTAGTCATTTTTTTAAAACCCATTCTTACTTTAAGATATTTTACTTGTGTGTTGGAGCATGCACTTTATTTAGAAGTTCCTTTATTATTATTTTTAGGGTTTTAAAATTATTTTCCTCTCAAATGCCACAGAATGTCTTACCACCCATCTGCTCAAGAGGCATAATTATGAAACTGACAGTCTTTTTTGACACTTCCCTGAAGTGGGAGGAATGAACACATTTTCATTCAGCTTGGGAGACCAAATTTTTGGTTTTCTTCTTTTATTGGATTGAGCCTTTTGAATAGGTTCCATGTTACATAAGTATTTGCAAGATGTGTACAGAAACAAGGACTCTTTGGAAGACAATAGCCTTCTTGATATTCTCAACCATTTATTCCACTAATGGAATGGGTAAGTCATTTCAGCCAACAGCTGGCTACTGCCAGCCAAATATTTAAGTAAGTTTCATACATCAGAGTTGCCTACAAATGTGCCTTTTCAGAGCAATGTAGCCAATACAGGACACTGCAATAGTTTAAGTTCCAACAGTGAATAATTACTACAGTATTTATGAATAACCTTACAGGACAATACAGTAAAAAAATGGGAAATGATATTTACTTAAAAATACTGAAACTTTATTGTTTCTAATCTATTTTTAAGAAACAGTACAACATTCTCTATTGAAAGCACTGTGCTTCTGTGGATCTTCATCTCATTTGTTTTTAAAACAGTCTTTATTAGGACACTTGAGATGGGTCAGCTACTTCAAAGATTATGTTGGGACAGCCTGTAATATGTTCATGATAAGCTGGAATCCATTCAGTATGGCCTGTGGTCACTTCTAACAAGGTAATAATTCTACAGATGACTTTCAGTGTCAGTAAATCAGAATTTTTGTGACTAAGCGACCCTTTAGAAATAGCTACTTTTATAACACTGGACAGATTTCAATTCTGGTAGCAAAAGCTCTGAGTAACAAGTTGTGTATTTGTAACGAAAATAACAGTTTTATTTTAAGAATGCACAAAAATAAAACAAAATCAATAAAAATAGAGAGGCAGAGATAAGGACGTAAGAAATTACTTGGGAAAGTGAGAGTATTACAGGTATTCAAGAAAATGGCTTATTCTAAAATGCTAAATGTGAGGCTAGATCAATCAAAACTTTTTTTTTTTTTTTTGAGACGGAGTCTCGCTCTGTCGCCCAGGCTGGAGTGCAGTGGCCGGATCTCAGCTCACTGCAAGCTCCACCTCCCGGGTTCATGCCATTCTCCTGCCTCAGCCTCCGGAGTAGCTGGGACCACAGACGCCCACCACCTTGCCCGGCTAGTTTTTTGTATTTTTAGTAGAGACGGGGTTTCACCGTGTTAGCCAGGATGGTCTTGATCTCCTGACCTCGTGATCCGCCCATCTCGGCCTCCCAAAGTGCTGGTATTACAGTCTTGAGCCACCGAGCCCAGCCAATCAAAACATTTTTTAAGATACCAACAGTATGATCTACAACAAAGCATGGAACATAAGCCTTGGCACCCTGGCAAAAGCCGGAGCCCCAGCTAATGATGTAATTAGGAAAACAAAAATAGGTGAAAAATGTTAGAATTACATAAGAGTTCAAGATTATGAATGTTTGAAAGAGAAAAGGTGATCAATGGCGTATTTCATCAGTGAAGGCTTAAAACTGGCTTGATAGTGTCATAGGAGGAGGTTATGGGGAAAACCTAATATTACATATGTTCCTGTAGGGCACCTTGCTCTTTCTATCTAAAGGCCCCTTATATGATATTCTCTCTATCTAAATGTCTTCTGCCCCAGTAAGAAACATTAGCAGGTCATCACCATACGATGGTATGAAATAACAAGAGCCAGAATGAGAATGATGACTGCAATCAAAAAGCATCATGCTTCCTTTGATAAAATACGGTGATGATGCAGAGACTGTGTAAGTATTAGAGATGATTTAAAAGTAAGAAAAACATATGACTATAAATAAAAACATGGTAATATTAATTTCAGTGTCCGTTTTGATTTTTAGCAAGACATTGTATTTAGATTTGAGGTAGAAGGCTGTTTTACAGTGGAGCCTCTAAGCACGTATATGCATTGAGCAGTTAAAATGTGGGTTCGTATGTATGAAAGTATGTGTTTCATGCCGTTAATGTGGTTATTTACACTAATAGAAACCTAAAAATAGTTGTAAATTGATCTAATTGAGTTTTAGAATAAGCCACCTTCTTCTGCCATGGTGATATTTTTAATTCCAAAATGGTTTCTCATGTTTTCATCTCCATGTGTGTAAGAAGGACATAAAGGAGAATATATGGCATAGCTTGAATCATTTTATAAATGTAGCTTAGTATCAAAGACATAATATGAGTCAGGATTCAGTTGCATGTGGAAAACAAGTTCTCTTAAACATGAAGAGATTTAATCCTGAGAATTAGAGGTTCACACAAATAACTGTAAGGGCAGCTGAGATTCATGGAAGGATCTGACACAGAAACTCCATAGAACTGGCCCATCAAAAGAAAGGATGTTTCTGCTAAAATCCACAACCTTGAAAATGGGGGTAGCCTCTGACCCAGCTGCTTGGGTCCACATCTGGGGATAGGGAGCTACTGTCCAAACTGCTGGCCCCAGGGCTCTGGTATAGTTGCTTAATATGCAGCAGTAAAATGGATGTTTTAAGGCATATTGCCTGTCTCCCTACTTAGCTTAATTGCAGATTCAGTGCTCAGGCAAGTGCATCTAAATGGTGGACCCTAAATTACATCTGGGACCCCAGGTGCAATTGTGTCTCGGAAATGTAATATTTCACTGTCAGCCCCTGCAAGGAAGGAAGGTCCCTGTAAAGAAGTTTGAAACAGATGGTAAATAAGGTGACATAGCATATCTACTACAACAGACAAGTATAATACACCAGAGAATTTCTGTAATGCATGTTACTGAAGTAGAAGGGGGAAACTAGTGGACAGTTGCCAGCCAGTGTCAGGTATATGATCATTGAGGAAAGCAATGATTACTGAGTTCAGAGCAGCCTTGGAAACCATTAGCATAATGACAAAGACATGGAAATTGGGGAATTTCATAAATCCTATAGTATAAACTTGGAGACTTCATTCTCATCTTTTCCAAGATTCCTTTAGTAAGCTGGTATAATGCCAGAATTAAAACCATTTCAGACCAAGACCAGGGCTTTTCTGGACCATACTCTTTTCTCTATTGCATAAATAAAGAAGGTGAAGAACTCCATTACAGAGATTGAATGGATTGATCCTAGAATCACGGTGATGTAGTTTATTTCAACTGATCTTTCCAAATCCAATTGTGCTGTATGTTCTCAATGCACTTGGAAAATGATCATTCCATATGATAAATTCATACTGCAAATCCTTGTAATGTGCCAAATGAGCTTTTATGTGACATAGTAACTTTTAAAGCTTGCCAAAACTCTGAAATGTTGGAAAAGGTGTTGCTAGCTTTCAACATGTGCTAATTGGGTTTGCCTACCCAGATGGCATAGAAGAAGAAGAAGAAAAAAAAGAAAGAAATGAAAAAAAAAAAAAAAAAAGGTTACTGTTTCTAAACTGTTCTAATCAGGAAAAAGAATAGGGATAAACCATACGAAAACACATCATTTAATCTCATTCTGTATATTGGTGAATATAAAAGGGGATTTTTATTTATAATATTTTGAGGAATTTGTGTGTACTGTTACTATTTAGGGAAAAAAATAGAACCACAACGGCATAATGTGAATAACTAAGCTCCTCTAAGTTTCTGAGCTTAGCTTTCAGAATCTCTAACTTAAAGTGAACCATTCAAATTTTACAATTATATAAATGGATCTGGTGTAGCTGCTTAAACAGAGTTGCGTCTTTGTGTGAAAATTGGTAGGATTTCTTGTTTCTCTATAAGATTTTTGTACAGAGTTTTATACCAATAATAACTTCATTCTTTTCTTTTTTTTTTTTTTTCTTTTAGGCTGGAGTTTATACTGTGATTGAAGTCTACTAAACTGAAATACAGCTAATTTGTCATGGGTAAGTGACTAAAAATCAGCTATCTGAAGACAGCGTGTCAGTTTCTGTTTTGAAGGGCTATGCTTTTTAATGTTCCTATTAACCCATGATCATGCATTTCACTATTTTGTGTCAACAGTTTACATATTGCCAGATATTTTAAAATAACTTATAGCATCCAAATTTTTAACAACAATTTTCTGCCAAATCAGTCACCAAACCAATTAAACTATGTCATATTTCATTGGTCCTTCTTTCTCATATTATCTGATATTTGATTTTGTGAGAAGGCCTAGCAATTTGACTAAGAATTTATAACCAAGAGGTCTGACATCCTTGAAAAGTAGTTAATGATTGATTTGGAAAACAAACTAGATCATTTATTGAAATCAATGACAATTATAATTAAAGTTTAACTTTGAAAATTAAGTGAAATTTTTGTGAAATTGTCATTTTGATGAGAAATCGTAAGTACATTAGAAACCATGTTTTCATGTATGTCAGAATATTGAAATACTTTTAACAGGACTCAAACCAACTTTCCTTCTGTGAAAGAAATGTGGCATTGCAGGAGTCTAGTAGAGAAGATTATTACAAAGTCATGTTAATGCTCAGTCATTTGAAAAGTCAAGGACTGACGATTATACCATGCCCTGGTACAGAAAACGATTATTACGATCCTGGATTTAGGTTTAGGGGCGGTTGTGTGCAGTGGGTTAGGGCAAATATTACACCGGAAAGAAGGCCTTCATCATAATACAGATCTTCTCTGTTGTAGTCAGAAGAACAAAAATGTATTCTATTTAAAAATATTTTTACATGAATGCAATAAGTACTGTACATATACAATAAACTTTTTAAAAAGAAAAGAAAAAAAGCATGACTATTAAAATATAAGCTGTCATTTATTTTAATCCAAGAGAGTCAAGTTTTTATTTTTATTCTAATCACACCAGGTAATGCAGGGCACTAAAGTAAAATCACAGATACATAGAGATTTAGAAAAATAGATAAGCACGGCTGGGCGCAGTGGCTCATGCCTGTAATCCCAACACTTTGGAAGGCGGAGGAGGGTGGATCAGTAGGTTAGGAGTTTGAGACCAGCCTGGCCAACATAGTGAAACCCGGTCTCTACTAAAAATACAAAAATTAGCCGGGCGTGGTGGCACATGCTTGTAGTCCCAGCTACTTGGGGGGCTGAGGCAGGAGAATCACTTGAACCCAGGAGGCAGAGGTTGTGGTGAACTGAGAGCATGCCACCGCACTCTAGCCTGGGCAAAAGAGCGAGACTGCGTCTCAAAAATAAATAAATAAATAAATAAATAAATAAATAAATAAATAAGCACACCGATGATAGGACCATATTAAATATCTGTTAGTAAAATATCTTCAAAAATTAATCTCCAAAGATTAATTAAAAGCTAGTAAACTTTTGAAGAAAGATGTTAACATACTTAATAAAAAAGAACACTTCGGAATCAAAGAAATATTCCTAATTGTCTCTATAACATAAAAAAGTTATTTAGAATTTCTGATCCTTTATTTTATCAGTTTAGAAGACAGTAATAAAATGATTTTCCTTTTTCTGGATGTGTTAGATAAGTTAAGGCATGCAAAACTTGTTTCAGTATTGCCTGGCATGTGCCAACTATTTGATAATAGCTATTTTAAAAAATCATTTTATTCCCTGGTTGATTGTAACCTCTTTATTGTGATCCATAAAGTCCCATATGAGATATGAGCCAGCCCCTCCCTATCTTATGACACTCCACCTTTTGGGAACTTTGCACTAGCTGCGTTTTGTTGCTTAGAGCTTTCCTCCCTAATGTCCCTATGTTACTGGCTCCTGCCCATCATTCAAGTCTTAGCTCAATGGTTACCTTTCCAGAGAGGTCTTTCCTGGTCACTGCATCTAAGTAGGGCTCCATCCCTGGTCACTATCTATTATGGAATTTGAAAGTCAAACCTTTGTTTTTCTCCTAGTGTTTTATCACTGTGTAGTCAACTGACTCGTGTCTCCACCCCCAGAAAAAGAGATACGCTGTGGTTGTAAGCCCCAGTATCTATGAATGTAACCTTACTTGAGTGAAAATAAGGTATTTGCAGATATAATCAAGTTAAAATGAGTTAGTACTATACTAGGGTAGGCCCTAAATCCAATGACAGGTGTCTTCATAAGAAAAAGAAAGCAGACATTTAGACACAAAGACATGCAGGATACAAACAAAGAGATAAAGACAGAGATCAGAGTCATGAGGTCACAGCCAAGCAATGCCTGGGACCACTAGAGGCAGGAAAAGGCGAGGAAAGATTCTCCCCTAGAGCCGGCAAAGAGAGCACAGTCCTGCTGACACCTTGATTTCATACTTCTGGCCTTCCGTGACAGAATAAATTTCTGTTGTTTTGAGCCACCCAGTTTGTGGTAATTTGTTACGGAAGCCCCAGGAAACTAATACACATGGCTTGAAACTAACTTGTTTATTTTTGATGTTCTGTTTATTATCTGTCTGACTTTAGGAGCGTGTTTATCTTGTGCAAGCGGAAGTCAAGTGTCTTCTTCACCACTTTAATTCCAGGGACTGGAATGATGCTGCCTAGAGCACAATAGGTATATATTAAATGAATGAATACATGAATGAATAAGTGGGTATGATGAAACAGTAAAAGATCACCTATGTACAGATGACCAATGACTATTTTGGAAAAGTTTCCACTTAATAATCAAAGACCTACAGTTAAATAAAACTGAGATAAATTATTTAATCTGTTAAAGTTTGAGACCAGCCTGGCCAACATAGTGAAACCCGGTCTCTACTAAAAATACAAAAATTAGCCGGGCGTGGTGGCACATGCTTGTAGTCCCAGCTACTTGGGGGGCTGAGGCAGGAGAATCACTTGAACCCAGGAGGCAGAGGTTGTGGTGAACTGAGAGCATGCCACCGCACTCTAGCCTGGGCAAAAGAGCGAGACTGCGTCTCAAAAATAAATAAATAAATAAATAAATAAATAAATAAATAAATAAGCACACCGATGATAGGACCATATTAAATATCTGTTAGTAAAATATCTTCAAAAATTAATCTCCAAAGATTAATTAAAAGCTAGTAAACTTTTGAAGAAAGATGTTAACATACTTAATAAAAAAGAACACTTCGGAATCAAAGAAATATTCCTAATTGTCTCTATAACATAAAAAAGTTATTTAGAATTTCTGATCCTTTATTTTATCAGTTTAGAAGACAGTAATAAAATGATTTTCCTTTTTCTGGATGTGTTAGATAAGTTAAGGCATGCAAAACTTGTTTCAGTATTGCCTGGCATGTGCCAACTATTTGATAATAGCTATTTTAAAAAATCATTTTATTCCCTGGTTGATTGTAACCTCTTTATTGTGATCCATAAAGTCCCATATGAGATATGAGCCAGCCCCTCCCTATCTTATGACACTCCACCTTTTGGGAACTTTGCACTAGCTGCGTTTTGTTGCTTAGAGCTTTCCTCCCTAATGTCCCTATGTTACTGGCTCCTGCCCATCATTCAAGTCTTAGCTCAATGGTTACCTTTCCAGAGAGGTCTTTCCTGGTCACTGCATCTAAGTAGGGCTCCATCCCTGGTCACTATCTATTATGGAATTTGAAAGTCAAACCTTTGTTTTTCTCCTAGTGTTTTATCACTGTGTAGTCAACTGACTTGTGTCTCCACCCCGAGAAAAAGAGATACGCTGTGGTTGTAAGCCCCAGTATCTATGAATGTAACCTTACTTGAGTGAAAATAAGGTATTTGCAGATATAATCAAGTTAAAATGAGTTAGTACTATACTAGGGTAGGCCCTAAATCCAATGACAGGTGTCTTCATAAGAAAAAGAAGGCAGACATTTAGACACAGAGACATGCAGGATACAAACAAAGAGATAAAGACAGAGATCAGAGTCATGAGGTCACAGCCAAGCAATGCCTGGGACCACTAGAGGCAGGAAAAGGCGAGGAAAGATTCTCCCCTAGAGCCGGCAAAGAGAGCACAGTCCTGCTGACACCTTGATTTCATACTTCTGACCATCAGAACCGTGACAGAATAAATTTCTGTTGTTTTGAGCCACCCAGTTTGTGGTAATTTGTTACGGAAGCCCCAGGAAACTAATACACATGGCTTGAAACTAACTTGTTTATTTTTGATGTTCTGTTTATTATCTGTCTGACTTTAGGAGCGTGTTTATCTTGTGCAAGCGGAAGTCAAGTGTCTTCTTCACCACTTTAATTCCAGGGGCTGGAATGATGCTGCCTAGAGCACAATAGGTATATATTAAATGAATGAATACATGAATGAATAAGTGGGTATGATGAAACAGTAAAAGATCACCTATGTACAGATGACCAATGACTATTTTGGAAAAGTTTCCACTTAATAATCAAAGACCTACAGTTAAATAAAACTGAGATAAATTATTTAATCTGTTAAAATGGTGTTTAAAAGTCTCACAATAGCCACTCTCGGCAACAATAGAGACATAAACAATTTTCTCTAACAGCTAGAAGGTATTAGACTGTTAAAACTTTTTTAAAAAATTAATAATACATATTCTTTGAAACTTTTCATTAATTTATTCTTAGAAAACCATCACAAGGGTTGATATAATTCTTTTTCTGTAAGTATATTCTTCCTGGGATTGCTTATAATAGTTTAAAGACTAGAAAGAAACAAAATGATAATACTAGAGTATTGACTAAATAAATATTGATACATAGTTAATTTTATGTTTCTAAAGATAATTTTATATAAAACAGTTTAATAACATAGATATCTGCTTCCAGCTTACTGTTAAGGGAAAAATTATCAGGCTATTAACAAGTCATTTATTCTAGTTTTGTAAACATCTTGTTGTAGTTACATCTGTGCAAATATATGTTTAAAGACTGTATGCATTAATAACAGTTATTCTAGGTTGTGGGATTCAAGAAATTTTTATATTCTTCTGTGTGGTTTCCTACATCTTCCTATATTTTCTACAATAAATAGTTTTTATATTTATAGTCAGAAAATAACTATAAATTGAGAAGAATTGAGAAAATTTATCTCATGGCTTACCTATAGCATATCTTTGCATAATGCCAGTGTGCTTTTTATAAATAATAGGCTTGAATTTTTCTGTGAATAATACATTTAAATCTGAAGACTTTCTAAAGCTAATGATGTAGCACAAAAAATAATTAGCCAATTTACAAATCAGAGTTCATTTACACTTCTCTTGGGAAGACTAATCATTTGTTACCTTAACCTGTATCTTGATTATGGTGCAGTTTGATAAAGTGTGGAACAACAGACAATGCAGCTATAAATACAGCAGTGGGAAGCTCAAACATTTTCTATTTCATAGAATAGTAATGGCTTCAATAAAGCCTGAAAAGTTGAGCTTAAATTATTTTCTTTGAAGGAAAAATGCCATAATTAATAAATTAATTTTTAAGTATTTTTTATCCTGTGGCCATTATTTTTGTAAACTATGGGGAAAAAAGGAGGGGAAAAAAAGATGATTGTGCTTAAGAACTCAAGGCTTCCTAAAGAAATTTGATATTTCTGGCCCTATACAAAGATGCCATGAGTGGTTTGTAAAGATTGAAATTAAAGAATGTAGTTAGCAAAGTCTTTGCTCTGAAATAATGGTGAAAATGATGCCTTTGTCATTCAGCCCCCACTTGGTAAAAGGGAACAGCAGGCTTAGAGAGCCCCAGCAAATGGGGCAGCTGATGCCTGCATGCCAGTCCTGCCTCTGCCAGGTGCTAGCTCTGCATTCTTGGGTTATTTACATAACTTCTGAGAATCCTTTCCTTATTCTTAAAGTAACGTAATAATATACACATTATCTGAAAAATTGTTTTGGTGCCTAGTAAATACTTAGAACATTGTAGTAATTTTATTTTCCTATGGGAAAAGGGAGCACATTTTCATTTGATATGCCTGAAATTCATTGTTCTTGCTTAGAAATATACCCATCACCTTTGGAGTAGTTTACTTCATTCTAATCCGTTTACTGAGCAGTTCAGTTCCTTCCTGTTGCTCTGTCAAAGCCAAGAGAGAGCCTGGCTTCTCTGCTGATATCTAAGCCTTCAGAAGGATGAACTGGCACCTCATTGACCTATTTCTGATGTAACTACCATCTAAGAAATTCATACCTCCCAAGTTACAACATACAAAGTCAAAGAAAGGACAAGGAACAAGCCTTTCCCTATCATGAGTGTGAGTGTCATTCCCAGTGCTTCTGCTCCAGCCAGATTTCTTGCTCCCCTGTGTTTCTGAGTCTCTTGGGCATGAGCCATAGGTTGAAGCAGCCAACTCTATGATTATTCAACTGTTTAACTTAAAACATTGGCACTTGGTGAGTTAGTGAGCGATGGTCCTGCACTAACACAAAATTGAAAAACAAAGCACTGATCAGTTATAATTATGTTACTCTTTTCTTTGTGCCATATTCCTGTATCTTATTTGTGTTTAATTACATTGTACATCTACTTAGTAGATTAGTATAACATACTATTTTTTTCAATCGAAACTATGATTTTTATATGTTTCACTGGAAATGGTTAGAAAATTATGAGCCCTCGAACTTCATTGAACTCTAAGTTTTATCTTTCCATTAATTTTCTTTGACCCATTTGTTTTGGCAATGCAAATATTTATTATAATTGAAAAGGCTTCCCTCTTCATGGTTCAAACATGAGGCTCTTACATGGTTTTTTGAAACCATGTAAGTGCATACACGAAACTGTATCTGAGTACTTGGTACATATTTGCTACTGGGTTGCTATTTGTTGATTAAATAAATAAATAAAGGAAATACTGAGAGTCTGTGACACCTGTATCTTAAACTTTGCATCAGATATAACCAGACAATACCAAAATTATTACAATGATTACCGAAGTAGAATCTGACCTACGTCTAGTTCAGGATGCCTTTGCAGCTGTTAAAGAAAAGACAAGGTATCTGCTTCAGGACTCTTTTTCAGACTTTGGAGAAAGGACTCCAGTGAGGTTAAGAGCTGATTTAGAATTACAATAGTATATCCATCAATACAGTGCTCCAGTCCCACAGGACACTCAGAAAACATTTTTACTGATTATTTCTAACCTTTACTTTCTGTCTCTTAGGCATTTCACAATGAACAACAAAGAAACAAGTCTTAAACTTACAATCTTCATTTGGCAGTAAGTTTTACTAGCTCTCCACATCACCCAGACCTATTTCCCCAAATGATTTTACACATTAGAGTTCATCCACATACATCTCCAAGGTTACTTAAGTTTGAATAGCCTTCAGTTTGGGGGCAGTGTTTTTATAAGGATGATAATAAACAAATTTTTTAAAGTTACACTGAATTAATTGTAATAAGACTCGAAGTCATCATAAAACAGATGATAGTGACCCAGTATCATTTTTTGTTTGCTTCTGTTGAATAATAATCATTTTATAAAAAGCATTTGATTTTCTATTGAGCTAAAGAATGCTCAGCTCATTTTCTCTTGTTAGTTTGTTTATATTTTATATAAATCAAATTAAATACAGTGATTTTGTGATTTTTAATTTGAGAAATCTCTCATTTGAAGAGATTGCAGTGCTTACTGAGTTAACACCAGACAGGATGACACC
>NW_012102231.1:79782-83347 GCF_000951045.1 Mandrillus leucophaeus | reverse complement strand
GTGAACTCTAACTAACATTTTCCCCAAAATGGACTTGAATGATAGCTTTATGTATAGAAGGAAACAGATAAAAGTAAATGTCAAGGCATTTTGTTTATGGGAGAGTAGTTAATGTAATATAAAATATATTACCTTAGTATTTGTTATATAAAACCTCAAAGTTCCCTGAGATTTTATGGCACAAAACCAACTGATGACCAATAATTCCTGTATTCTGTGGTTTACTTAGTATTACACATAAAGTCTTTATTGTGATAAAGTACATACCATAGTATAAAACATTCCAAGCAAACCCATGTATATATATGGCATATTTTGGCTTAGATTTTTAAAAAGCCATTTCAATTTTGAATTAATGAATGTGCTTGCCAAGGTTTTATATATCTATTCTATAAAAAGTATTGTCTATGGCCTGATACCAGTTTCTGAACTATTTGTAATCAGTCCACAAACAGTAAGTACAGAAAATTGGGATAAGTGCTTAGATAAGTTATGGCAATTTGATATTGTTGAAAAAATTTCTTATGTTTTATAAAATGTCAATCTGAAACACATTGGCTATTGGAAAAAACAATCACTACACTATAGATAGTTTGAAAAGCATTTACTTCAGAAATGGCCAACTCATCACCATTTCCCAAGCTTCTGCTCATGTGGATGTTAATAATCAATCACACACTGATTTAACCAATTCTTTATTACAGTTCATCTAGACTTTGTCCATTATTTTTCTATTATAAGTAACTCTGTTATTAAATCTTTGTGCATTGATGTTTAGGTAGCTCTAAATTTCCACAGATAAATGTTGGTGAGTCAGCCAGTGAATCCACTGAGCTCCTTCTCCTTCTTACCCAGTTCCATCCTAGAGAACTAAGAGAAAAAGGTTATTTTACCAAAAATATATAGAGTTCTGGTCTATATCTTCCCTTACCTGCATGCTTGGTCCCCAGTTAAAGAAGCAATGTATAATTCCTCTGTGTTAGAGATGTATACAATTTCACAAAACTTACTTTGGCCCTTAGTTTCATAAAGGGTGTGACTATGTTAAGTCCATGGTCACATGGCTTAATGATAATTATTTCTTATAATTTATTTATTGTACACTATTGTTACCACTCAGGTTCTTAACAAATATGAATTTCAAATTCTGCCACTGCCCATCATGGGCTATATAAGGTCTCTATTATATTTTTCATAATTATATATTGTAACGTATCTAGTGTACCTCTATCTTTTACCTACTAGCTATTTTGGAGACCCCAGCATAAGCTGAGCCCTGAGATTACATCAAGAAATGTCTTGGATACCATTTCTGATGTTAGGGAACTCACTACCAGGCAAGGCAGAATAACTGTTAACAATCAGTCACACACACTATTATACAAATGCTAACAGAGGGAAAGGGAACAATTAAGTGAAGTTTTCTGTAAGCCACGAGATGGAACAATATGTAGTTATTTAACACAATGACATAAACTTCTCTACTTTTTAAAATTAAAATATTTACAGAAAATATTGTTTGGAAAAAACAGGTTATCAGAACAGCATACATAAAAAGTACAATTATATCCTTGTAATTTTATGTGTATCAATGCAGAGAATCTATTTTGGAGGAAAATTCAACAAAATGATAACTCGGTAATAATCTGTGTAGAAGAGCTTGGGAATCATTTTTCTTTTATTCTCTGCACTTTTCTGAATAGTTTTAATATCTTACAATAAGACTTGTGAGTTCTACAAAAAGAATAAAAGTTAACTTTGAATGGTATAGGTTTTGTTCTAATTATTTGTTGTGTTTTTGATGATGGAACATTTAAACTTATCAATATTTTTATTTATAATTTCTTCCTTTGGTGTCATTTATAGAAAGCCTTCTCCAGATTAAAATTGTATATTAATATTTACATTATAGTTATATTTTGTTTCATGCTTTACTATTACTTATTTAATGATTTTAGAATTTATTTTGATGTATCAAGCAAGATAAGCATCTTCTTCCCCATCTCTAAAGAACTGATCAATTATTCTTGTTTTCTACCTTTATAGAGTAACTTGTGTATTTACTAATAACTTAAAATGGCATCTTATTCATAAACTAACTACATTCTAATATATTTTTGGGCTTTCTGTTCACTTTACTTGTCTAATCAATGGCCAATATCATATTATTTAAGTTAGGTTGACAGTATAAGTAATTTTTATATTATTTAATATTAGTGTCTATACATTCTTTATATTTCTCTTCCATTTATTCAAATAATTTTCCCCAGAAAAAAATTAGGTAAAAATTATATGAGGGAAAATTATTATACATTTTATGTTGCAGTTGAAGGAATTTTAGAATAATTTTATAAAATTTTATCAAGAAATGCATAATTAAGATTTTCACTTGAGTTGAATTAAACCTTAGCTGAATTTGGAATTATTTTGTGTTTTTACTATTCAGTATTTCCATTCAACAGTATGATTAACCAGTATCTTTCAATTTATTGAAATCAATAAAATATTATTTCCGTTTACTTGCACCTATTTATTATTGTGATATTCCCATATATTTTATATTTCTTGTTATTGTGCCCGGGATGTTTTTCTATCTGTTATGTATTATATAAATATTTGTTGTTTTTGTGTGCACAGTCTTAAAATTATCCATCAGAATTGGATAAAAATTACATGCTAGGTAAATATTGAAATGGGTGGACTTTTCATATTGTTCTACTCTCTGGAAAAGTTCATACGGGAAAATTCTTTCTCCTCCTTGTCTGTCTTTTACCTTTCTCCAATATGAACATCTCTTCCCTTAAAAGTTTGTATCTGGCTATCTTCTGTTCTTTTCCTCTTGCTTTATATGTGTGGTTTCACATTTGATCTATTGTTCTTTTATCCCTAGAGCCCTTTCATATCTGCACAAGGAGCCAGAGGGGGAAAAATCTATTTCTCTTTTGAGCACCAGTTTTAAAAATTAAATAAACTGTATTAACAAAACCTCACAACATGGGACTGGATAGGGTAGATTAGTACAAATTAGTTCAAGGCCTCATAACAAGTCTCCAAAATGTTTAAAAAATTAAGAAGCATAATTGAGGCTTAAGTTTTATTGTTTTCATAAAAGCCTCATCTGCTACTGAGATGTGGTAGTGTAGTCAAATAACTCACATGAAATAGACTTTCACACCATGCCAAAGGACAGCTGTTTGCTTGTTTCCTTAAGTACATGATGTGTGTAATGACAGATTCCCTAAAATGCAGTTCAACCTTGTAACAATTTTAAAACTGATATGCTGTAATTGAGAATCAAGGATTTGGTCTTGTTTCATGTTACTGCTTTTACTAAATACACATTTTTGAGATTTTACTATGTGCCAACAGCCGGTCTTATAACTAAGGATGTGTTGGTGACCATGCCAGAAGCTTGACTTAATATAGCTTATACTGATAGGATAGACCATAGTATATAAATACATGAATATTTTTAGATAATAGTATGTGTCTCCAAAATTTGTAAAAAGGCAAGTGAGTTAGAAAATGTAAGTTGTTGGCCGGGCGCGGTGGCTCAAGCCTGTAA
>NW_012102231.1:75640-78167 GCF_000951045.1 Mandrillus leucophaeus | reverse complement strand
AAGTTACACTGAATTAATTGTAATAAGACTCGAAGTCATCATAAAACAGATGATAGTGACCCAGTATCATTTTTTGTTTGCTTCTGTTGAATAATAATCATTTTATAAAAAGCATTTGATTTTCTATTGAGCTAAAGAATGCTCAGCTCATTTTCTCTTGTTAGTTTGTTTATATTTTATATAAATCAAATTAAATACAGTGATTTTGTGATTTTTAATTTGAGAAATCTCTCATTTGAAGAGATTGCAGTGCTTACTGAGTTAACACCAGACAGGATGACACCGGTTGTGGTGGAAATACTAGTAAAATGTGATGTGATATTGTTAATTGCAGTGGTATGAGAGCAGCATTAAAACAGTATTTTAAATATATGCACTGTGTGTAGTACTGTTTTAGGAAAATATAATGATGCATCACCTCCAGTGAAGGATTTATTGCTACTTCCTATTCTATATCTTGAACTTTAATTACCTTTCAAAGGCCAGGGCTTCCTCCTTTCAGATGTTTGCAGTCATTTTAGCTGCTGAATTATACTGTTCAGAATAAAAGGATGAATTAAACTGCCTTCTGAACTGTGGGAAGTTATTATTCTTTTCATCGTCACTGTTAACAGGAACATGCCTTGGCTCTTTCACAAATTAAAGTGAAATTTCACAATAATTGCAATTTGTTTCATTGGATGAACAAGTGAGAGGTACTGCTGCAAATGCTCTTGTATGTACAGGCACAAAACACATTACATGATTGCAATATTCTTTCATGTACAAAATATTTTATTTATACTCAGTGTACATGGAAACACTTAAGAATGTGGCAAAGTGTGAAAAGGAAGGCTATTAAAAGATCAGCTCAGTATCTTCTTGTTGAAAACTCACTGCTGTGTTGGCCTTGACATGACCTATAGAATTTTATGCTGGCAGGAAACCAACTTTGAAATTTGTTCTGTAGCAAATCATCATGGCAATATACTTCCAGGAATTAAATCCTTTACATCGCGCGGCAGTGTTGCCAGAGAGCGTGTAGGGTCTCCTCTGATAAGAACCATGAAGGAGTCTTTGGCCAGAAATCCAAAGCCATATGTTAGTCCTGTCAAAAATGATATGGATCTGCTTACAAAAACCTTGCTCGGTGGCTCTGCCAGGAACCCCGTGGCTGTGTCCTGCCGGAAAGCCATCGCATGTGTTATCACTGCCAGAAATTGATACTGCCCTGGGATAATCTAACAGCACTAAAAACTCAACCTCTGGGTTTCTACTGCCAGGCTTTAACTATTAACAGAGCTGTGAGTGTATTACAGGGAAATAAGGCCTCTATGACTTTTCTAGGGTGAGGGTGGGCAATCTTGTTGGCTTCCAGTACTTGGAACTTATTAGCTCTTTGGAAAGGATTCTGGCTGGGATTGTATTAGTCATTTGTTTCCTAATGTACGTGAACTCTAACTAACATTTTCCCCAAAATGGACTTGAATGATAGCTTTATGTATAGAAGGAAACAGATAAAAGTAAATGTCAAGGCATTTTGTTTATGGGAGAGTAGTTAATGTAATATAAAATATATTACCTTAGTATTTGTTATACAAAACCTCAAAGTTCCCTGAGATTTTATGGCACAAAACCAACTGATGACCAATAATTCCTGTATTCTGTGGTTTACTTAGTATTACACATAAAGTCTTTATTGTGATAAAGTACATACCATAGTATAAAACATTCCAAGCAAACCCATGTATATATATGGCATATTTTGGCTTAGATTTTTAAAAAGCCATTTCAATTTTGAATTAATGAATGTGCTTGCCAAGGTTTTATATATCTATTCTATAAAAAGTATTGTCTATGGCCTGATACCAGTTTCTGAACTATTTGTAATCAGTCCACAAACAGTAAGTACAGAAAATTGGGATAAGTGCTTAGATAAGTTATGGCAATTTGATATTGTTGAAAAAATTTCTTATGTTTTATAAAATGTCAATCTGAAACACATTGGCTATTGGAAAAAACAATCACTACACTATAGATAGTTTGAAAAGCATTTACTTCAGAAATGGCCAACTCATCACCATTTCCCAAGCTTCTGCTCATGTGGATGTTAATAATCAATCACACACTGATTTAACCAATTCTTTATTACAGTTCATCTAGACTTTGTCCATTATTTTTCTATTATAAGTAACTCTGTTATTAAATCTTTGTGCATTGATGTTTAGGTAGCTCTAAATTTCCACAGATAAATGTTGGTGAGTCAGCCAGTGAATCCACTGAGCTCCTTCTCCTTCTTACCCAGTTCCATCCTAGAGAACTAAGAGAAAAAGGTTATTTTACCAAAAACATATAGAGTTCTGGTCTATATCTTCCCTTACCTGCATGCTTGGTCCCCAGTTAAAGAAGCAAT
The DNA here is from genome assembly GCF_000951045.1 of Mandrillus leucophaeus. Taxonomy (NCBI): domain Eukaryota; kingdom Metazoa; phylum Chordata; class Mammalia; order Primates; family Cercopithecidae; genus Mandrillus; species Mandrillus leucophaeus. Next base: position 75,775 of record NW_012102231.1, on the reverse strand, counting down.
GTATAATTCCTCTGTGTTAGAGATGTATACAATTTCACAAAACTTACTTTGGCCCTTAGTTTCATAAAGGGTGTGACTATGTTAAGTCCATGGTCACATGGCTTAATGATAATTATTTCTTATAATTTATTTATT
>NW_012102231.1:33246-69005 GCF_000951045.1 Mandrillus leucophaeus | reverse complement strand
ATCCTGGCTAACACGATGAAACCCCGTCTCTACTAAGAAATACAAAAAACTAGCCGGGCGAGGTGGCGGGCGCCTGTAGTCCCAACTACTCGCGAGGCTGAGGCCGGAGAATGGCGTGAACCCGGGTGGCGGAGCTTGCAGTGAGCTGAGATCCGGCCACTGCACTCCGGGCTGGGCGACAGAGTGAGACTCCGTCTCAAAAATAAGTTGTTGTTACTTTAAGCTAAGATTCTTATACGAGGCCTCTTTGAAAAGGTAGCCTTTAGGATAAATGTTGCAAGGAAGACAGTCATGGAAAGAGTGTTTCAGAGAGTGGACGGAGTACATGCAAAGAAGCTAGAGCAAGTCTAAGCTTGGCCAGTACCGGAGATGGGAGAAGAGACTTGTCTTTCTTGAGCATAGTGGACAGGGAGGAATTGACAGGAGATGAACTTAGAAAGCTAGGCAGGGCCTTATTCATCATGCAGCAAACATTGAGCTTGAATGTTGGTCTCCCTCACAAATACCACACCCTATTAATCATTGTATCCTATTGTCTACCTCAGCACAAGATGATAAGTGCTCAATGAATAGACTTGAAAGTAAATAGAGTCTCTATAAAGGAGAGCACATCTTTAATTATAGCTATTATCTTAAAACATAAATACACAAAAACTAAAACTGAAGGTTGCTCATATTATTTTCTTCTGTGGAGCAAAACATATGACTCAGAAGTTGACTTTTTTCTTCCTTACTCACAAATTCTAGAAAATGAAATATAATTAACTTTCAATAAGAGTTTGGTTAGAAGAAAACATTGACAAACAAAATTAAATTTCCCTTGAAAACTAATTGTTTCATAAAAGCAAGCCCAAACATTATGGAGTGTTCCTGTTTCCAAGAATAATGAGTCACTTTTTTTATTCTGTTAAAAGGTATTGAGTAGCTGTAGTGCTTTGAAATTTCAAGGACATCATTTGCATTCAGTTTACAACTTTCTTCTTTTTTACCCTATACCAATTATGGGTGGAGTATTTTTTTCTTAAATTCTCTTACTATTAGTCTTTTAATGTTTTGGATGATTTATCTCTTTTTGTTCAGCCTTACTGTCTATATTTTTGTCACAACTACTATCACCACCCTTATCACTCCCATCCATATTACTTGTTTCTCTGATGGGCTGGTAATCAGCTCTTACACACTAGCTTTCCCAATTGTTATACCACTGACAGACTCCTACATGGTTTGGTAAAACACGGCTTCCTTATAGTTCCCCACATGGCCCCAAATGCAGCACTATTCACCCCCATAAGAGCCAATGCCAAGGCTGCAAGGCCCTCCTTGAGCATTAAGACCTGAATCTGCTCTGATTGGTGACTATGATGTGCTGGTTGCAAAATATTTTAAATATTTCTCTAGCTTCAATGACTCAAGCACTCATATTCTTAGTCAGTGTGCTCAACACTTTAACTAGTTGCCATATTAAAAGAATAAAAATACAACATCCCTGAATAATTGGTGTTATCTCCCTTATAAACAATGGGAAAACTACAGCTCAAAGGGTATTAAGTGACTTGCCCAAGATCACACTGCCAGTAACTGGCTTGGCTAGAATTAGTCTAGAACTGTCTGACTCTAACATCCATGGTGTTAACTAGGGTTTGATGTTTCATGTATTGGAAATTATGAGGGTACTTTTGATGAATGTATCCATCCTTTTAAAAATCTTCTAAAGGTAAAAGGAAAACCAAATTATAATATTTTTGCCAGCCAGAAATCACTAGGTTAGGGAGGGACGTTCCCGGGAAGGCTGATATTTACAGAGTGGAACATTTCAAGTTTCTGGGGTGGCAGCAGGTGCTCTCACGATTATCCCACTGAGTCAATTGGCAAAATATTTGCTTCCTATTCTGAACTCTGTTTAGAGATTTTAAAACTTAAGGGAGAAATATTTCTGCTAGGGACACAACAACATTTACTCTGAATTGGAAGCTGAATAAGACTGCCACCAGGCCATTTTCTGATGCTTATGAAGTCTCTGGATAAATAGGCTTAGAAAAAGTGTTATAGTGTCATCTAGGTAATAGCTCTTGAATGTTGAGAATTAATTACAGAATGTTGTGCTGCTACATTGTGGAGTCAAGGGGGGGAGTACAGATGGCACCCGCGGGAATCTCTAAGGTGCCTGTTATTACTACCAGGTTCACAAGTAACAAGAAATGTAAGACTGTAGCAACCCTACACAGACAGAACCACTGAAAGTTTAGATCTGTTAGGACTGAAGATTTGGGTCACCACCCCGTGGACAGATCATTGACTAGCTGAAGTTCTGGGTGAAGAGAAAAGGGACTTTTAGTTGGTACTAGAGAAGGGGAATCTAAATCCATCTCTGGCTACTAGTCACATAATTATAAACTATAATATACACAAATGTTTTCTTTCTTCCCCTGTGTGTTGGGAGAGACAGAGAATACTTTTAAATTTTTTTTTTTCTAATTTTGCTCATTGAATATAACGGGTCTGGCTCCTTTTTTTTTTAAAAAAAAAAAAAAAAAAAAAGATGGAATCTTGCTCTGTGGTCCAGGCTGGAGGGCAGTGGTGTGATCTCGGCCCACTGCAAACTCTGCCTCCCGGGTTCACGCCATTCTCCTGCCTCAGCCTCCCGAGTAGCTGGGACTACAGGTGCCTGCCACCACACCCAGTTAATTTTTTGTATTTTTAATAGAGACGGGGTTTCACCATGTTAGCCAGGTTGGTCTCAATCTCCTAACCTCGTGATCCGCCCGCCTCGGCCTCCCAAAGTGCTGGGATTACAGGCGTGAGCCACCGCACCCAGCTGGGTTTGGCTACTTTTATGATTTTGTCAGGGAGAAGGCAAGAAATGTATCTGGACACAGTGATTTATGCCTGGAATCCCAGCATTTTGGGAGACCAAGGCAGGCAGAGTGCTGGAGTTCTAGACCAGCCTGAGTTCAAGATGACAAGACTCTGTTTCTAAAACAACAACAACAACCGCAACAACAAAAAATGTTAGTGGTGCATATGCCTGTAGCCCCAGCTATTTGGGAGGTTGAGGTGAGAGGGTTGCTTGAGCCCAGGATATCGAAGCTGTAGTGAGCTGTGATTGCGCCACTGCACTCCAGCCTGGGTGTCAGAGTGAGATTCTATCTCAAAAAAATGGAAACATAAAAATTCATAAGTCATGGTGAAACCGTACTGAGCTTGACTTTGCCTGTCTTCTTTTGGTGAAAAGGTGACATGTTTTGCTTGCAATTTAGGATAACTGCATTATGATAGACAAGAGCATTATTTTGAAGTATGAGAAACACATACATGATGTCAAACCGTCAAAGTTTTAGATTGTAACTATTTTTACTCATTTATGCTCATCCATCATTTGAATATCCTTCTCATTTTGGGAATGTTTTCTATTTTTAAGTCTTCATAGACACCAGGACCTGCTGCTTACTATAGAAACTGCGATGCCAGCCTCCCTTGTAGTAAAGGAGCAGGCAAAGGATATAATCCTTAAAACTCAGACACACTGATTTTAAAATGGAAGTTAGTAATACATAGAAGCTGAAACACTGTAGGCTCAGTTTTGGCAATAGTAGTGGTGGCAGGAAATCAATTTTCTGGATACAACAGTGCACACAGTGGTATCCTGAGTCCTGTACATCAGCATCAATGGGGTGAGCTAGAACATTTTAGCACCCACTGACAGCATCAGTAGAGAGATCTCATAGTTCATAGCTGTGCTTGATTCCACCTGTTGTCCAAGTCTGATATCAGGGACCCCTGGTGATTCTGTTAGCATTTCAACAAATTAATATGCTTTAAATACATTTTAGCTTTTAAAAGTCATTTTCATCAATGATAAAATGTTGTTTGTTCCTATTCTGTTTGTGTGGTCATTTTAGCGCAGATGTGGCAAAATAATGTCATATTAAACACACAGATTCAGATTTTCATAATGGACAGAGAGCTCCTGTTATTTTCTCACATTGAATTTTTAATTGGAACTCCAAATGCATCATTAATAAATGCTCAAGAGAAATATGACAGCCTCCAGCTAAAGTTTAAAAGTCAATTTTGATAAAATGAAAGCAGTTCAGACTGTTGCTTTTTAAAATTTTTTCCAAGTGAGCATGACTGACTAAGGCTATTTTTCGCTTAATTTAAATTCTCTAGTTTGGTTTCAAATAATATTCTAGTAAAAATCATTTTTTACATGATATAGTTGAGGCCTCCAGTTATAATGAAGCTGATTTTCAGTGTGTGCAGTAGAAGTTTCCAGTTAATAAGGTTAAGGAATCTGAGCATTCACCTCTTCTCTTAACTATATTTCACAATGTTTTTTAAAGGTTAACTCATCACTGCTTCAGATATCCATGTTTCAGATCTATTGTGCTTTCATTATTGAAGTAGATTTTAGTATATCTACACTCATTATGGGTTCCAAAATGCTATGCCTTCTTCAGCTCTTTCTCTAACATCTAGGGTGTTATAATTGTTCATTAAACAGTCACTTCTGAAACAATTGTGTTTTATGAGGCAGCCCATTATTCTCCTGCATGAGGCTCTGAAATATTTTATGGTGTTTTTATTGACCTTGCTTCTTCTGTTGCATATTTTCAGCAATTTGCACCCACAGTTATGACATGGTCATCACATTCTACATTATTGTTTTGATAACTGAGATCTCGTCAAAATAAAATACTTTCTACTCATCATCTGACTTTTTTATTGTTCTAAAAAGAAATACCTGGACATCGATTTCTGGTTCAGGATATGAGGAGCTTGGAAGTCACCACTCAGTTATAACCAGTAAGGAGATGAACAAACTGAAAACTCAACAAATCTTAGACCCATAAGGAGAGTCAGGACACAGGGCAAAGCACTGCTTGCAAAATTAGAGAGACAGACAGGTAGATGCAGAGAATCACAACTTACTAGAGCAGAAACCCTTGAGTAGAAACCTCTGTAATAAGAATGAGTGCCAGGGTAGTAAAACCTAAACTTTAGTTCACAAATTACTGAAGCCTCAGTATACACAAGTATGAGAGTCAAAAACTCAGGGGGACCCAGCTATCCAGGGAGCAATCCCCACAATTTTGTGAGTTTTTTCCTTTGGGAGTTTGACCAAGTTCTCACAGCAAATGTTGGAAAAAAAAAAAAAATCTCTGATTCTTTCAGGAGGCAGAGAGAAAAAAGAGCCATTTTGAAAGACACTAGATCATTCTGTTCTTAACAAAGTCTGCCAAAGATACTACTTAATCAGAGCCTAAGATGCTGGAGTTTTATCAGAATGCAACTGACCTGGGGGAAAATAAATATCCTACTCTAGCGCTAAGCTTCCATATGAAGAAAGAGAAATACCTAACACTGGCTCATCCAACTTAACTAAAGGTTGGTGGAGAGAGGCTGAAAAGCATTTGTGAATTCACAGTCCAGAGACATGTGTTCACCAAGAGACTGAACCATAACATAGGACAATAAAATGCTTCTCCTCCTCCTACAACTTCCTAGCACATTACTAAAGATTTATATAGAGCAAGTCCTTTTATTCAGGACAACATATTCATGTATTTAAAAAAATCCAAAGACAAAACAATACAGTTTGCAGAAACAAGAAGTATCAGAACTGGACTGGAATTCATCAGGGATACAGGAATTACCAGAGCAGAAATTTAAAACAACTATTAATATGCCAAGGGCTCTGATGGATAAAGTAAACGGCATGTAAGGATAGATGGGCAGTATGAGCAGAGAGATGGAAAATCTAAGAATCACAAAGAAATGTTCAAAAACACAAAATGAAGAATGCCTTTGATGAGTTCATTTGAATATGGGACATGGCTGAGGAAAAAGTATCTTAACTTGAAGATATCTCGGTAGAAACGTCCAAAACTGAAAAGAAAATAGAAGAAAAGACTAACTAAAAACAAACAAACAAAAAAATGTAATATCCAAGAACTGTGTGAAAGAATAGAACAACCAATAACTGGGACAAATACAAAATATGTAACATTAATGTAATGAGAATACCAAAAGAAGGAGAAAAAAAAGAAACAGAAGAAATATTTGAATCAGTGATTAAATTAACATCAGATACCAACCTACAGATCCAGGAAGCTCAGGAAACAGAAATGTAAAAACAAACACACAAAAAACTACACCCTGGAAGTAGGTATAATCAATATTCAAGTTGCAGAAAATCAAAGATAAAAAAAAAATCTGAAGGAAGCCAGAAAGAAAAAATATTTTACCTATGGAGGAGCAAAGGTAAAAACTACATCCAACTTCTCAAAAACCATGCAATCAAGAAGAAAGCTGACTGAAATACTTAAAGTGTTGAAAGAGAAAGTTTAAGAACCTATCATTTAATAGCCTGAAAAAATATTCTTCAAGAATGTGAGAAAATTAAAGTCTTCCACAGACAAACAAAACTTGAAAAAATTTTTGCCAATAAACCTACCTTGCAAGAAATGTAAAAAGAAATTTACAGAAGAAAAATGAAATAGCCCAGAAATTCAGGTATACTTAAAGAATGGAAGTGCATCATGGTGGGAATAAGTGAGGATAAAATTTTAAAAATTGTATTTCTTGTTTTTAATTGATCTAACAGCTAACAGATTGTTCAAAAGAATAATAGCAGCAATGCATTTCATTATGTATACATATAAATGTGTATGCTCACTTATGCTTATGTATAAGTTATATATGCATGTAAAATAAATTGTTCTATGTATGTAAAATAAATGACAGTAATAGTACAAGAGATAGGAAGAATGAATTTGGATTATTTTGTTATGATAAGATACTTGCCCTACCTGTGAATTGGTATAGTGTTATTGGAAAGTGGACTTAAATTAGTTGTAATACTACAAACTCTAGGGTAACCACTAAAAAAAGTTTTTAAAAAAAGAAGGTATAACTTATATGCTAAGAAAGGAGAGAAAATGCTCAATTAAAACCACCAAAGGCAGAAAAAAGAAGAAGATAATAGAAACAAAGAGGAAGGGCAACAAATATAAAACAGTAACAAATATTGAAGATATTTATCCATCTATATCAATAATCAGTGTAAACGTCAATGTTCTAAGTACACCAATTAAAAAACAGAGATTGTAAGAGTGGATCAAAAATAAGACCCAGTTATCTCTTGGTTATAAGAAACTCACTTAAAAATGTAAAGATACATCTAAATTAAAAGGTAAATGGGTGGAGAATGATATACCATTCTAACATGAAGCCAAAGAAAGTGGAAGTAGCTATATTAATTTTAGACAGAACTTCACAGCAAGATAAGTTATTAGGAATGAAAAGGGGCCCTACGTAATAATAAAGAGTTTAATTCTCCAAAAAGACATAACAATTCTCATCATGTCTGTGCCTAAAAATGGAGCATCAAAATACACAAGCAAAAACAACAAATCAAAGAGCATGAGGCAAAAATTGATAGAACTGCAAGGACAAATCGATGAATTCATGATTGTAGTTGGAGAATGTAACACTCCTGTACCAAAAATGAACAGATCCATCAGGTAGAAAATCAGCAAAGATATAGTTGAAATCAGAACTCCCAATCAACTGGATACAGTTGCCACTTACAAACTACTTTATTCAGTAACCCTAGAATAAACATTCTTGTCACACTCAAATAAGGCATTCACAGAAATAGACCATGTTCTAAGCCATAAACATGTTCTTACAAATTAAAAAAATAAAAATCATACAGTGTCTGCTTTCAAAGCACAATGGATACAAAATTATAAGTCAATAGCAGAAAGATGGCTTGAAAATCCCAAAATATATCATAATTAAATGGTTCACTTCTAAATAATGCATGGGTCAAAGAAGAAATTTCAAGAGAATTAAAACAAAAGTTGTGGACTAAATGAAAATGAAAATAAAAGAATATGTTGAATGCAGCGAAAGCAGTGTTTAGAGATAAATCATAATACTGAATGTTCTTATTAGAAAAGAGAAAATGTGCCAAATTAATAATATAAGCTTTTACCTTAAGAATGCTAGAAAAAGAAGAATAAATTAAATACAAAATAAGCAGAATAAAATAAATAGCAAAAATTAGAGAAAATATCAATAAAATTATAACAGGAAATAAATTTAAAAATTAATAAAACTAAAACCTGGATTTTAGTAAAGATCAAAAAATTTGACAAGCCAGTCAAACTAGGAAAAAGAGAGGTTCCTAATAACTCATGTCAGATAATGAAAGAAGAAAATATCACTGCAGATATCCTGGGCAATAAAAGGATAATATAAACTTTATACCCACAAATTTGATAACCCAGATAAAGTGAGTAAATTCCTTTAATGACATAATCTGCCAAAATTCACTTAAGAACAAGCAGACAACCTGAATAGGCGGTATCTAGTAAAAGTTAAATTGATAGATAATAACCTTTCAAAATAGTTACCTCCTATAAGTTCACTGGTAAATTCTTCCAGACATTTGGGCAGTAAGTTATACCAATTTTATAAAATCTTTTTCAGAAGATAAAAGCAGAGTAGATATTTCCTAACTTATTCTGTAAGGCCTCCATTACCCTAGTATCAAACAAGATAAGGATATTATAAGAAAACTACAGACAAACATTTCTCATGAACATAATGCAAAAACCCTAAATGAAATATTAGCATATTGATAAAAAAGTGTATAAAAAGAACATACACCACAACAAAGTGGGATTCATCTCAAGTATGCAAGTCTGGTTCAACATTCAAAAATCAATTCATGTAATTTATCACATCAACAGGCTAAAGAAGAAAAACACAGAATCATATCAATAGATGCAGAAAAATATTTGAAAAAATCCAGTGAGTGAACTACAAATAGAGTGAAACTTTTTTTAACGTGATAAATAATGTTTACAAAAAAACCTACAGTTAACATGATATTTAATAGTGAAAAAGAAGATGCTTTCCCATTGAGATCAGGAGCAAGGTACATATAGCACCTCTCACCACACTTTTTCAACATCATATTGGAAGTCCTAGCTAATGCAGTAAGACATGAAAAGGAAATAAAAAGTATCACATTGGAAAGAAAGTCTCAAAACTCTTTTTGTTTGCAGATGTCTTACTGGCTATATTAAAAATCCAAAATGATAACAAAAAACTCCAAAATCTAAGAAGTATCTACAGTAAGTTTGTACCACACACAAAAAAAAAATATACAAAAGTCAATCACTTTTGAATACAGCAGCAATGAACAGTGTATTTCAAATTTAAATCATAATGCCTTTTTATATGAGCACCCCCCCCAAGATACTCAGATATAAATATACCATGTACATATAAGATCTATATAAGGAATACTACAGAACTCTGATTTTAAAAAATCAAAAATTAAATACATAAATTGATTCTATGTTCATAGATTAAAACAGTAAATATTGTTAAGATGTCACTTCTTCTCATCTTGATTTATATATTTAATTTAATCTCAATCAAAATCTCAACAAGTTATTTGTGGATAGCAACAGACTTATCTAAAGTTTATCTAGAAAGGCAAAATACCCAGAATAACTAACACAATATTAAATGAGAAGAACAAAGCTGGAGGACTGACACTACTCAACTTCAAGATTTGTGATAACACTACAGTAAACAAGGAAGTATGACTCTGGTGAAGCAATAGAGAAACAGATAAATGGAACAGAATAGAAAGTCTACAAACAGACCACCACCTATTTAGTCAACTGATCTTTGGAAAATAAAACACAAACCTTACATCCTTCACAAAAATTCACTCAAAATGGACTGTAGACCTAAATGTAAAAAACAAAACTTTAAAACTCCTAAAATTTAAAATAGGAGAAAATAAAAATGATTTTGGGTTTGGTAACAACTTTTTAGATTTCAATACCAGAAACACAATCCATGAAAGAAAAAAAAAATGGATGAACTGGACTTCATTTAAAAAAACTGCTCTGCAAAAGATACTGTCAAGAGAATAAAAAGAAGACAAAGACTTGGAGAAAATATTTACAAGACATATGGGATAAATTCAAAATATACAAAGAATTCTTAAAATTCAACAAGAAAACCAACAATTTGATTTTAAAATGGGCCAAAGATCTTAGCGCACACTAAATCAAAGAAGATATACAGATGGCCAATAAATATACATAAGGATGTTCTACATTATATGTCATCAGAGAGAGGGTCATTAAAACAGCCATGAGATACCACTATGAATGTATTAGAATGGCCAAAACCTGGAACACTAACAACAGCAAATGGTGGTGAGAATGTGGAGCAACAGTGACTCTCATTCATTGCAGGTAGTAATGCAAAATAGTACAGCTACTCTGGAAGATAGTTTGGTAGTTTCTTACAAAATTATATATACTCTTACAATAAGACATAGGAAGTGTATTATTTGGTATTTATGCAAAGCAGTTGGAAACTTAACATCCACACAAAGATGTGTATGGCAGCTTTATTTATAACTGCAAAACCTTGGAGGCAACCAAGATGTCGTTCAGTAGTTGAATGGATAAATAAACTGTGATATATCCAGACAGTGGAATATTATTCAGTGTTAAAAACAAATATGCTATAAAGTCACGAAAAGACATGGAAAAAACTTAGATACACATTAGTCAGTGAAAGAAACCAATCTGAAAAGGCTATGTACTATATGATTCCAACTATATTTTCCATTCTGGAAAATACATAGAAGGCAGTAAAATGATCACTGATTGCTAGGGGCCGAAGAAAAGGCAGGGATGAGTAGACTGAGCAAAGTAAATTCGACAAATGTAGAGCAGGGAAACTATTCTGTATGACACTATAATGGCGGATACATGTCATCATACATTATTTCAAACTCATAGAATGTACAACACAGAGACACCCTAAAGTAAACTATAAACTTTGAGTGATAATGATGTATCAATGTAGGTTCACAATCGAAACATGAGGACATTTTAAGCAACATTCTAACAAAATCATTTTCAATGACTTTCCCTGGAATTTAGTGGCTGGCTTGTATTGTGCTCTGATAAAATGATGACCTGGAAAATGATACTTATTTTTTTTAACTGAAACGAGAAGGTGGTCAGTTCTGTGGACCCCAATTTAAAAGTCATCTTACTCCTTTTTAAACACGTTTGTTGCAGTTAAAATTTCATTACAAATTTCATTCATATAAATCATATTTATTTAAAAGAACTAGAAGTTAGAAATGTATAAATAATCAAATATAAGAAAATAAAAATCATCCATAATCCTCTGAATGATAGCAGAAAGGCAAGAGGTAATACTTTGGTGTTTGCCTATAGAGTATGTCTCTTAATCCTCCATCTATTCATAGATGTATTCATTCACTCATCAAAAGTGTTTTAAATGCACATTAATGCCAGGTACTGGTTCTGAGAATACAGTAGTGAAAAAAAATACAGTGGTGAAAAAAAATCCATATAAGATCAAAAACATCTTAATACATATTCTGTTAATAAAATGCATTTTCAGCATTTTTCATGTCATAAAATATGTAAAACATTGTACTTTTAAAAATTTAAAATCATACCTAAAAATCTACTGTTAAATCCAAGGACATGAAGATTTATCTTTATGTTTTCATCTAAGAATTGTATAGATTCAGCTCATATATTTAGGTATTTCATATATTTTGAAATATATGGGGTCCATGGATTTTATTCGGGTCCAACTTTGTTCTTGTTCATCTCAAAAAATATTATAGTCCCCTTCATATTTGAAGAAGAGTATTGTTGCTTTCTATAGCATAATATTTTTGTGGTACTTGTACATAATAACTCATATTATTGCTTCATTTCTTTTAATGATTGAAAATATTCCATTGTGTATATATACCATATTTTGTGCATCCATTCAATAGTTGATGAACATTTGGGTTATTTCCCCTTTTTTTGCTACAGAGAGTCATGCTGCTATAAACATTCATTAACAAGTAGCTGAGTACCTCTTTTCAATTCTTTTCAACCTAGGAATAAAACTGCTGGATTATATGATAATTATATATTTTGAGTAACTACCAAAGTGCTCTTTTAGTGGCTACATCATTTCACATTGCCATTAGTAATGTACAAATGTTCTAATTTATCTATAGCTCCATAACACTTTTCTTTTTGTTGTTTTGTTTTGTTTTGTTTTAGTCATCGCAGTGTGTGTGTGAAGTGGTAACTCATAGTAGTTTTTATTTGCATTCACCTTATGACTGATAATGTTCAGAATATTTCCATGTGCTTCATGGCATTTGTATATCTTCTTTTTCTTAACTTTTATTTTAGGTTCAAGGGTACATGCGAAAGTTAATTATATAGGTAAACTCAGTATTAGGCCTAGTACTCAGTAGTTGTTTTTTTCTGCTCCTCTCCCTCTTCCCACCCTTCACCTTCATGTAGATACCAGTATCTGTGTTTCCCTTCTTTGTGTTCATGAGTTCTCATCATTTAGACCCCACTTATAAGTGAGAATACGTGGTATTTAGTTTTCTGTTCCTGCATTAATTTGCTAAAGATAATAGCTTCCATTCCATTCATCTTCCACCTCCATTCATGTTCCTGCAAAAAAATCATGATCTCATTCTTTTTATGGCTGCATGGTATTCCATGGTATATATGTACCATATTTTCTTTATGCAATCTATCATTGACGGGCATTTAAGTTGATTTCACATCTTTGTTATTGTGAATAGTGCATAAATAAACATTTTTGTGCATGTCTTTCTGGTAGAATGTTTTTTATCCCTCTGGGTATAGACTCAGTAATGGAATTGCTGGGTAGGAGACATATATGCTGACAAGAAGCAAATTAAAAAAAAAAAAAAAAAAAAAAAAAACATTGTGAAAAGCAGTGTGGTGATTCCTCAAAAAGTATATATCGTCTTTGAAGAAATGTCTTTTACCCATTTAAAAATTGGATTGCCTTTTTGTTATTGAATTGTAAGAATTTTGCATATATTCTGGATACTAGACCCTTATCTAATATATCATTTGCAAATATTTTCTCCCATTCTGTATGTTACTTTTTTATGTTCTTTATAATGTCCTTTGCTGCAAAAAAATTTAATTTTGATAAAGTCAAAATTATCTATTTTTCTTCTGTTGTTTATGCTTCTGTTGTCATACCTGAGAATCTATTGCCAAATCCAAGAACATGAAGATTTATTCCAATGTTTTCTTTTAAGAATTGTATACTATTAGCTTATAGATTTAGGTATTTCACATATTTTGAAATATATGGGGTCGGTATATCTGGTAGGGGTCAAACTTTGTTCTTGTTCTTCTAAAACTATCTTGCTATTCCCTTCATATTGAAGGAGAGTATTGTTAGTATAGAAATCTTTCTTGGCAGTGTTTTTTTTTTTTCAGCAGTTTAAAAATATTAACCCACTCTATTCTCACCTCCATGGTTCATAATGAGAACTCAGCTGTTAATCTTATTAAAAATCCCTTATGCATAATGAGTCACCTCTCGCTGCTTCCAAGATAATCTCTTTGCTTTTGTCTTTTAAAAGCAAATTGATCATAATGTGTCTCAATGTGGATCTTCTTGAGTTTATCCTTATTTGATTTTATTGTGCTTCTGAGATGTGTAGAGTCATAAATTTTTATCAGATTTTGGGAGATTTCAGCTATTATTTCTTCAAGTATTCTTTCTGCCTCTTTCTCTCTTTCCTCTCATTTGAGATTCCTATTACATATAGTTTGTACAAGGATACTGTCCTTCAGATCTCTAAGGCACTGCTCACTTTCTTCATTCCTTTTTTCTGCTCCTCAGACTGAATAATTTCAATTAATCTCTCTTCAAGCTCACTGATTCTTTCATTCCACCTGCTATGAAAGCCCTCTACTGAGTTTTTCATTTCATTTATTATACTTTTCAGCTTCAGAATTTCTGTTTGGTTACTTTCTAATAACTTTTGTCTCTTTACTGATACCTCTATTTGCTTACTCATCGTTCTACTGCTTCCCACTAGATCTTTGTCTATAGTTTTCTTTAGTTCTTTAAGCACATTTAATATAGTTAACTTAAAGTCTTTGCCTAGTAAATTCAATGTCTGTATTTTCTCAGAGATAGTGTCTGTAAATTTTTTCTGTGAATGGGTTATGCTTTCTTATTTCTTGCATGTTTCATAATTTTTTGTTAAAAACTGTATATTTGAATTATATAATTTGATAATGCTGGAAGAAAGATTTTGTTCCATGTTCAGGGTTTGTTTTGTTATTTGCTGTGGGCTGTAGCTATTTGTTTACTGAGTAATGTTTCTATGCTGTTTTTAAAGCCTATGCTTAGCCTGAGAATGTCCTAGATAGGGGCTCTCTGTAAGCTCGAATGCTGGAGTAAGATAACAAGAAAAAGAGTCAACTTACAATAGACATAAAATTTAAGTTAAAAACACACTTTTTGCTGTGAGTTATTGAGATTTTGGTGTTATTTGTTAGAGCATTAAAATAGCCTCAACTAGCAGATACCGTTTGTCCACTCAGGGAATGGCTTACCCCATGCTCAGATAATAAAAATAGATTTGCGTATTAACACTTATTCGATAATTTCTTAATTTATTTGACTTTGTCTCCTTCTCACTTGATACCTCATTACTCATCCAGAGCAATTTCAATTATCTCACTTTCATTCTTAATATATGCATAGCTAAATATAATTTGCCTTACCAATTAATGATTCATGATCTACAGCTCTAAACTGGGTATAGTTTACAAAGATTGGTTCCCTGTCTGGATTGCACGATCTGCACATAGGAAAAGTTGGACAAAGATATCTTAACCTCCCTGAGAAACCATAGTAACTATCTCTGATGAATCCATTCATATCAGGGATTTTATTTCAGCCTAGATGTCCATGATAAAAGTCTGGGAAGAAACTTTCATTTTAGACTTCCTAAATTGGAGACAGTAAAGAAAAATCTTTGAGTTAGAATTGCAGAAGTGAATATATCATGAGACAGAATCATGTGAATAAATACCTTGAATGGGTTATTAAAATTTGGAGGCAAATGGACAGAAAATCCATTTCAAAATATAATCATTATCTGTGTGCATTTATTTAAAATGCTATCCAGAGGTAAAAATTTAATGAGTTTATCTTAAGAGGCAGGTATTATACATATAAACAGTGAGGTTGGACACCTCTACTCTATCCTCTCTTATATAGGCATTCTTACAGAGTGATATAAACCATTCCTGCCAAAAAAAAAAAAAAAAAAGCCTATAATAGTCAGATTGAATGTCTGAAGATCTGAGTACAGGATGAATTCCACAAATGGAAAGTCAGAAAGTCAATACAAATGATTTCCAGATGTTTTCTTAATGTTAAATTATCCTCCACAAGCTACCAGAAGATGCCTGGCAATATTCTATTGGAAATTAAAACTTGAAAACATTGATGACATTTTATGGAAAGAACAGTATACTGGAAATTAGATAATCTGAGTTCCAGTCCTGGGTCTGTCACACTTAACCTTTGTGTATATTTTAGTTTTATTCTTTATAAAATGAAGTTACTTGACTGAATATTTTTGCATGCTGATCTATCTAGCAAATTTTATGTAAGACTCTGGATATATCAAATTTATCTTCTTCCTGAAAATTCCAATTTTTAATTTCTATATTAGTGTTACTTTTGAATAGGAAAAGTCTCAAAGGATCACCTAATCTAATATCGTAATTTGAGAGAAGAGATCAGGTCTTGATCTAAGGGATTGCAAATGTGATAACAGAAATTTTCTTAGCTCAACTCTGGAGTAGTGAATGCTTACCACCACTAATGATATATCTCTTTTCTTATTAGTTAATTTCTAATAAAGCTGGAACACTGATATTTTCTCCTTTTATATTCTCATTCCTGGCTGCAAGACCAGGCTTCTTTCATGACATATAATGCCTTCTTGGAGAAAGAATGAGTGTAAGAAAGACTTGTGAAACAGCAAAAGACACTGGCAACATCAACTTGGCTGGCAACTGAGGGAAGAAGGGGGCTGGGAAACCTGTCAGTGTTCACAGCTCTAGTGAATGATACTGAGCATATGCAAGCCTTGCACCACTTCTTATCACTGAGAGAAGAACTGGTGGATTCAAGTAAACTCAAGCTGTCTCTTTCAGGTAGAGGGGGAGGATATTTATATAACAAAGAGAAGGGCTGGGTGCGTTTCTCAAGGTTTGGAGTATGGTGTAGGGACCACTCCAAATACATCATTTTTGACTAAACTGTAAAACTGGAGTGAAAATTATAAGGCCAAGTTTGTACATGCTCTTAGTTCTTAGAGATTTCAGTTGTTGTCCATATCAATACAGTAATGTAGGAGGGTAAAAATTAGAAGAGAGAGAAAGTAAGAGAGATAAAGGACAATTAAATACAGTTTTTTAGAGCTTGATTGAATGGTTTAAAATCTATATGGCCTGCTTTGAAAGAAAGTTCTATCAATGATAACAAATTATGTCTTAGCCAAGTATTTCTGTTAATAATGAATTGTCAGGCAAATACCTCAGAATTCTTCTGGAAACATGCAGCACAGAGCCAAATCTCTCCTTCTCAGCAGAGTTTTTTTAATTGGAAATCTTAACACTCATATATCTTAGAAGGCATCCAATCTGGTATTTTTCTGAAAATATATAATACTTTTACCTATGATTTTAACAAAGAAAATATTTCTAACACTATCCCATAAGGGCAGGTTTATATGTGAATTCTTTCTAACTGCATGGATTTCTTGTGATACAGATAATGTAATATTTTTATAAACAGGTAAGTAATTTCTCAGGAGAAGATTAATTCAATAAACATTTTCTGAGCACCATCTTTGCACCACGCCTTATGCCAGGTTTATTTTTTCATACGTTATGACCAGGAATAAAATAGACAAAAATAGCGAATGAAAACTATAGGTAGAAATATTGAACACTTACTATAGGCCAAGCCTCTTTCTGTTTATTTATATATTTTATATGTATTGCCTCATTTGCTGTCCTCAACAACTTAATAAAATAAGCATTATTATGATCCGCTATTTTACTCATAAGGAGACATAGATGTAGATAATTAAAGTATCTTTCTCAGGATCATTCGATAAGTAAATGCCAGAGAGATTCAAACCAGGACTCAAGTCAACACCTACACTGTGAAATAATTATTTAGAGTATGTGGTGTGACTTATTTAGACAACTGCATCATTTGTTTCTCAGCATACTGGAATATATTTAGTCATTCTACCCACTGGCAGTGAGGGGGTGACTGAGACTCAGAGGCCTAGGCATGCACACTTATGTTCAAGAGTACAGATCTATTGCTGTCACCAGATTCTATCCATCTGTAGCTGGCCAAGCTCACTCAATTGTTTATTTGTCCTTCTCCACCTTGTCTCTTTCTAATCTTAGATCACTAGATTCCCTTGACTTGCCAGACAAACAAACTTCTCACAACTTTATCCTTTCTACGTGGCACTTTCGTAGAGGCTTACTTCCAAGCCTTGTAGAGGCTTTTACCTCAGGATTTACCTCAGGGTTTACCTCAGGTGTTTAATCTTGAGGTGTTTAATCCTGGAAGCAGATGCAGATATATTATTGAGATTAAAAAAATTGTTAAAAATGACAATAGTATTATATGTAAAGTGTAGTATCCATTTATTCTTTATTAAAGGCCAAATGAATATTTCTGAGAAGAATTCTAAAGCTTAGGACCCAATATGTAAGGAATCTGCTTTTAATTGTTTAAAATATTTCAATAGAAAAATTTAAAACTACATAAAACTCTTAAAATGTAAATAAAGAGTATAATCGACACATCTTTTAATATATGTCATGCAACATAATTTAAAACCCCAGGGGGAATTATAATGAGGTACTTCACAGTATGAGTTCTGGAGTTGTCTCATTTTTTAAATTCTAGTTTTATCTTTTGTTATCTGTATAACCATGAACAAGGTGCATCTTGATACCAGAGTTCATTGTATTCATAAATGAAAATGGAGCCTGGTTAGTGTGTTTCTCAGATCAGTACTGTGAAGGGTTTAAACTATTGCAGGTAAATTGTTCTACACAGTGCCTCAAAGATAATAATAGATAAAGAGGAAAACTAAGAGAATCCACCACAAGTGATGCAGGAAATCACTATAATAAATGATCATGGATATGTTGTAGGCAAGGGTGGTGAAACCCTGCAAGTTATTAATATTTTTAGCACCCACTTGCCAGTTCTTTGTGAGCATTGTATACCCTAATTAGATCTTAGTGTGGTGCCTCTCCTGAGAAAATTTCCACACCTTGAGCCAAAAAGCCTGCTGATTTTTGACTCTTTACGTGTTTCACAGAGTATGTTATCAAAACCCTAGTGTAAGTGAAAAGCTTTAAATATTAGTTTTGTCATGGGTCTACCTGAAAGGAACAGTTGACTTTCAAATAATATTTCTATAGCACTTTACAATGTCAAGATGCTCTTATTATTTGATATAATAACTCACGCACTCTTCATGGTTCCAGAAGTCCTGAAAGTGTCCATTTTTATCCACATTTTAGAGATGACGTGTCGGAGAAGCTCAGTCCAACTCAAACACCTATCATTCCATTCCAACGTCTTTGCTTCTTAAACTTCACCTAGTCTATATGAGAAATATGTTTTAAATTTATATCGTTTCAAATAGGTGGTTTAGCTAATATGATTTAAAAAACACACAGAACAATCTGAAAGCCCAGGTTCTGTGTCCATCCCAAAACTATTTTGAGTCTTCATCTGCATTCAGAATAATCCTATTGGATTTGCCTAATGTGTAAACCTGACTCGCTTATTTCATTGTTATTTCCCCTTTCATAAGTAGCCTGTTGAGGGCAATTTGGGTATAGTAGTGGTTTCGTCCTGCCAACAGAGTGGAGAAATACTGAGAGATCATGCACAATCAATCATGCAAATATAACATATGTCCATATGCCCGGGGACCAGGAGAAATCACACCACACCTTGAGCATGCCACACATTCTCGCTAAATATTTATTGTTGATTGATGAATTGCTTAAAATATGACCAGGTCACTGGGAAATCAGGCAATGAGCCAGTAAGAATTTTAATGAGCTTGGCATCCTGCCCACTCTTATCATAATTTGTGCCCTTCTTTCCCCACTAACATTTAAGGGTATGAAGCACAAGCTGTCATCAATTCTCCATTTGACTTTCTTTTTCTTTTTGCATATACTGAATTTGTAAATAAATTCAGTTATATTGGCTGTCGCAGGTAGCTTTTAAACTATAATGTGCATAAAAGTCACCTTGGGGAGCTTATTAAAAATGCAAATTTCCTGCCTGGTTGCTCCTTGGAGATCTGGTGTGAGACAAAGCAATGTGCACTTTATACTTCACGTGTATTGCCAGGGCCATGTTACATGAAGAGATGTCATAAGGAACCTTTAGATTTAGTTTTGGGAAGAAACAGAGGGTATTAACAACACATTGTTTGTAATGTTTGTTCTAATAAAACGTATAATCCTTTTTAATAACGATTTTAATATAAATCTTATCATTAATCAAAATAGATCTTTGATGGCAAAGAACATTACTGGATGATTGATTCAATTATGGCACTACCTCTCTAATGGTTTGACCTACAAAATAGTTGTCAAGTTTATGTTAATGATAATAATCAGCCTCGGTCATTATTAACATGAAGTGAATATTAAGCTCTTTAACAGAAGGAAATATGTAATATAATAATACTGCATACATATTAATTCATCATATTATTTTTATAAATGTTATGTGCATCTTTTCCATGAATCACAAATAAAAGAAAGAAAAAAGAAGGGCAGAGTATGAGAGAATTAACAAACAAATTCTGTAATTTATTATGATGAGTATTACAGAAGTTGATTTTAAATAAAATTTAATGAGAATTCAGTTATCTGGTGATAGTATTGCAATTCATTATTTGACTCTCAAAGTAGATTATAGCACCCATTAGTGAGTCTCAATATTATCATTTGATGAAATTTGAATTTGAATTTGGCTTATAATACTGCTATACCTTTGATGATGTTAGTGATGGTTGATTGAATTGTATTCTCATTTTTCTTGGTATTTTAAATTATGGGTTAATACACATTTGTATTCTTCTATAGTACAGATATTAATAGATATATTTCCTATCCTGTCAAAGTTGATTGCATCCACATTTTTTTTCATTTCAGAAATATATTAAGGACCATCTACAGCATGGTCTACTTAATTCTTGTCCAGGAACTATTCATCACCCTTACAGGGTAACTACATATATAGAGTATCTTACACACAAAAAAGCTGGGTTATCTTTTGTTCCTCTTTTATCTCACATCCAAATGTTACTGGCAAATTCTTTGACCCTTTCTTCAAAATGTATTCAGAGTGAGATCTCTTTTCACCATCTTTACCACTAGTTTTCTGATCCAAATTCCCATCACCTCTCATCTAGATTATTGCAATAGTCTCTTCTATCTTTGACCCTCTACAGTTTACTCTCATAAAAGCAGCAGAGAAATTCTTTAAAAATGTAAAATCCTGTGATTCCACTCTTCAAAGTTCTGTGACATCTCATCAGTTCATTCATACTAAATGTCTAAATAATGTCAATTGCCTACGAAAAGGTCTCTCAAACTTGCAAATCAAAATCTCTATCTAATACACGCCAGTACTCTGATAGCTTAATCTTAACTTTGTAAGTGTTTGTTTTCACTGACTTTCACTGTTTATAGTTACTTTAGGCAAGTCTTCAAACCTGTCTAAATCTCATTTTGCTCATCTATAAATGGGAGTAATGTCTACTCTTCTACTTTCATGGTATCCTTGTAAGGATCAGTATCAGGACAATATGCAGAAGTGCCACAGTAAACTACTATCATCAGAAAGTAACACAGATTTTATACTTTGACATTCAAATAATAGAAAAATAAGTATGGTATCTAAACAATTCTTCTTTTGGAATGAAGAAAGAATATGAATTCAGTGTTACTCTTTATTGAACTATTGAATTCTCTTAAAACTTCAATATATAAATGAATTTGAGTGAATTTCTGAGAGAAGTTTACAGTAGAGGTTGGAGTAGAACTACAGTAACACATATAGAAAATGATGTGTGTAACGTGAGTGCAAATTTTTTAATATGAAAAAATATTGAAATATACAAATAAGTGTGTTATTTTCCATAGACAAAGTGAAAGAAAATGTAATGAGAAGATAATCAAAGGTGACATAATCTGAAGGGAGTTTTCTTTCTCTACTTAGAAATAAAATATGTAATAAGTCAATGTACAAATTCTAATACACTCTGTAAGTTATTTCACAGATATCTGAATTTAGGGCACCAAGAAACTGTAATTCTGTCTGTGCTGCTGTTTTGATTCAATAAGAACTATTCCATGGTGTCACATAATGATTGCAAACATTATAGAGCGATACAATAAGAGATTTTTTTTAAATGTGATTGTTTGACATAGTTGTGAAATTTTTATTTGCCTAGTAAAGTTATTTGAAAAAAAATACTAGCATGCAATTTTATAAAATAAATTAGGCATTCATATAAAATATTTTAATGAGTACTTTTGGCTTTACAAAAAGTACTACATTTACTAGTTTAACATACCTTTCCATTTCATAACTTTATGCATCTCCATTTGGTAACCATCACTTTGTATTGAACCATGATGATTGACACTCAATAATAATTCCTCCTTAGTGCCCCCATCCCATTGTAAGGAAACAGGATTCTTTTGCATCTCTTCTTCAGTAACTCAGAGAATCTTCCCTTTCCAATCAGCTAAAAGCAAATAATCAGCTTTACAAAGTGAGCATTTGGTAAAGGTATTTTCTCTTTAGGAAAGAAGTTGAGGATAGATCCTGAAACACAGCTGAGCTCATCCTTGCTGAACATGATGAACTCACATTGTCCCCCCTTCATGAGAACCGACTTATAGAGAACAGACTGATTCAAAAGTGCTGAAACTAGTCATTATAACCCAACCAAAGAAGGCCTGAAGGACAAGAGACATTGCTGGCCTTGAAAGGGTCCTGGGTGACTGGGGAGAGTCTTCTGCTGTAACACAGGGGAGAGGCAGCCTTCATACATCTGGCCTCCTTACTCTCAATCCACAGAAGCCTTTATTTCTTTATTCCAATTTAGAAGATTAGCTTTTGCAGCCTTGCCATAGACTGAATGCTAATACCACCCCCAAACGCCTCTGTTGAAACCTAATCCCCAATTGCGATGGTATTTGGAGGTGGGGCCTTTGGAGGGTAGTTAGGTCATGAGAGTGTAGCTCCCATGAATGGGATTGGTGCCCTTGTAAAAGAGGCCTGAGAGGGCTCCTTCACCATTTCTGTCACGTGAGGTTACAGCAAAAAGACAGCTTGCTAGGAAGCAGACATCCAATTTGCCAGCACCTTGATCTTGGACTTCCCAGTCACCATAACTGTAAAAAATAAACTTCTATTGTTTTTAGGCCACCTACATTTGCTATATCAGCCTGAACATGCTAAGATAAGCTTCTACTTGCTACGTCAACATGGATTATTAAGGGGAAATAGTCGAGTGAAAGTGACTGATTGGAAAAGAGTATGTAAGAAGAACATAGGGATAAGAGTCTTAAGACGTAGTCAGATGGTGAAAAAGCAGTCACATACCATAAGAAATATTAGTCCTTGTCCTGGAAGTAACAGGCAGAAACCTAAAGTTTTAAGTCATATTTCATATTTACATAAACAATACCCTGGTGGGTGCGGAGGATAAATGGGTCTGTAAGAGGACGATAGAGGAAACAGGGGACCCAATGAGAAAACTGGAGCACCAATTCATGTTGGAGACAAAGAGGCTCTGAAATAGGGCAAGAGAGTGAGGATTTGAGAAGAGGGGAAAGGAATGAGTAGTATTTCCCTAGATTTCATGATGTGAGAGGTTGGAAAGAAATAAATTGTTGTTGTATTAAATAATGGAGTTTAGAAACTTTCTTGCTCTAGGGCTAAAACACTAAAACCTAATTAGTGTTCTCCCTCTGGCATTTTAGAACTAATTTAGAAAATGTTTCCCTATATGTAACACTTCCTCTTCATTCTCTCACACATACTCCCCTGATTACAGTGGTGTCAAGGTACGGAAACTCTTTTGGAGAATTACTATCTACTCTCCAGGGATAGTAAATCTGGTCAACCAGCTATCTGGATTAGTACCAGCCCTACTTCCAGCTCTATCTCAGGGTTGTACACTTGCCATTGACTTTCCTTATCTTGCATAAATTGATGATACTGTTTAATTGCCTGTGCTGCATCAGACCTAAAAAAAACTCCTAGTTTTGTTCCTGGACCAAACTGAGCTGCAATTTCTCGTGGCCCAATAAGGAGATGCAGATGAACTGGGGAGGAAGAGAGTTTTTATTTCTGTAACCAGTTACAGGGAGAAGGCCTGGAAATTATCATCAGGCCAACTCAAAATAACATTTTCCAGAGCTTATATACCTTCTAAGCTATATGTCTACGTGTAAGTGTGCATTCATCTAAAGACATATGTCATTAACTTCTTTTAATCTATAGCGAAGGTCTGAGTCTTGAAGACCTTCCTCTGGAGCCCCAGTAAATTTACGTAATCTAAATGGGTCCAGGTGCAGGGGTGATTACCCTGATCTGGTCTCCTGCTAAATCACGGAGGTTTGGGGAGTTCCTTCAGACTCCCAATAAACTTGTTTGTGGAGTCCTGGGGAGTTTCTTCAGAGCCTCAGTAAGACTTGTTTAATCATGCTTTAAGGTTTAGGAAATGTCTAGGCCAAACTCTTGATGGATTTTTGTTACATTCCAGCTTTTGTATAACAGCACTGGCTTTTAATATTTAACTTAACCACTCAGTCAGTACTAAAACAGTTGTTATGGAGGCCTGCATTACTGAGACCTGGCCTGCCACAGTTTCAGTACTCTGAAATGTATCCTAATCCTAGTTCTTCAGGTCAGAATATCTCAGTATTTACAATGTCTAGAATTGCCTTAGATTTTTCCATAACACTTTTCTTACTTAAGTTTTGATTGTGGCTATTTGTTCCCACCTGTGCTCTAGGCAGCTGCTTTAATTCTTTCTAGGTTTAGTTATTGTTTTGAGGTATGCCAGATGACTTGGGAAAGCTGGTGGATACTAGTGTCCTGTTGTACAATAATAATGTTAATTTAGGATGTAGAAAAGACTTGTAGGAGCGGTTCTCGATGCTGATTATGTATCAGAAATACTTGTAAAATTAAAAAATACTAAGCAAAAAAAAAAAAAAAAGAATAAAGGATCAGAAACAATAAATGCATGAATGAATTAATTCCTGGGTGGATATTCTGTTCCAGTTGTTCTAGACAGGACGTAAATATCCTGAGTGTCAGGCCTCTGAGCCCAAGCCAAGTCATCGCATCCCCTGTGACGTGGAGTCTGCCCAGATGGCCTGAAGTAACTGAAGAATCACAAAAGAAGTGAAAATGTCCTGTTCCACCTTAACTGATGACATTCCACCACAAAAGAATTGAAAATGGCCGGTCCTTGCCTTAAGCGATGACATTACCTTGTGAAATTCCTTTTCCTGGTTCATCCTGGCTCAGAAAACTCCCCCACTGAGCACCTTGTGACTCCCACTCCTGCCCGCCATAGAACAATTCCCCCATTGACTGGAATTTTCCTTTACCTACCCAAATCCTATAAAACGGCCCCACCCTTATCTCCCTTTGCTGACTCTCTTTTCGGACTCAGCCCCCCTGCACCCAGGTGATGAAAAAGCTTTATTGCTCACACAAAACCTGTTTGGTGGTCTCTTCACATGGACGCGCATGACACTTAGTTTTTTCAAAAGATCACTAAATGTTTTTGATGAGCTTCCAAGATTGGGAATTTTTGAAAACAGGTGATATAGCTTAACTTCTTATAAAATGGGAACATTGGACTCAACTATAGCGAGAGACAAAAGTAAAGCCTAGACCTCCTCTCTCAGACTCATGTGTTTTATATCGCTAAATCCCTTGCCTTATTTACTGGATTCAAATAGTTTAGTAATAATTAATATGTATTCTTGTGAAACCTAACCCATAAGTTCTTTCAGTATGGTGGGTCAGCATTGAAACCATATGCTACCACCTATTGCTCAGCAAGACCTCATCAGTATATTATTTAATAAAGCCTTATCAACATCAAAGCTGGTTATAGTCAGAATAGTGGCAACTATTTATGTAATCAACCAAATGTGCACAGCTAAAGCTTTCTGGAGCAGCCCAATAAATATCATAACATGGACTCAAGTGTGCAACTGCCATTCTTGCTGATAATTCCTTTTTTTTTTTCCCGCCCCCAGTGTTTAGAAGTTTGGACTGCTAACAAATGTCTGTTAAGCATTACTCCAACCTGTTTGAAAAGATGTCACAGAATTCACGATTATGGAACTGTGTTCACACCAGATGACAAGAAGCTATTAGCAAACTGTCATGTAGTTTTGAGCCTCTTAGGGTATAACAGGTATAAACAATATAATGGGTACAAATTGGGTATAAATAACAAAAGCAATTGCATACTTACCTACAGAGTCTGTGTGAGTCTTCCTTTACTCTTGCCTTTATTATTGTTATGTGTGACCATAATTGTTACCATCACATCCAAAGCAAACATTATCTTTTCTTCCTTTACATGCAAAGTTTTTATTTAAACTTGTTGGGTCTGTGTAGTACTTTCTCCTTGTTGGTGAGGTAGAACAACTCACTTGAAAAATTATGCCCCTATGCCAGCATTTTTCACAATCGTTTATATTATATAGGTGAGCCATATTGTGCTGTGGATAAGTGATCTTAGATGACTCAATGAATAAATCTGTTTGACAATCTCTTTTTTTCCTACATGTTGGCAGAGGTGTTATGATTCAAATGTGTTTTACTCTACGATTTTCTCTATTTAAGGCATGATCCAACTGGACCAGGCTGTCCTCTAGTAAATGTTGTGAAATTGAGAGTTTCTTTTCTGCATGATTAATTCTATCAGGGTATTCTGGGGACTCCCTGTTTGCTGCTTTACTCTGTGGACAGACCTGAAGACACAAAGAAAATATGCTTACTTGAGAATAACTACTCACCCTCTCTACATACCCCATTCTCCATTATTTAACTAAAATTTATAGAAATATGTGTCTGTATGTATGTGTGTATATGTGCATGTTCCCGTGTATATATGCATATAGGCATTTACATATGGATAAAACTGAATACAAAAGATGATGCACAAAACTGAAAGAAAGATGATGGTTGACTTACAAATAACTAATCAAGATATATGTGCACAGTTATATTAAATATTGGATGAAATCCTGGAAGAATACCACTCTACACTATAATTTGAAGTGTTGCCCAAGGAGTAGCAAAAGGAGCACCCAGCTTAACATAACATTGACAGAGAGTAAACATTATTCAGAAGCAGCTAATCTAGAATGCTCAGACATGTAAAAGAACACCAAGAAATAAAAATGACTCCAGTGGGTGTGTGTGAGGGGTTGGCCCTAACATAGTTGTTAACACCTTGGGATGAATTTAAATATAACGTGCTGTGAATTTTGAGGGTAGCTTAACTAAATACAAAGGAGTGAAAATGTGTTAGTGAGTTTATATTCCTGAGACTATTCATGCCCAATTCCTCTTTGCTTGATTACCAAGAAATATTTCTTTGTATAAACCACCTTTTGAATTTTGGCTTTTGGTACAGAATGTAAGCAGCTTGAAAGTCATCGCTACCATTTATACCAGAAGAAAGCTCAATAAACTGAATACCAACAAATCTTCATAGACCCATAAGATATTTGAGGCCACAAAGCAAACCTATGCCCCCCAAATTAAAGAGAAAGGCAAACACAGATAATCGTAACTTAGCAGAGCAAAAACTCATGGGCAGAAATCTCCATGGAAACTAGTTCCAAAATAATAAAACCTACAGTACAATTGGTGAATTGCTGGAGCTTGAGAATAGACAAGTTTGAGAATTAAAAATGTTAGGTAGGTCCAGTCTTAGAGGACCACTCACATTTTTGTGAGTTTTACCTACAGGAGCTATACCAGATTCTCACAGTGAAAACTGGAGAAAAATACCTTCTTTCTTCAGGAATGAGGAGGGGAATAGTAGCTACTTTAAAATACACCAGAGCATTCTATTCTTCTTAACAAGGCCTGCCTTGAGGAGAAACTATTTTATCAGAGCCTAACCGGCTTAAAGGAAGGAAAATACCAAACTCTGGCCCCCTTTAGCCTTATATCCTTGACAAAGGGGAGGGGTTAGGATTGCTAAGAAGCACTTGTGAAGACTCATTAAAATATTAAAACCTAATCACAAGACTTCTCATCCCCCATATTTTACCATACCAATAGGGCTCCTCTATAATCACAGGAGAATACAACCAAAAGAACTGAACAAATTGTATTTTATTAAAGATGTCTATAAGAAATGCCAACTACAGGCCGGGTGCGGTGGCTCAAGCCTGTAATCCCAGCACTTTGGGAGGCCGAGACGGGCAGATCACGAGGTCAGGAGATCGAGACCATCCTGGCTAACACGGTGAAACCCCGTCTCTACTAAAAAATACAAAAAACTAGCCGGGCGAGGTGGCGGGTGCCTGTAGTTCCAGCTACTCGGGAGGCTGAGGCAGGAGAATGGCGTAAACCCGCGAGGCGGAGCTTGCAGTGAGCTGAGATCCGGCCACTGCACTCCAGTCCGGGCGACAGAGCGAGACTCCGTCTCCAAAAAAAAAAAAAAAAAAAAAAAAAATTTTTAAAAAGAAATGCCAACTACAACAGAGGGGATATGAACAAGAACACTGGTGGAAATTTTAGCCTCTGAAACATACAAATACAGCCAATAGTAAATGTAACCTACCTCAAAAAAACATAAAACCTCACACTAAAGGCCTATATAACTCTGTCCCTTTTATCTGGTATATTATCTCAGATTCAGATATGGCAGAGGAGTTGAAATTATAAGACGCAGAATTTAAAACAACTATGATTAATATGTTTAGAGTTCTAAAGGAAACAATGTGCAGCATGAAACATCAGATGTGCAATGTAAGCAGAAAGAAGAAAACTAAGAAAAGATCAAAAGGAAAAGCTAGAAATCAAAATCACTGTATCATAAATAAAGAATAAAGTCTTTAATCGGCTCATCAATAGCCTAGGCATATCCAAGGAAAAAAATCAGCAAGCTTGAAATGTCAATAAAAACTTGTAAATCTGAAATACAAAGAGGAAAATAAATGAAAAAGACAAGAGAATATTCAAGAACTGTGATACAATTGCCTAAGGTTTAACATACATGTAATGGAAATACCAGAAGGAAAATAAAATGAAAAGGGAACAAAAGAAATAATTTGAACCACTAATACCAAGAATTTACAAAAACTAATGACAGACATCAAACCACAGATCCAGGAAACTCATAAAGCACCAATTATATAAATACCAAAAAATCTACACCTAGGCACATCGTATTTTAACTGCAGAAAATAAAATACAACAATAAAATTTTGAAAGACACACGAGGATGGAAAGATACTTTACCTATAGAAGGCCAATAACAAAGAAAATTAAATTGCAAATGCCAAAAAAGGGAAAAAGGTATATGTATGTATTTTTTAAATAAATAAATAGATGAAGGGTTCAAAATGGGTGACTAGAGACATCAGACATCTGGCCTCTCCACAATGAAGAACTCATAATATGAATAGGACATCATATCTATATAGAACATACAGGAGAAAACCCTAGAATCCAGTGGAAAACTCACAGGGAATACCTGAAGCACAGAAGGAGAAGAATGAAGTTGCCAGCTGGGCCACGATTGACTGGGAACCCACAGCAGCTTAGAATTGCAGGGAAAGAATAAGTGAAAGAACTTGGGGAGCCCACATCCCTGCCAAAGACTGCTGCAACCCAAACCACAGGAGAGTTCCACTACACACATGAAATCTGACACTACTGTGGGCAGTGATTTGGAGACTCTGCGAGAGCATTGCAGCAGATAGAGAACGTGGGCTGGGTTATTCACCCCTCTCTGAGAACTGAATGACTGCAGCAGGGCAGCATTCTGTGAGTGCAGCTGTACAAGGCTGCATTCGGCCCTGGGAATGACAGCTCCCATAAATTCACATCCCAGAAGCTCCTGCTGGTATTCCCCAATGTCCACTCAGAAGGGTGCAGCAGCACAGCACAGGCTATACTCAAAGGTGCTGCAAGGTCCCCAGTACTCTAGTCCACAGGAAGTACTACTCCTTGGGGAAAAGATGGTGCAGTTCACCAAAAGGCAGTCCCTGGAACAAAAGAAACAAAAGTGTGCAGCCTCTGGAGCCTGAGCACTCGTTGTCTAGAGCTGTGAGAAGAGATGCTACCCTGAGTAACAGCACAAACTTAGTGCTTAGCTTGACAAGTGAAGAGTAAAATCCCCTTATAGGTGGAGTGGTCTCTGTGCTTGAGCTTTTACATAGAGAACAGGACTCCTCATTCCCCTCCATGCCCCCAGTTCTTCTATCACCAGGGGCTGAGGTGGGCGAGCCAGAGGGCTACCTGTCCAGTGGTGAGTGATGACTGTGATCACACTGGTTGGATATGGTGTGGCCTCCATATCCAGACTTGCACATGAAAACAGTGTCCCTTCTCACTGGTTGTGTTACAGTATTGCTGTCACAGAGAGCAAGAGAGCCTGAGAGTAGCATGTTTAGGGCTGTTGGAGGTGACCCCATATAGCAGCCACTGCCACCAGCAGTTCACACCAACTGAGACCCAGAGGGTGGTAACATCACTGTTAGTGCAATTGCCCACACCACACTGGCTTCCCAGAGACCTGAGAATTCACTAATTCTGTTGCCACTACTGGAATGCGAGCAAGCCCCCTGGAGGCCAAAAAATCAGCCTGCCAGTAAACACCAACACAGGTGCCAGAGTATATTGCTAAATCACACAAAAACAGGCATGCTCAGCCCACCACTTCCACCAGTCGGGTCTAAGCACTGGCCCACCTGGCTCCCCAGTCCCCAGCACAAATTCACATAATTTCCACTATGAAAATCCCAGAAAACCCTAAGACTGTTTACGGCCAAGGAAACCATACAGAGACTACACTATTGTGCACACTAGGAATCACTGCCAAAGTACCCTACCCAGGCAACATTACAGACACATCTCCAATAACATGTTCTCTGCTATAAAATGAATTCAAAAATAGGAAAAAGTTACTGTTACACCACATGCACGGATATAAACACACGGATATAAAAAAATATTTAAAAAATTATAAATATGAAACCTGCAGAGGGAGAAGAGAAAATGAAAGGATATAAAAATCTATTTAACAAAATCATAGATAAAATTCTAAAGTCTAGCAAAAGACATAGATATTCACATATCAGAGGCAGAATGGTTCCCAGTTACAATGCAAGAGGGTCTTTTCTCTAAAATCAAATACAAAGAATGAACATTAAAAAACAGAAAGAGAAAAGACTCTAGTCACTTTTAAAGGAAAACCCTTTAGACTAAATGGATTTTTCAGCAGAAATCTTACGGGCCAAAAGAGAATGAGATAATATATTCAAAGGACTGAAAAAAATTGTATGTGAGCCAAGAATACTGCATCCAGCAAAATTATTTAAATAAACAAGAACAAAAGTCTTTTCCAGGCCAGCAAATGTTGAGAAAATTTGCTTCCAATAGACCTGCCTTAAGGAAAAGCATGAGGAGGTCTTAAACATGGAATTAAAATGATGACATTTGCCATCATTAAAACACATGAAAATATAAAATGTATTGGTAAAGCAATCACACAAAAAGGAAGAGAAAAGACTCAAGTAGTAACACTGCAGAAATCCATTAGACCACAATGACAAACACTAAGAGTAAAGGAAAGAAAAAAAGAATATGTACAACAACCAGAAGCGATAATACAATATGACAAGAACAAAGCCTCACATATTAATAATAACCTCGAATGTTAACAGATTAAACTCTCCACTTAAAAATTATAGAATCAGTGAATAGATTTTAAAAAAGAAAACATGATGTAACTATATGCTACTTACAGGAAAATCACCTTATCATTAAAGGCACATATAGACTGAAAGTGAAGGGATGAAAAAGATATTCCATGAAAACAGAAACAAAAGTGAGCAGGAGTTGACATGTTTACATCAGATAAAATAGACTTTAAGTCAAGAACAATTATAAAAGATAAGAAAGTTCATTACATAATAGATCAATTCAACAAGAAGATATAATAATTCCAACATACGTGCACCTAACACTGAGGGTCCAAGATTCATAATGCAAATATTACCAGATCAAAAGAGAGAGATAGGCTGCAATACTATAATAGTGGGGGACTTAAACACCCCATTCTCAGTATTGGACAGATTATCTACAGAAAAACTGTTTTAAAGAGACTTTACACCTAGTGGATCTAACACACAGTGCGGCCTCTGCTGCCCAGCCAGGGTGCTTTGCTACACCTGAGTGAATTCCAGAAGCCTGGGAGACAATTCAGATCTCCCAGGGCACAGGGAACCCAACCCCAAGGGTCCAGAGGAGGGAAGCATGAGCAGGTGTTGGTATCCCAGGACTTGGAAATGCTAAGCCAGGATATATGCCTGGTACATGAGCTGGGGAGGAGCCCACACTCTCAGAAAACGGAGAGAGGTGAGTTACAGAGGTTTACAGGCTGTTGGGAGAACTAGGTATGCCTTGCTTCACAAGGCCAGTCTGGTAAACGTAGGGCCTGTGTCACTCCCAGACCTCCACTGAAGGGAGCCCTGCAGCCTAAAACACCTAACAACAAGGACAAAATCATGGACACAAAACCAATGATTGGAAGTGACTTCCCCAAGGCCCAGGAGTAAGCCTATTGAGGTCTCACTACTTTCCACCTGGCACCACAGCACAGCTGCAAATAAATGCAACATGTGTCTGAGTAAGAGCCTATTTACCACCCGTTGCTCTTAAGCACCATCTATTGAACCACATCCTAAACAACAATACAAAAAAAAAAAAAAAAGAAAAAAAAACCCACAAAACAAACAAAAAACCATTGCTAATTCTCTCTCCTGTAAGGCCAGGGGCAAAAATTCCACAACAAATACCCTGTACAGAGCCTAAGTCCTCTGAAAACTTTCAGAAATGAAACCAACTGACTATATTCAATTTAAACCACAGTTAAAGGAACATTGACACTAACAGATGAGAAAAAAAGTAGTGCAAGAACTCTACTAATTCAAAAAGCCAGAGGGTACCCTTATCTTCAAACAAGAACACTGGTCCTCTAGCAATAGTTGTTAACCAATCTGATATGACTGAATTGACAGACATGGAATTTAGAATCTGGATGGCAAGGAAACTCATTGAGATCAACAAGAAAGTGGAAATTCAATCCAAGAAAGCCAAGCAATCCAGTAAAACAACTCAAGAGCTGAAAGGCAAAATAGCCATTTTAAGAAAGACTCAAACTGATCTCATCAAGTTGAATAATTCATACAATAATTTCATAATACTATCAGAAAGATTAACAGCAGAATAGACCAAGCTGAGGAAATAATCCCAGAGGTCGAAGATTGATTCTCAGGATGCACTCAGTGAGACAAAAATAAAGAAAAAAGAATATAAAAAATGAACAAAACTTCTGAGAAATACTGGATTATGTAAAGAGATGAAATCTACAACTCATTGGCATTCCTAAGAGAGGAGAGAGAATAAGCAACTTGGAAAATATATTTGAGGATGTAGTCCATGAAAAGTTCTCTAATTTTGCTAGAGAGATTGACATGCAAGTTCAAGTAATACGGAGAACCCCAGCTACATACTATAAAAGATGACCACCCCCAAAGCACATAGTTATTAAATTCACTAAAATTAATGCAAAAGAAAAAATCTTAAAGGCAGCTAAAAAGAAATGCCAGGTTACATACAGAGGGACCCCCATCAGGCTGGCAGCAGAGTTCTCAGCAGAAACCTTACAAGCCAGAAGAGATTGGGAGTCGATTTTCTGTGTCCTTAAAGGAAAGAAATTCTAACCAAGAATTTCATACTCCACCAAACTAAGCTTCACAACTGAAAGAGAAATATAATTCTCTCACACAAGCAAAAGCTCAGGAAACCTGAATTAACTAGACAAGTCTCACAACAGGTTCTTAAGAGAGTGCTAAATATGGAATTGAAAGAACACCTGTTACCACAAATACTCACACACAGAGCCTACAGACACTAAAAAGCAATTACATAACCAAGTTTACATTAAAATCAACTAAAAACACAATGGCAGGACTAAATCTCACATATCAATACTAATCCTGAATATAAGTGGGCTAAATATACCACTTAAAAGACACAGAATGGAAAGCTGCGTAAAAGACAAGACTCAACTGTCTGCTATTTTCAACAGACCATCTCGCACATAATGACACTCGCAGGCTGAAAGAAATGAGTTGGAGAAAGCTCTATTATGCAAATGGAAAACAAAAAAGAGAAGAAGTTGCTATTCTTATATCGCACAAAAATAGACATTAAACCTTTAACAATTAAGGAGGACAAAAAAGGGCATTGCATAATGATAAAGGGTACAATATAACAAGAAGATATTATTATCCTAAATATATATGGACCCAACATTGGAGCATTCAGATTCATAAAACCAATCCTTCTTAACCTATAAAAATACTTAGACAGACACATAAATAACAGTGGGAGGCATGAACACCCCCACTGACAGCATTAGACAAATCATTAAGGCAGAAAACTAACAAAGAAACTCGGGACCTAGACTCAACATTTGGTCAAATGAACCTAGGAGACATCTACAGAACACTATACCTGGTAATTACAGAATATACATTCTTCTCACCTACACACAGAAAATATTCCAAGATCAACCATATACTAGGTCATAAAGCAAGTCTCGATAAGTTCAAAAAAATCAAAATTATACCAAGCACACTCTCAGACCACAATGCAATAAAGATAGAAACTAATATCAAGAAGATCTCTAAAAACTACACAAATACATAGAAATTAAACAAGTTACTCCTGAATGGTTCTTGGGTAGAGATTGAAACTAAGACAAAAATCAAAAAAATCTTTGAAATTAATGAAAATTGGGATACAACTTACCAAAA
Source organism: Mandrillus leucophaeus (assembly GCF_000951045.1). NCBI lineage: Eukaryota > Metazoa > Chordata > Mammalia > Primates > Cercopithecidae > Mandrillus > Mandrillus leucophaeus. The sequence continues at coordinate 34,857 of NW_012102231.1, read as the reverse complement.
TCATTGTATACAGCAAAAGCTGTGTTAAGATGAAAGTTTATAGCCCTAAATACCTTCATCAAGAAGTTAGAAAGATCTCAAATTAACACTTCAATTTTACACCTAGAAGAACTAGAAAGAAAAAGAACAAACTACCCCAAAGCTAGCAGAAGAAAAGAGATAGCTAAAATTAGGGAACTGAATGGAATTGAAATGCAAAAACCCATGCAACAAAAGCAATAAAACACAATAGTTGGTTATTTAAAATAATAAATTGATAACCCCTAGCTAGATTAGCAAGGGAAAAGAAAGAGAAGACTCAAATAAGCACAAAAATCAGAAATAATAAAATCAATCTTACAACTGATCCCACTGAAATACAAAAGATCCTCAGAGACTATTATGAAGAATGCTTTCCACACAAACTAGAAAATCTAGATAAAATAGATACATTCTGGAAGCACATAGTATCCCAAGATAGAATCAGGGAGAGATTAAAACCCGAAATACACCAATATCAACACCTAAAATTGAATCAGTAATAAAGAATCTATCAACCAAAAACTGCCCTGGACCAGAGGGATTCACAGCCAAATTCTACCAGACCTACAAAGAAGAACTGATACCAATCCTACTGAAAGTATTCCAAAACACTGAGGAGAAAGAGCTCATCCCCAATGCATTTTATGAAGTTAACTTCCATCTATACCAAAATCTGGCAGAGACACAACAAAGAAAGAAAATTTTAGGCCAATATCTTTTGTGAATATAGACACCAAAATTATCAACAAAATATTAGCAATTCAAATCCAGCACCACATCAAAAAGTTAATATATCACAATCAAGTAGGCTTTATTCCAGGGATGCAAGGTTGGTTCAACATATGTGATTCAATAAATGTGACTCAGCACATAAACAGATTAAAAAGTAAAATTCATATGATCATCTCAATAGATGCAGAAAAAAAGCGTTCAACAAAATCCAACATCTCTTCGTGATAAAAGCTCTCAATAAACTAGTCATTGAAGGAACATAACTCAAAATTGGAAGAGCCATCTGTGACAAACCTACAGCCAACATTATACTGAATGGACCAAAGTTTGAACCACTCCCCTTGAGAACTGGAACAAGACAAGGGGATGCCCCCTGTCAACATTCCTATTCATCATAGTAATGAAAGCCCTCGCAAGGGCAATCAGGCAAGAGAAAGAAATCAAACATCCAAATAGGAAAAGAAGAAACTAAAGTAGCTGTCTTTACTGATGATAATGATTCTATACCTAGAAAATCCTGAAGACTCTGTCAAAAGGTTCCTAGAACTGATAAATGTCCTGTTTCAAAATATAAAACCAATGTACAAAAATCAGTAATATTCCGTATACCAATTATATGTAGCCTGAGAGGCAAATTAAGGACACAATCCCACTTTCAATAGCCACAAACAAAATGAAATACCTAGAAATACAGCAAAAAAGAAGGCGAAAGATCTCCACAAGAAGAACTAAAAAACACTGTTGAAAAAAATCAGAAATAACACAAATAATTTGAAAAACATTCCATACTCGTGAATTAGAAGTATTAATATCATAAAAATGACCATACTACACAAAGCAATCTACAGATTTAACACT
>NW_012102231.1:3493-32999 GCF_000951045.1 Mandrillus leucophaeus | reverse complement strand
TAGAGATGGGGTTTCACCGTGTTAGCCAGGATGGTCTCGATCTCCTGACCTCGTGATCTGCCCATCTCGGCCTCCCAAAGTGCTGGGATTACAGGCTTAAGCCACTGTGCCCGGCCAGATTTAACACTATTTCTATCAAACTACTATCATTCTTCACATAATTAGAAAGAACTGTTGTTCTAAAATTTATATGGAACCAAAAAACAGTTTGAATAGACAAAGCAATCTTAAGCGAAAGGAACAAAGCCAAAGATATCACATTACTTGACTTCAAACTGTACTATAACGCTCAAGCAACCCAAAGAGCATGGTACTGGTACAAAAACAGTCACATACACCAATGAAATAGAATAGAAAACTCAGAGATAAAACTTCACACCTACTATCATCTGAACTTCAACAAGGCCAACAAAAACAAGCAATGGGGAAAGGACTCCCCATTATGTAAATGATGCTGGGATAACTGGCTAGCAACACGTAGAAGATTGAAGCTTGACTCCTCTCATTCAACATACACAAAAAATTAATTAAAAATAGATCAAAGATTTGAATGTAAGACCTCAAACTAAGAATCGCAGAAGACAACCTAGGAAATTATCTTCTTGGCATCAGCCCTGGCAAAGAATTATTGGCTAACTCAGCAAAAACAATTGCAGCAAAACCAAAAATTGACGAGTGAGACCTAATTAAACTAACGAGCTTCTGCACAGCAAAAGCTACTATCAATAGAGTAAACAGACAATTTACAGAATGGGAAAAGACATTCACAAACTATGCATCTGACAAAGGCCTAATATCCAGAATCTAAAGGAAACTTATACAAACCTACAAGCAAAAAGCAAATAACCACATTAAAAAATGGGCAAAGGACATGAACAGACACCTCGCAAAAGACATACAAGCAGCCAACAAACATTAACAACTGCTGGCTGAAATACTACCTATCAAGTACTATGCTTACTACTGGGGTGACAGGATCCATACCCCCAAACCTCAGCATCATAAAATATTTCCATGTAAAAAACCTGCACATGTACCCCTTTTTTTCTAAAATAAAAGTTGACATTTTATAGAAATAAATTTATAAATATTTATATATATACTACAAGGCTATAGTATACAAAACAGTATGATTTGGGAATAAAAATAGACACATAGATCAATGTAAAAGAACAGAGAACTCAGAAATAAAGACAGTAACTTACAACCAACCAATCTTTGACAAAGCTGATAAGAACTTACATTGGGGAAAGAAAATATTCAATAAGTGGTGTTGAGGAAATTGTATATTCATATGCAGAAGAATGACATTAAACACCATCTCTCACCACATACTAAAATCAATTCAAAGTGGATTAGACTTACATATAAGACCTGAAACCGTAGCAGTGACAGAAGAAAACCTAGGGAAAGTTCTCCTGGACGCTGGTATAGGCAAATAATTTATGACTAATACCCCAAAAGCATAGGCAACAAAAAGAGAAATAGACAAATGGGAGTTAAAAAAATAAAATAGCTTCCACACAGGAAAATAATCAACAAAGTGAAGAGACAACTTGTTGAATGGGAGAAAATATTTGCCCACAATGTATCCAAGAGGGAATAAATATCAAAAATATACAAGGAAGTTAAACACCACAACAGGAAATAAAAAAAGCAAATAACCCCATTAAAAAGTGGGCAAAGGACAGAATATGAACAGGTGGTTCTCTAAAGACATACAAATGAGCAACAGAAATATGAAAAATGCTTAACATGAATAATCATCTGAGAAATGCAAATAAAAAGCACAACATGATATCATCTTAACCAAGTCAGAATGGCTGTTATTAAAAAGATAAAAAATTATTGATGTTGCCAAGAATGCATGGAAAAGGGAATTATTTTACACTGTTTAGGGAAATGTAAACTACTACTGCCACAATAAAAAAGTATAATGATTTCAAAAAAACAAAAAAACCTAAAGATACAGCAATCATTTGATCTAGGATTCCCACTACCAGCTATCTACCCAAAGGAAAAGGAAAATAAATCATTATATCAAAGACAGACCTGCACTTATATGTTTATTGCAGTACTATTCACAATCACAAAATTACGGAATCCACATAAATGTCCATTAATCGATGAATGGACAAAGAAAATGTGGTACATGTAACCAATGGAATATTATTCATCAATAAAAAATAACGAAAGTATGTCATTTGCAGTACATGGGTGGAATTGGAGAACATTATCTTTTTTCTTTTCTGAGACAGATTCTTGCTCTGTCATCCAGGCTGGAGTTCAGTGGTGCGATCACAACTCACTGCAGCCTCAACCTCCTAAGCTCAATTGATCCTCCCACCTCAGCCTCTTGAGTACCTGGGACTACAGGCACATGATATCACATCTGGCTAATTTTTGCATTTCTTTTGTAGAGATGAGGTTTTGCCATGTTGCCCAGGTTGATCACAAACTCTTGGGCTCAAGTGATCTGCCCACTTTGGCCTCTCAAATAGCTGTGATTTATAGGTGTGAGCCACTGTGCCCAGCTGAGATAATTACCTTAAGTGAAATAACCAAGGCACAAGAAGACAAATATTGCATGTCCTCTCTTATACATGTGAGCTAAAAACTTGGATCTCATGGAGGTAGAGTGCAGCAAAACATAAAAGAGGTGGGAAGGGTGAGTGGGTATGAGAGGGGAAGGTGAAGAGAAATGGATTAAAAGGTATAAGCATATATTAAGATAGAAAGAATAAATTCAATGTTTGAAAGCAGAGAAGGGCAATTAATAAAAATTTATTGTACTTGGGTAATGGTTACCCTAAATACCTGACTTGATCACTATGCATTATATATGTAACAACATTTCACATGGTCCTCATAAATGTGTACAAATCAAAATAAGTACATAAATAAATATATGTGTAAGAGAGAAAATCATAAGAAATAAATGTAAATATTTGTACTTGCAAGTATTAAAACTCTACTAAATTGCAGATGTTCAGATAGAAAACATAATGAGAATTCAAGTCTCTCACAGCTATCTAGCACAGTACATTGCAATAGAATATAATAATGATACAACAAGGTCTTGGGAAGTACTTATAGCCTGTTCCATGTTTTGACTTTGGCAATGGGAGTCACCCACCATGCAGCTGTTGACTGGCTCTCCTTTTTGTTTAGTTTTCATAGCACTCCTTAATTTCACCTTTTTTTTAAAGAAATTCTTCTTGATATATTAACTCTTTAATCTGAATTTCTAAAATTTTGTCTTTTACTACTTTTAGTTCTTAGTTTCTAGCATTTATTAATTGTTTGAGTTTTTTTCTTCTCCTTCCTTGATTTGGACTCACTGAGATCAGGGCTGTATCTTATGCCTTCTCTTAATCATCGACAATTGTGAGCAACAATTTTGAAATGACAAAATTAAATGATTTGATCCTTATTAATAGACTTGCAAAGTTTGTGACAAAGTTGCCATTTTGGATGTAAAGGAAAAAATAGATAAATGAGAACATCCTTTTTCTCATTATCTGCTCTAATAACACTTTGAAAGGTAATTACTGAGTCTTTTTTAGGTCTGGGGCACAATTAAGTCAGGACCTTTTGATATAATCATGTTTCTTATCTCATAAGATGTCACACAGTGTGAAAATCCAAAATAGACTTGGTTTCATGCGTGAGTCAAAATTTGAGATATATTTTGCAGGCCTCTGGTACATCTAAAATATATATTTAGTACACAAGTAACCTTGGAAACTGGATTAAAGATCATGTGTTAGTAAAACAAGATTAACCTATTTTCACTTTATCAGATATTTTGTAAGCTATCCAATAGTTATTTTTAATTTAATGTAGCTATTAGACAATTGAATGTGTCACAGAAATCCTACAAACTTGCAAGTTTGTTCCAGAGCTTGATAAATAGAAAGAGACTGGGAAGCTGGCTAATAAAAATCCCCATACTTTAAAATGAGGAGCAGACAAGAAAGCCAAGCAGCAATGGCAATAATTATGTGAAATAATTTTTCTGGCGCTGCTTTAGATAGTGTAGTTCACTATTAAAATAAAAGTATTTTTCTGGAGACTAGTTCAAGAAAAAAAGAAACTTGTGCTAAGGGGAACATTTAGTATTAGGATGAATGGTGTGCCTTATGTTAGCAATTTATATCTTCAGGTCTTCTAAAAGAAATAAAACAGTCCAAACTATGATGTTCTGAAAGGTAGAAGAGTAGTTCAGTGGTAGTTCAAGCTCTTTTGACGTCACTGGAGACATTCCAGAATCTGAAAGTAAAATTGTTGGCTTAGAAGGGAAGTGATCTGGAGGTAGTAATGAAAGGTAATGAATTATAAAATATAAGAAATTCTTCTGTATGTAGAGTTTAATCTTCATGTATGTTTTGGATCTGGTGCTAATTTTCATGTACTAAAAACACAAAACAGTACATATGATAATATTAACATATAGTGATATACAAGTCACTAGAAAGTAATGGAGAGATAATTTCTAGAAACTACATTTAGACTTACAGAGTTCTTAATTATAGTAGTCATCAAGAGGTTTTTGTTGTTGTTGTTGTTGTCTTGGTATTTTTGTTGTTGTTAGAGACAGGACCTGACTCCCATTGCCCAGGGCAGAGTGCAGTGGCGTGATCACAGCTCACTGCAGTCTTGACTTCCCGGGCTCAGGTGACTTCCTCACCTTAGCCTCCCAGTATCTGGAACTACAGGGGTGCACCATGATGCCTGGCTAAGTTTTTCAGTTTTTAATAGAGATGAGGTTTCTCCATGTTTCCCAGGCTGATCTGGAACTCCTGCGCTGAAGTAATCAACCCGCCTCGGCCTCCCAAAGTGCTGGGATTACAGGTGTGAGCCACTGCTCCCAGCCTCAAGGGATTTGTTTAATGAAATTAACATGTACCTTAATATATACATAATATATAGATGGATTCAGTATATTGTAAATCATATCAAAAATAATTTAAAAGTTAATTTTAGTATATAAACTAAATAAACTAATAAACTAAAAGTTAACTTTTATAGTATATCTTTTTTCTCACAGATTTTATAATACGCAGGCAGTTTCCAAAACAGAATTGAGGAGTTTGGGTTGTACTGAGTTAAAACTGGGAGAGATGATCTATAAGCTATCTATTATTTTGCAATGGAAAATTATGTCTGATACTCATAAATAATCTATTTAGGATTCTCTTTACAGTCTTTCCCTGTCTCCACGTTTGTTGTAATTTGAAACATTGAAAGCTGAGAGTAAAAATTGAAGGAGGTTTGCTAATGTCAGTATGTGGCAACAACAAGCAGATTATGGGCCCGGTTAGTAATTCTGGAAGTAGAGTTTTGAATGCTCTTCAAGTTTGATTAGCCAGCAGTTAGTGGGAGATGCCATAAATTGGGCATAGAAAACAGCTGAGAATAGGAAACAGAAAGATCAGGACCTGGGATATCAGCCAAGCTGGCCATAGATAAAAAACGTGAAGCTTATCTTATTGATTTGGCTGAATAGCATTGCTCGCCCCAAACATATTGGAATATCCATCATTTATCTTTTAACAAGCATGTATTTGTGCTTTTTCTTGCATCTCAGCCTAAATCATAAAAAGAGAATGGTAACGTATAAACCCAGGGCTGATGTGTAATGGTATTTATTTAGTGAGCATGGATGTGAAGAATATTTTACTGGGTCTGCAGTATCCGAGGTTTAACTAGAAAGCAAGGGGGCTCTTGGGAGCAATGAATGAGCCTGACATTCATACTAGGAAATTTAAATTCCCATCTGGTCAAAGGGCAGATTTTTTAAAGCTCTCTTGCATATGGTTTTCTGCTGGCCACTTGAGTAAAGATTTACTTAGAGACTGAGGTGGTAATAAGTTTGGATGAAAAACATCAGGGGATCCAGCTGTGCAAAGGTAAGAAGAAGGAACTGACAATAATTTTGCCTCTGTTATCAACCTCAATAAATCACATAGGATATAAGTGTTTGTTATTTTTAGATCGATAACTAGGGACAACCAGAAATAATAAGGAGGTAGCAATAGAATGGAGTTCCTGAAATAGAGGGTAGAAGATTTTTTTTTAAAAATTAGGTATATGTGCTAATGTGGCCCTATTTAAAATGCAGTGCTACTGGGGAAAAAATCAGTAGGACTTACACAAATTCAGACTCTCAAGAGAGTCTGGACTCAAGGAAAAAGAAATACCTAACTTCATCTAGGTAAGTAAAGGAGTTTTACTAGGGATAACATTTGAAGTGCTAAATAGTCGAGAAATGGGAAGAGACTCCCAAACAGAAAAATAGCAAGTGAAAAGAAAAATATGTAGAGACATAAGAGAGCATGACCAATTCTGAAACTGGAAGATTCAAAACACGTTAGAGTTTGGAAGCGTAGGTATGATGTTCATGGAAAGAAAATGTAATGGAAAAGATTGGATCATGGAGAACTTTGCATGTCGTGGTAAAGCACATAGAACTAATTTTGTAAATAAGGGCTATATATAGGATTGTTTAGTAGATACATGATCTCATTATATTTGCATTTGGTAATAAGGGTGGTGCTAACCCTGGAACCCAATTAGGGAGTAATTATAAAAATTCAGGTGGGAAATAAGGATTTGAGCTAAGATATTAATAGTTAAGATTAATCTTAGTGACTACTTAATGAGTAAATATAAAATAAATGATGATGACAAACTAAGGCAATTATCATAAAAATTTACAGGAAGAAAAACAATGAATTAGACAAGGTGATCCATTGGGTGGGGCTGAGGAAGGTGTCTAATATTCATTTACTTTAATGGCTTGGGTAAATGTTAATGCAAATATCCAGATTTTTAGGTACAAAAAGGTATTTAATTTGTTTTCTTTTAATATATGAGTTTGGATTTTTAAAATAGGTCTTACTTGGAAAAACATACTTGAGGTTCAATAATTATATAACTGAGTAAAAAGTTTAAAAAGACATTTTTGAAATTTTTCATATTTTATTTTTTAGGTTCTAAGTATAAACTCTTTATATTGTGTGTATGTGTTATAATTAGTGCTTATCTAAGATTTAATTTTTTGAGTGTTGGAGAAAGAATCACGTATAAAAAGAGGTTTATTTATAAGGTTGGTATTCCCTCCGGAATGAAAGAGAAGACATGTTTTCCATTTCTTCAAGGACTTGCTATTACTAGGGATAATGGTAATTGTGAAATCTCCAAGGGAGAGATGAGAGTCTGAAAATCAAGTACATTACTTTCAATTTGCATTATTCCCATGTGGGGATCCCTATAGTGCCTGATGCAGAGGAGTATGGTAAGAACTTGCAGCTGCCTTTAGGAATCTACCAGCAGGAAGCCCTCAGCAGCTATTTATAGGCAACTGTCTGCAATGCTTTAAACCTCTACCACCTCCTCAGGAAAGCATTCCCAAAAACTCAAGAGAAGTTGGGCTTCCCCCAACCCACCGCAGCACTCCTTATATTCTCCTGTCAGTAATTATCTCAATGGAATCCAGTTTTCTGATTGTAGGTCTAGTCTCTGTCCTCTGTCTGGCTCAGAGCTCTTTTTTGTTGGGGACACTCTGTTAGTGCCTTCACCATTTCTAGCTTCCAGCAGAGTGTCTAGCAAATATATTACGTTCTTCTTAAAATCGTGTTTGATTGGTGAATGGAGAGTGAAACTGCATGAAAGAATAGCCAGAATCCCATCTACTTTTGAGGAGAGAAATAACATTTCTCAGAGAGTCAGACTGGCTTTTATTTCCAGCATTGACAGAAGCACCTTAACCCTCTTCAAACTTCACTTTTCTCACCTATTAAAGGTAAAATAACCTGCTTTTCTAAAAAAACAAACAAAATAAAACAAACAAACAAAAAAACACTTACTTTGATGTTTAATTAAACCCATGTATGCAGCACATGTGGTTGTGAAAGTTGTTATAATCAAAGTGGAGCCACTTGTGTCAATCCCTGATAAGGAGAGCCAAGGAAAGTTATCATGGGAGGGTTTTCATGCATGTATGCCTGATAAGAAATATCACAAAAGACTACGCAAAAAACACAATCTTGCACAAAGGCCACTGCAACGTTACACAGAAAATACTTCTGCCAGGATGCCTGTCTAGCAACTGACTGTCCTATCTTGGACTAATGCCACCCTTGCTATTGATTCTGGTAGCCAAGGATAATTGATTCAAAATAACTTATGTAATCTTCCTCATGTTGCCTTTAAAGGTTTCCAATTGCCTCAACCTCTTTGAACACACACATAAAATTTACTACAGCACATGTATTCCCATTGCAATGCTACTCCCAAATACATATCATTTTAGGACAGTCTCCTGTCTGTTATTCAGTTTGATATGGGAAATAGTAACAATGCAGCAAAATCTAATTCCTTTTTGTTTTCCAATTCTGCTCTTTTCCAGAATCTCAACTTCAGTTTCACACATGAGTTCATAGTGCCACAAATACATGTGTTTCTAGGGATGGTACGTGGAAGAATATGGTACTTGGAAATTTGTTTTTACACCTTTTAATACTTTCTCCTTTGTTCTTGTTGACATATGCAGAATCTCTAACCAGAATGAAAATAATAAAAATAAGCTGTAATGAACTCTAACATGATGACTTCTATAAATGACTCATATGAGAATGAATCTGACACTATATATAAATTGATAAATTGTAAGATATAAAAATGAGAAATTCATTAAATGCAATATTTATACGTTAACTATGGCATGCTCTAAAACCTTCCAAGGCTTTAACATTATTATACTCTTACATAAATCTTTGTTAAATGCCTACCAGAAACCCACATTATCACTTTATATTTTTTGTTTGCCTTGATTTCTTAAATGACAATTAGTCAAAATCTAATGTATTAAAGGAGTGACATGAACATGCAGCCTTAGAATATTCCCTTATTACCAAGCAGCCTCTGAAGGCCAATTACTTGGTTCTTATGTTAGCCTTCTACTTCCTCACTGTGAATCCTTGGGCACATAACCTAGCTTCAGTTTTCCCAGGCATTTAATATGTAACAAAATTCTTTATAGAGTCTGCGTTACAAGTAACAAAGATAATACATGTAAAGAGAGCCTCGCACATAGAAAATGCCTAATAATTAATATACTTCTATCATCTCAAATATAATATTGAATTCTACATATACTTAGTGCCTTGCTTTTTTATAAGTTTATGTATTCTTAATGTGTCTTCATGTTAATATTGTTCTACAATATAATTCTAAATTCTGCATGTTATATAACACTATGCACCATAATTTAACTAACCAATATCCTGCTATTGAGCATTTCGTTTCTTCCATTTTATCAGTCATATCTATATAAAGTACTTTCATGAACATCTTCTTACAGACATTTTTGCACACATCCCTCATAATTTGCTTAGAATAAATGTTTAGAATATGAGATAGTAGGGAAATAATATTGTAGGTTATAATAGAAGGTAGTAGGGAAATAAAATAAATAAATATTGTCAGGATATTTGCTGTCTCAACAGGAGTTTCTCTTTCCTTATGTTTTTCTGTAAAGCACCAGATACCCTTGGGCATATGCCGCTGCTATTTTGAATGAGATTAAATCACACTCATTTTTGATTGATTATTGCTGCATATTGAACATCTATTGCTTTCATGTTTTATGCAGACACCTTATTGACCTCTGTTATTGTTACTGTTACAAAATGCAATCATTGGTTGCTCATTTCTGACAATGTGACAAGCATAACCTGAATATCCTTCAGATGTAAATACTTAGAAATGCTGTATGAGACTTTTTTAAGTTAATGCGTGTGAGAACAACTTGCAAAGAACAAAGAAAAATTCTCAGGTACCAGAAATAAAGAACTTAAAATGACTGCAACGGCATTAGAATGGAGTTTGAGGGGATTCTTGATCCTGGTAATTTAGGCCTGAGTTTTAATACCCATGCGGGTATAATAATAATAATAATAATAATAATAATAATACCTTCAAACTGAGTGGATTGTGGAGTTGGAATTAAGGCCCTCATATTTGTTTGGGACTATCAAAAAGCCTGCATACACCTTACTTGAACAAATGATAATGACAATTTTTACTTACCTACACTCGGAGACTGTGTTATTGTAGAGAAAATATTTTGGTGTCTGCATGGTTAAGGCCTCTGAACACAGAAACTTCAAACATGGTTAAAGGGCAGACCTTGGAATTTAAAACATGATTTCCATCTCTCTGGAGGAGAAAGTTTTCTCCCCAGAGGGGAGAACATACCTTGAGCTATCATTTAAATTCCAAAGGATTTACTTACAATAGACAGGAGAGGGTTAGTTTCTTTTTCCCCCTTTCTTAGAGGATACGAAGAAGTTCTATGCCATCTGTCTTATATAAATTCCCAAATTTATATTTCAAGATTCCTCAACCGTACTGCATAACTCAAGAAAAAGGAAAAATTGAAACTGATGCAGTTATTTCTGTAATAAAGATAATCTGTCTTGATTAAGAAAGTTTGTTCAATCTCAGATACAAATATAAATATTAAAAAATTATCAGGGATAACAAAAATATTGTATATCTTTGCTTGAGCTGTTGATGTAGAAAAGTCTTCCCTGAGAATTTAAAACCTCTAGCATATAACTTACCTAAATTTGGTGTTCCAATTCACGTGACCTGAGTGGACCTGTAACTTTTAATCTGAGAAATTGATACAGATAGTGATATTAAACCAAACCAATCATGTAAGCATTGATTTGCAGAAAGAAATAAAAATCACTCTAGAAAGATCATCCTGAGGCACACAGAATTCTAAAACAAAGAAATAAAAGCCCTATAAATGTGAATTTATCATCAGAATTTACACAGTACACAAGAAAGGAAGAAACTGGTATAGTAAGCAAATCTTAAACAGCAATAATTGAAAGGATCAATATCAGGTAATGAAAAATAATCTAAAACATAATAAAAATATCTTTTTACAGTGGTTAAGAAACTAAGTTTCAGAGTCATGTTTTTTTTTTAAATAAAAGAATGGTTAGATTTTAAAAAGAGCTAAACAATATCTACATATTTTAAAGATTATAAAGAAATCTAAAAAGCCAGTAGATGAATTCTGTAGTAGATTGGACATTTACATGGCCAGAACTCATCAAATCCAAGTTAGATATGAAGCAATTGTAAAGAATGAAGCAGCAAAAATGCTACAAAATACAGGACAAAGTGAAAAGATGCTACCTGCGAATAATAGGATTTAGAGAAATGGATAAAGAAATTGGGGAAAAGAAGCAATAGAATTTGTACTTGCTGAGAATCTTCCTAAATTGGTGAAAAGTTTTTAAAAAAATCTTAAGCAAAATAATTAAAAATAAATCTAACTTAGATACATAACAATGAACCTGAAGGACCAAGCCCAATCTTAAAAGCAACCAGAGAATTACCTACAAACCATAAAAATTTGTTGGATATAAATCTACATATAGTGAAAGAAATCCTGATGCTGGGAGGAGGAAAACAGTCAATGAAAGGGATACCGAGACCTTCATGGGGTGATGGAAATTCCTATAACTTGATTATAAGACCCCATTAAACCGTAAGTATAGAATTTACATTAATAAATTGACTACCAATAACAACATGAACGAATCTCAAAGTGTAATGTATAAATTACGCTACCTAAGAAAATAGCAAATCTAGTTAAGTTATAAAAAATGCAAACCATATTATCTATTGTTGATAAGATACACTTGTATGTTGGAAAATACAAAAACCATGAATAAGAAATGCTCAAATCAATTTCAAGATATTAATACTAACTTGGAAGTAGGGGAAGGAAAAGTGTCCACATAATTTAGGGGTGGAGCTTTAGTTTTACCTGTAATTTTTCATTCATATTTTTATAGATAAGTAATAAGATGAATACATGGCAAAATTTTATAACTATTACATTTTGGTAGTCAATATAATGGAGTTGTATTATCATCTACATATTTTGAATATTTTGTAATTAAAATGTAAAAAAGAAAATAATATTATCTGCAAATAGTGAACTTTTGACTCCTTTGGAATATTCAGAGTTTGTAATTACTGTCTCAATGCAAACTCAGTGCAAAACAGTCCTACAATCCTAAATAAAGTTGCATTATTCATGTATTGTTTTCTAGTTTTAATGAGAATGCTTCTGGTGTTTCCTAGTCAACATGACAGCTCAGCACATTTCTGGCTATTATAATTATTACATATACATTTATTTTATTTTAGTATTAAGAAAAATTATCCTTATAGTATACTAGTCAATGAGATTTGTTAAAGTTTTTTTTTAGCAATAAATACTGAATCACATCAATTGCTCTTCTGGCATGTAAAAGTTATAAGCAATATAGTGCAGTTTCTAGATCAGAGGCAGACTTCCTTCACTGAGCTTCATTCAGCTTCACCACATGACTGAGCAATTTACTTGCTCTATGCTTCAGTTTGCTTACATACTTTTTCTACCCACTTCACAGATAGATGTGGGAATTAACTAGATTAAACACCTCATACAGTGCCTGACAAATAGTAAGCAATTAATAAAATGCTAGCTATTGTTACTTTACATGTATTTTTTCTTCCCTTATTGATGATGAAGAGTCATTTAGATAATGTTTATTGAGCAATTGATATAAAATACATACTGTTATAGTCACTGGGAATGAAAGAATATACAAATGCAAAGTCTCTCTTCTCTTGTATAGTAAAATTTACGTAATAAACTCTGTTGGTGTATTTCTTATTATTAGACTCTTTTCCCACTCCCAGAATGAATCTCACTAGCTTATATGTGGGCTTTTTTGGCTAACATTGTTAGGATTTTTGACTCTGTATGCAAAACCAACATTATCTGTAAATTTCCTTTGTGTGTCTGTGTTCTTTCTCAGGTTATACAAGTTTTGTAAAACGATTTTAGAGACTCTTAAGATTTTTTAAATCCCTAAGCAGTTAAAAATAGAACATAAATGAATTTTCCTAAAACCTAGTATTAAAACTATTTGCATGAGATTACTCTTTTCTGCTTAGTTCTTTGACAACTCTTTCAGTTTCTTGAATTATTATTCAGCTATTACTATTGTACTTAAATTATTCTAACTGCTCCTGAACAATATTTTAAAATTTTTCGTTCCTTCAAAATAGTATAGTTTATTATGGTTTTCAAATTAGCACATTAGAATTATGTTTTAAAAATCACATCCCTATCAGTGTTAATATATTCTTCTCTCATACATAATATTTTAAAATTTTCTCTTCCTTCTTGGTGGTGAGTGAACTTATCTGAGTTTGTGTATTTTATTATTTTTTAAGCAAAACTAGGTCATCCCTTTATCAGTTCTCCTTTTTCTATTGAATAAACTACATGCTAATTTTATCTTTATCATCATTAATTACGTCCTCCAAAATTTAGTCCATTTAGCTTATTATACTTACTTCTTATTATGTTTTCTTGTTTAAATTTTAAAAAGTCTATCAGTTGACACTACACCTTTGCCAATGTCACGTTAGTTTTAATAAATGTTATTATTATTAATAATAGTTGGCAATTACCTTGAAATGGCAATTTGCAATTTTGATTAATTATATGCCATAAAAAGACATATTTTACTAACTTCAAAATGATTAGAATCTCTTTCTCAGTTATTATTGATTAAAAAAATCTACCTGTTTCTGAGTAAATCCATTGCCTAGAAGATAATATATACTCAATAAATAATTTTTGCAGGTAAATTATACCTCTACTAATAGAAGTTGAAGAATATGGTTGATAGAATTTCTAAATTGTGAATGTACTGTAACTTTTCTGGTGCCTAAAACATTATCAAAGCTTATTTTTATTCCAAGGATATATGTAAACCAAAAACATATTCATTAAAGTACAAAAGTTTGATGTAAATAAGTTTATATATGCTATAGTGTATCTACAGGCATATGTGTTTATTAGATATAAATACAATCAAATGTTTTTATTATCTTGAACAACGTTTTCATTGAACAATCATCTATGTTTCTCTATAGCTATCATCAGTGTGTGGTGTGTATGTTTGCCTGCTTAGGTAGTCAAAGCCTTAAACACTCATGTGACACACTGATGTCATGGTGTGTCAAATGGTCTTTCATATTGAAGCAATTTTTGATTTATTTCAATTGACTTTTGAGGGTATACATATATTCAAGATATTTATAACTTTATTGTTAATTTTATATTTTATAAATAGAACTATATGAAATATTTGTTTACATATGTTTAATATGTAAGAGGAATATGTATTTATAAATATATGACATGACTATAAAGATCCTTTTGGTCTGGTTATAGATTCTTTATCTTGAAGTATTATATTAGGCCCTTCTTGTATTGTTATAAAGAAATATCAGAGACTGAGTACTTTCTAAAGAAAAGAGGTTTAATTGACTCACAGTTCTTCGGGCTGTACCAACACGGCACTGACATCACTGTGCTACTCTGGAGTAGCACTGCATCACTCTGGAGGCCTCAGAAAGCTTTTACTCATGGCGTTAAGGTGAAGTGGGAGTACGTATGGCACATGTGGAAAGCAGGGGCCAGAGAGGGGGTGCAAGGAGTAGGTGCCACACTTTTTTTTTTTTTTGAGAGGGAGTCTGGCTCTGTCACCCAGGCTGGAGTGCAGTGGGGCAATCTCCGCTCACTGCAAGCTCCGCCTCCTGGGTTCACGCCATTCTCCTGCCTCAGCCTCCCCAGTAGCTGGGACTACAGGCACCCGCCACCACACCCGGCTAATTTTTTGTATTTTTAGTAGAGACGGGGTTTCACCGTGTTAGCCAGGATGCTCTCGATTTCCTGACCTCGTGATCCACCCGCTTCGGCCTCCCAAAGTGCTGGGATTACTGCGTGAGCCACCGCGCACGGCCACACTTTTAAATAAACAGATCTCCAGAGAACTCAAAGACAGCACCAAGCCATGAGGGAACAGGCCTCATGTCCCAAACACTTCCCATCAGGTCCCAATCCACTTCCAGCATTGATAATTACAGTTCATCATAAAGTTTGGGCAAATACCCAAACTATAGCAAGTATATTTTGTCTAATATTATCATTATTCTTTCCATATTTCCTGTGAATTTCCTTTTTTCCTATTAATTTCTATTAATTTCCATATTTCCTATTAATTTCCCATTAACTTTTTATTAATTTGCTTATATATATAATGTGTCTTCAAATTTACTTTTTAGAACATTTCTCTACATTATTGTTGTTGTTTTTTTTTTTTTTTTTGAGACGGAGTCTTGCTCTGTGCCCCAGGCTGGAGTGCAGTAGCGCGATCTCGGCTCACTGCAAGCTCCGCCCCCCTGGGTTCACGCCATTCTCCTGCCTCAGCCTCCCGAGCAGCTGGGACTACAGGCGCCCGCCACCTCGCCCGGCTAGATTTTTGTAGTTTTTAGTAGAGACGGGGTTTCACTGTGTTAGCCAGGATGGTCTCGATCTCCTGACCTCGTGATCCGCCCATCTCGGCCTCCCAAAGTGCTGGGATTACAGGCTTGAGCCACCGCGCCCGGCTAAATATTTCTTTTTTTATCTTTATGAATTTTTATTTTGCAATTTTTTTTTTCTATTGAGCTAGAATCTTTCTGAGGAGGATAGAAAATGTAGTAAATCTACAATTTTTCTCAACAATATTGAATTCCAAATCTACTAAAATGACCTGTGATTTCAGATCCAGTTTATTAATGAACTGTTTCATACAGCTTGATATATTTCTCTTTCAAGAATTTCTTAGTATAATTTATTATTTAGGCCGGGTGTGGTGGCTCACGCCTGTAATCCCAGCACTTTGGGAGGCCAAGGTGGGCAAATCACTTGAAGTTACGAGTTCGTGACCAGCCTGAGAAACATGGCAAAACGTCATCTTTAACAAAAATACAAAAATTAGCTGGACGTGGTGGCACATGCCTGTAATCCCAACTACTCAAGAGGCTGTGACCCAAGAATCACTTGAGCCCAGGACATGGAGGTTGCAATGAGCAAGATGGTACCACTGCACTCCAGCCTGGGTGATAGAGTGAGACTCTGTCTCAGAAATAAATAAATAAATATGTGTGTGTATATATATATATTATTAAGTAAAAAGTTAACATTAATTATTTAAATGTAAACCTTAATTGTATTATTTTCATCAGTATTCGTTTTTAATTTTATATGTCTTCCTTATGTTTGGTTTGTGTTTCATTCTTTTAATTTGCTTGATTGGTTGGACTATTTATTTAAGAATTTACTTTCCAGAAAAGGTAGTATGTTTTGTGGTTTATTTTTTGTTTCAACTAATAGCCCATAATATCTTTCTATAAAATTTACATATTAACTATAATTTGACTGAGTGTAAATTTATGCCAAGCTATGAAAATATTGAAAATGTTATCTTTCAATATTTAGTATTTGGGAAAGAGAGGCAGAATCACATGTGTAATTTTTATATTTGTAAGCTATTTTTTTTAATCTGAGTAAATATAAATATTTTTCTCTTTATTTTGAAAATTAAAAAAATAAAATCACATTTTATTTGGTCAATGTGTCTTTAATTTTATCTGGTACTTCAAATGCTCTTTTAAGTTGAAGACACTGATCTTTCCAAGAAAATGTCTTCTAAAATATTTATTTGAATATTTTATCTTTCCTCCTTATATTTGCTGATCTCTACTTTGATAAATTTCTATATTTTACAAATAATATGTCTAATTATTTGTTGCTATGTTGTTTGGTTTAAAAAGTTTATATTATCAATTGTAATTTTTGTAATATAATTTATCGAGTAAGAGATAAAGTTTTCAAAATCATTTTCAGCAAGAATGTTTTAATTAAATATTTTCCCTAAAATTATAAGTAGTTTATTCTTTGATTTAAGACTGCCTGTTTTTAATCCTGGTTTCTACCTTGTACGTGAGAAACTTGGATAAGTTACTCTGTCCTTCTAGTATGATGATGTCCTCACCTGATAAACTAGCATAATACTTGTATTTACTTTATTAAGCTATTACATAAATATATTTATGAAAGTCTCAGAAATGTGTAATAAATGGCAAGAGAATACCATTTGATTAATACTGGTAAGTTTTATTGCTTCAAAGCATTACAAATTTTGAACTCATTTTCAGGTACTTCCATGTACTTTAACATTTTGGACAAGTTACGTAAACTCTTTTACCTCGGTTTATTCATCAGTAAAATCAAAACAACTGAAAGATACCATTTGGTGATACTTTAAGTAGAAGAAAGTAGTATACACTATACATAACCCATTTAACACAACCAGCATAGCATAATTACTTAAAAAAAAAAATCATTCTTCTTAGAACCCCTAACATATTGCCTGGAACATATTGGCAAATCAAACACTGGCTAAATTAATGAATGAACTGTTTTTACGTGATTGGATATTTATGTTATTTTCAATTTAACAGTGATACAAAATTTCTGTGATTATCCCTCTAGATAGTCACACAAATACCAATATGAATAACTTATTGTTAATTCTAGATGTGAAATTAGTATACAAAATATTGCAATGCATATGTATCTTAATCATCTCCAAAATATTATTCCAATTTGCATTCTAATTTGCATACCATGGCAGTTCTGAAATCATTGAAGAGGATAACTTTTAAAAGTTTGCTATTATACAATTTGAGAATAATGGTATCTTTTAACAATTCATTTTTTCTGTTAAGCTCAAACTTTTTTTTCAAAATGCCTATTAGCCATCTATATTTCTTTTGTGATTCGATATTTCAGGCCTTGCCTCACTTTTATATTGAGATATTCCATTTTAAATTTTAATTAGCAAATTCTTTTTACAAAGCAAGAATATTAATTCTCTATCTTTCATAAAACTGTAAACTGTTTCCTATTCTATTATTTTATTCTTTTGCCATTTGATGTGGTTTGGCTGTGTTCCCACCCAAATCTCAACTTGAATTCTATCTCCCAGAATTCCTATGTGTTGTGGGAGGGACCCAGGGGAAGGTAATTGAATCATGGGGGCCGGCCAGTCTTTCCTGTGCTATTCTCGTGATAGTAAATAAGTCTCACGAGATCTGATGAGTTTATCAGGGGTTTCTGCTATTGCTTCTTCCTCATTTTCTCTTGCTGCCACCATATAAGAATAACCATTTGTCTGCCGCCTTGATTCTGACGCCCCCCCAGCCATTGGAGCTTTGAGTCCAATAAAACCTCTTTTTCCTCCCAATCTTGGGTATGTCTTTATCAGCAGTGTGAAAATGAACTAATACAGTAAATTGATACCAGTAGAGAGGGGAGATGCTGAAAAGATACCTGAAAATGTGGGAATAACTTTGGAACTGGGTAACAGGCAGAGACTGGAACAGTTTGGAAGTCTCCAAAGACAGGAAAATGTGGGAAAGTTTGCAACTTCCTAGAGACTTGCTGAATGACTTTGACAAAAATGCTGATGGTGATATCAACAATAAGGTCCAGCCTAAGGTGGTCTCAGATGGAGATGAGGAACTTAGGAACTGGGGCAAAGGTGACTCTTGTTATATTTTAGCAAAAAGACGGGTGGCATTTTGCTCCTGCGCTAGAGATTTGTGAGACTTTGAACTTGAGACAGATGATTTAGGGTATCTGGCAGAAGAAATTTCTAAGCAGCAAAGCATTCTAAAGGTGACTTGGTTGCTGTTAAAAGCATTCCATTTTAAAAGGGAAACAGAGCATAAAAGTTCAGAAAATTTGCAGCATGACAATGCAGTAGAAAAGAAGAACTGATTTTTTGAGGAGAAATTCAAGCAGACTGCAGAAATTTGCATAAGTAGCAAGGAGCCTAATGTTAATCCCCAAGACCCTGGGGAAAATGTCTCAGGACCTTTTCAGAGACTTTCACAGCAGTCCTTCCCATCACAGGCCTGGAAGCCCAGAAGGAAAAAGTGGTTTCATGGGCTGGCCCCAGGGTTCTGTGCTGTGTGCAGCCTAGGGACTTGGTTCTCTGTGTCCCAGCTGCTCCAGCCATGGCTGAAAAAGGACAACGTAGAGTCTGAGCTGTGGCTTCAGAGGGAGGAAGCCCCAAGCCTTGGGAGCATCCACATGCTGTTGAGCCCGCAGGTGCACAGAAGTCAAGAATTGAGGCTTGGGAACCTCCGCCTAGATTTCAGAAGATGTATAGAAACGCCTGGATACCCAGGCAAAAGTTTGCTGCAGGGGCAGTGCCCTCATGGAGAACCTCTGCCAGGGCAGTGTTGAGGCACTGCCTAGTGGAACTGTGAGAAGAGGGCCACCGTCCTCTCTCCTCCAAACCTCAGGATGCTAGATCCACCCACAGCTTGTACTGTGCACCTGGAAAAGCTGCAGACACTCAGCACCAACCCATGACAGCAGCCAGGAGGGAGGTTGTATCCTGCAAAGTCACAGGGGTGGAGCTGCCTAAGACCATGAGAACCCACCTCTTGCATCAGCATGACCTGGATGTGAGACCTGGATTCAAAGGAGATCATTTTGGAGCTTTAAAATTTGACTACCCCACTGGATTTTGGACTTGCATGGGCCCTGTAACCCCTTTGTTTTGGCCAATTTCTCCCATTTGGAACGGCTGTATTTATCCAACCCCTGTACCGCCATTGTGTCTAGGAAGTAACTAGCTTGCTATTGATTTTACAGGGTTATACAATTTCATTCAGCAATGTGTATTGAGTGCCTACTATGTGCAAAGCCTTCACCTACATATTAGAATTACCATTGATATGCAAGACATATATCAGAGTAATGGAAAGTGAAGTTTTCAGACTTACTCATATGGTGGAGATTGGCTTTCTTCAGACTCGTAATTGCAGGTCTAC
The DNA here is from genome assembly GCF_000951045.1 of Mandrillus leucophaeus. NCBI lineage: Eukaryota > Metazoa > Chordata > Mammalia > Primates > Cercopithecidae > Mandrillus > Mandrillus leucophaeus. The sequence continues at coordinate 13,169 of NW_012102231.1, read as the reverse complement.
CTTAATTTTTGTTAATGTCCTTTTCAGTTTAGGAGTACCTGTGTCAGGTCACAAGCCCCAAACTTCAGAATCCCCAAAATCAGATAATGAGTTACCTGTAATTCCCCACTGAGCAGTAAGCATTGCAAACAAAACCCCAAATCTCTACAATTTTTCACAGACTTTGTTATATGTGTGTCTCCTGAAGTTAACTAGGACACTGCTGATGCCACAGTCCTGTAGGATAAACTATTGTCTGGATGATTGAATCTTGATACATTGGTAACAGAAAGATGTTTCTCAATTACGATGGACAGTAATAGTATTATCCGATGGCATTATACTTAGTGGTGAGATAGTATAGGCATTCTAATTACATTGAGAAACTAGACAAGATCAACTGGTATCACCTCTAAAGCATTTAATAGTACTTTAAATATTTTAGCTGAAACAAAAGAAAAGAAAAAGAAATGTGAACTATTACAGTCACAACAATCTAATCACTATTTATAGATGATGTGAGTTTATAGCTGGAAAACTAAAAAGAATCATATAGAGGCAAGTACTTTGTGCAGATAAAAAGTGAATATCAATATTTCCCATATACAAATATCAATATTTCCCATATACGAATATCAATATTTCCCATATACAAATATAGCCCATTAAAATTGAGTCATATTATATATACATTGTGTAAATCTCTGAACAGAATACATTACAACATATCTTGTTAAATATTTTACAAAAGTATAGATAGGAAGAATTACAAATGACTCAAATAAATGGACAAGTAATAAAAATAAAACAAAAATAGGGTGTGATAAAATAGGCATCTCATGCATCACTGTGGGTTTATATTGTTCTGAGAAGTAATTTATCAACACATAACAAAACATTTAAAAATTCATATACTTATTGACTGGATAATGCAGCTTTTCAGAATATATTTTAAATGAAAAACATAAGAATGTGTGCAGGGTCTTATCTAATACTTAGAGCTTTATTCTTATACTAAAAATTGGAAGCAGCAGAAATGTCTAGGAGTAAGGGACTGATCAAATACATTATAGGCTTTTAATAAAATAAACTTTAATGCAACATTTGGTCTCAGGGTATAGTAAAATGCTTCTTGTTATGAAATATGAGACATATTTTAAGTGGAGAAGTTCTATCACAAAACAGATACTGTATGATTTCAGTTTAGTGGTGGTGCATGAGGTAGATTTGGATGTCTAATAAACATTCCAAACTTAATGTCACTGAATAGTAGTAGAGTTGGTTTTCAATATCCTTTCTCCATTCTTACTACAGTAATTGAAACCTTGAATTTTAGCTGGTCACTGGCTGCCCAGCTAAAGACTGCAGCCTCCCAGGTAACTATTAGTTGTATCTCTGTGACTAGGTTATGAACAAGGGTACACATGTGGAAGCAACATGTACAGATTCCAAGTCGCTACTTTAAAGGAAAGGAGCATACTTCTCTTTCTCCTTCTATCTTGCTTCCTGGTATTTGGCTGTGTTCTTAAAACATCTTTAATGAGGGCAGAGCAAAAATAAATTCTGTTTCTCCAAGGCTTTGGAGTTTCCATTTAAGCCTCCAAATTGTCATGTTTAGACTTTTACAGTAGAAGGTATGCTAGTTATCAATTTATTGCCCCTTAGCTTCAAATTCTCTTTTCTATGATGAAGAATTTGGACCCCGTAAATATTTCTTCTTCTTTGCCAGCCAAGACTATGTAAATTATCAGTAGAGGGCGCTAGAGGGACACTTGAAGAAGACCACTTACTTTCTGGTTTTGATGTGCTGCTCTGGCCAGGTTCCTGCACTGCACTGTGTCTAGCAGTAACTAGTAGCCACCAGCTTCTAAAACACCTCAAATTGTGCACTTTTAAATCAGGTATGATCCTAAGATTCCCACCACTGAGATGGGTTCCCTGATTTCAATGGACTTGATGAAATCCAGGAGTAGCAGAGGCCAGGTAGCAACACTTAACCACAAAACACAAGAGGGGTATGTCTACTGGAAAGGGAAGCAGGGGCATAACAGTTATCAGATTGCTTTGGCCTGGAGAGTTATTTGGCAGTTGCCCCTTAGCTTCAAATTCTAAGTGTCTTTACTAATGAAGTAGTAGTAATTCATGGTGTCTTTACTAATGAAGTAGTCAGACAGCCCTCTGGAGTATTTCTTGATCAATAGAACAGAAAATAAAAACTCTAGATGTGATGAAAAAAAAAACTGAGTTGAATAATCACAATATTGAATCCCAGCTTCTCATTCAGCTGTCTGACATGGTTTGGGTCTGTGTCCTCATGCAAATTTTATCTTCTAGTTCCCATAAGTCCCATGTCTTGTGGGAGGGATCCAGTGGGAGAGAATTGAATTGTGGGGGGTAGGTCTTTCCATGCTATCCTCATGATAGTGAGTAAGTCTCATGAGATCTGATGGTTTTAAAAATGGGAGTTTCCCTGCACAAGCTCTCTTTCTTCGCCTACTGCCATTCATGTAAGATGTGACTTGTCGTCTGCCATGATGGTGAGGCCTCCCCAGCCACATTGAACTGTAAGTCCACTAAACCTCTTTCTTCCCAGTCTCAGGTGTGCCTTATCAGCAGTGTGAAAATAGACTAATACAGTAAATTGGTACTGGGAGTGGGGCACTGCTGTAAAGGTACCTGAAAATGTGGAAGCAGCTTTGGAAGTGGGTAACAGGCAGAAGTTGGAACAGTTTGGAGGGCTCAGTAGAAGATAGAAAAATGTGGGAAAGTTCAGAACTCTCTCTAGAAATTTGTTGCATGGCTTTGACCAAAGCACTGATAATGATATGGACAATGAAATTCAGGCTAAGGTGGTCTCAAATGCAGATGAGGAACTTGTTGGGAACTGGAGCAAAACTGACTCTTATTATATTTTAGCAAAGGGGCTGGTGGTATTTTGCCCCTGACCTAGATATTTGTGGAAATTTGAACTCAAGAGGGATGATTTAGGGTACCTGGCAGAAAAAGATTCTAATTAGCAAAGCATTCAAGAGATGACTTGGGTGCTGTTATAGGAATTCCGTTTTACAAGGGAAGCAGAGCATAAAACTTTGGAAAATTTGCAGCCTGACAATGTGATAGAAAATAAAATCCCATTCTCTGGTAGAAATTCAAGCTGGCTACAGAAATTTGCGTAAGTATCAAGGAGCCAAATATTAATCTCCAAGACAATAGGGAAAGTGTCTCCAGGGCATTTCAGAGGGCTTCACAGCAGCCCCTCCCATCACAAGCCTGGAGGTCTAGGAGGAAAAACTGGTTTCACAGGCCTGGCCCTGGGTCCCCATGCTGTGTGCGGCCTAGGGACTTGGTGCCCTTCATCCCAGCTGGACCAGTCATGTCTGAAAGGGGCAAATGTAGAGCTCAAGCCATGGCTTCAGAGAGTGCAATCCTCAAGCTTTAGCAGCTTTCACATTGTTTTGGGCCTGCAGGTGTAAGAAGTCAAGAATTTAGGTTTGAGAACCTCTGCCTAGATTTCAGTGGATGTATGGAAACGCCTGAATGTCCAGGCAGAAGTATGCTTCAGGGGCGGGGGTCTCATGGAGAACCTCTGCTAGGGCAGTGCTGAAGGGAAATGTGGGGTCAGAGCCCCCACACAGAGTCCCTACTGGGGTACTTCCTAGTAGAGCTGTGAGAAGATGCTCACCATCCTCCAGACTTCAGAATGAAAGATCCACTGACAGCTTTCACCGTCTGCCTGGTAAAGGCACAGACACTCAACACCAGTCAGTGAAACAGCTGAAGGGAGGTTGGAGGTTGTACCCTGCAGAGCCACAGGGATGGAGCTGCCCAAGACCATGGGAACTCACCTCTTGCATCAGCATGACCTACATGTGAGACATGGAGTCAAAGGAGATCATTTTGTAGCTTTAAGATTTAACTGTCCCACTGGATTTCAGACCTGCATGAGCCCTTTAGCCCCTTTGTGCTGACCAATTTCTTCCATTTGGAAAAGCTGTATTTACCCAGTGCCTGTACTCCATTGTATGTAGGAAGTAATTAACATGCTTTTGATTTTACAGGCTCATAAGAGGAAAAGATTTGCCTTGTTTCAGGTGAGATTTTGGACTGTGGACTTTTGAGTTAATGATTAAATGAATTAAAAATTTGGGGGACTGTTTGGAAGGCATGGTTGGTTTTGAAATTTGAAGACATGAGATTTGGGAGGGGCCAGTTGTGGAATTATATGGTTTGGCTCTGTGTCCCCACCTAAATCTCATCTTGTAGCTCCCATAATTCCCATGGGTTGTGGGAGAAACCCCGTGGGAGATAATTGAATCATAGGGGTGAGTCTTTCCCATGCTGTTCTCATTATAGTGAATGAGCCTCACAAGATCTGATGGTTTTAAAAACAGGAGTTTCCCTGTATAAGCTCTCTCTCTTTGCCTGCTGCCATCCATGTAAGAGGTGACTTGCCTCTCTTTGCCTTCTGCCATGATTGTGAGGCCTCCTCAGCCATGTGGAATTGTAAATCCATTAAACCTCCTTCCCCCGCCCCGCCCCAGTCTTGGTTGTATCTTTATCAGGAGCATGAAAACAGACTGATACACTGTCTTAAAGCAATTCTCAGACTCCTTATTGAAGGTTCAGTCCCTTTGAGAAAGAAATTTGCATTAATTGTCAAAAATACCCACAATAAATCTTCCTCTAAATCTTTGCTCAAAAGGATTATTACGTAAGATGACAATAACAAGGTAAAATGTAAAAATGGTATAAGGTAAAAGGTAAAAAAAGTAAAAGGTTAAAATGACCATAAAAAGTAAAAAGAGAAAAGTCTACAGTTTCCAGGGGTTTACCAAACTGTAGCTCTGAATTGATGTTCATACCCATGGATCCAAAAGATTAGTAATCCAATAAAGTCTAGTGAAGAAGTATGTGCATGAAATTCCCAGACTGGACACATACTGTGAAGATGTCTGTGTCCCATGTGAGTGCCCAGCAAATGGCATCCACTACATGAGAGATTCTTACTAATCAGGGGGACAAAGGGGCATATATTCTCTGTGGTTATCAATCAGCCTCATTTTCCAGTCATTCCATTGCTGGATCAAATGGACCTATGTACGAAGTAGTCACAAGGGCAAGACTGGAAGCTACTTACTGAGCTCAACAACATAGTCTTTCCTAACCAAAGCTGACCTGGGTAACACTACTGCTGAATGCCTAATCTATTGGCAGCTGAGATCTGCAGTTCCTGATATCACACCACTTCATGCAGGAAAACAGAAAGCTCTCTGGTAGTACATTAATTGCATTGGAATATTTAACCTGACTGAAATTGACTTGTATTCTGAAAATTGATTTGTCTTTAATGCCCCTGATGCTTCTGCCAGCACCACCGCTTATGGATGAACAGGCAATTCCCCATCCCACTGCTTCTAATCAAAGAATTAACTTTACAACAGAGGAAGTCCAGCAGTGGGTTCATACCTATAGAATTAACTGGTTTACCACATTCCTTATCACCACGAAGCACTTAGACTAATGAAAGATGAAATGGCTTAACCACAGACTCAGTTACAACTTCAATACAAAGATAATACCAGGAAAAGATGGTCTTCTCACTTACATATATAAGTTTTGGAATATACAAGTTTTGAATTAGAAACTTTATATGGTTGTTCACTTTCCATAGCCAGAATACATTAATTCAGAAGTCACTGAATGATAGAAGTGGAAGTATTTATTTCCCTAATATACTCAGTAACCAATTCATAGAATATTTGCCCTCATTCCTGCTTTTAAGCTCTGCTGATTTGGATTTCTTAGCTCTCAAAGGCAGAATGCTTTGGCTCTGCTATCGAAATGTACCCAGAATCCAATAAGCTCTCACTATCTCCATTAATATTACTTTGGCCCAAACCACAATAATTTCTTGGCTGGACTATCTCATTAACCAACCCTATCTCCCTATCTCCCTTTAGTCAATTCATATGGCAGACAGTGATACACATGTGTATATGTGTGTGTGTGTGTGTGTGTGTGTGTGTATAGATGTAGTTTGCTTGTTTGTTTTTGACGGAGTCTCGCTCTATTGCCAGGCTGGAGTGCAGTGGCGTGATAATCGGCTCACTGCAATCTCTGTCTCCCAGGTTCAAGCGATTCTCCTGATCCAGCCTCCTGAGTAGCTGGGACTACAGTCACGCACCACCACACCTGGCTAATTTTTGTATTTTTAGTAAAGGTAGGGTTTCACCATGTTAGCCAGGATGGTCTCCATCTCCTGACCTTGTGATTCACCCACCTCAGCCTCCCAATGTGCTGGGATTACAGGCATGAGCCACCGCGCCCAGCCGGCAGACAGTGATTTTTAAAAATACAATTCAGATCATGTACCTTCTCTGTTTAATATCCTCCAATGCATTTTTCTGTCAGCCAGAGTATAAGACCCAAATTTTTGTCATGCTTAACAAGGCACTACACAACTTGATACCATTTATCTCTTGACCTCATTTGCTACCAATCACTTGTTCACTGTAATCTTAGCACATGATGTTCTTGCTCTTCTTGGAACATACTCAGCATATTTTATTCTACTTATACTCTGCCCAGTGGACTCTTTTAACAGAGAGCCATATTTCTCACTCCTCATGTCATGTATGTTTGCTTAGATGACAATGTATTTTAGACAACCTCCTATTTCCATCCTATAAAAATGGCACCCTTTACCTGTACTCTCTAATACCTCTGAAGAGTTGTTTTGCCTCCATTTTACATATTTGTTGTTCTACTCAAACGAATGGAGAAAAGCTCCATAAAAGCAGCAACTTTGTTTTATAAACCACTGAATTCCTAGTATCTACATTAAAGTTTCTACACCTCAGCACTAGTGACATTTGGGGATGGATAATTTTTTGATGTGAGAGGATGTCTTGTTATTGTAGGATGTTCTGTACTATCCCTGGCTTCTATGCACTAGATATCAGTAGTATTCCTACCCCAAGTTATGACAACCAAAATCTTATCCAGACATTTACAAATGTCCTCTGAAGTCAAAGGTGCCCTCGTTGAGAGCTGCTGATCTAGATTGAACAGAGGTAGCTCTTAATAATGAATAAATGAATTAATTAAAAATACGTACTTATGTGCAAAAACAAGATTGGGATGATATATACTGATCTGTTAGTTGTGGGCACATTAATTGTGCATGTGTGCTTTTCGAGTTTTGAAAATTTACCTCAGGATTATTTTACAACCTTCACATAAAAAATAAAGCCAATGAAATCTTGGAAAAACCCACTTTGGGCTTCCATTCTCAGTTCCTTCAGTCTTTGTTTAACTCCTCTCTGCCATTAAGGATACTTGGATTGAAGATTTTGTTTTCAAACTGATGTAGACATTATAACCTTCTTCCTTTGCCTTCAAGAAGTTCTTCTCATCCCATATGGTAGTTTTTCTCAGTTAATTGTATTCTTATTCCCCAGGAGAAGGTCACAGAAAACACTATCTATCTGAAAAGTACATGACCATTGTTTTTACTGTTAATGGTTATTAAAAGCCAAAGGTAACTTGGCAAAAATAATTTAACAAGCCAACTTAGTCATTAATATTCACAGAACTAGAGTCCTTTGGCCTTCCTAATGTAAAATCTCAATCATGTAAAATGCAGAATACAGCAATGAGGTGATTAACCTGAACATTATCAGAAGCTAAAATAGATAATGGATAAAATTGAAAGTGATATCAGTCAGTATTCACCTTCCTTTAGAAATATAAGTTGGTCATAAAGGCCATAAAGTGAATGCCTTGGTCAGAGGCAATGCCGTGTGGAATACCATGATGGTGGATAAAGCATTCGTGAGTTCACAGATGGTAATCTTGGCAGAAGCATTGCATGCAGGACAGGAAAACCCATATCCAGGGTAAGTGTCTATTCCAGTGAAGACAAACCTCCGCCCTTTTGTTGATGGAAGAGGTCCAATATAATCAATCTCCCACCAGGTAGCTGGCTGATTGCCCTGAGGAATGGTGCCATATCGAAGGCTCATTGTTGGTCTCTGCTGCTGGCAAATTGGGCACTCAGCAGTACCTGTAGCCAGGTCAGCCTTGGTGAGTGGAAGTCCATGTTGCTGAGTCCAGGTATAACCTGAATCCCTGCCACCATGGCCACTTTGTTCATGGGCCCACTGGGCGATGACAGGGGTGCCTGGGGAAAGAGGCTGAGTGGTGTCCACAGAACAGGTCATTCTATCCACTTGAGTATTAAAATCCTCCTGCCACTGACACCAAAAGCACTATTGGATCTGCTGAGCAATGTTGCAGAGCAGCTTGAACAGCGGCCTGGAACTGTTGTAGAGCCTTCTCCTGTTCTGGATCACACTAGAAACTGGCAGCCTTTTGGGTCACTAGATAAATGGGCCAGAGTAACCCAAATGAGGAATGTGTTGCCTCCAAAATCCAAACAGGTCCACTAGGTGCTGTGCCTCTTTCTTGGTTGTAGGAGGGGCCAAATGCAGCAACTTATCCTTCACCTTAGAAGGAATATCTCGACAAGCCCCACAACACTGGACCCCTAGAAATTTTACTAAGGTAGAAGGTCCCTGAATTTTAGTCTGATTAATTTCCTGTCCGCTGACACACAAATGTCTCACCAATAAGTCCATTGTGTCTGCTACTTCTTGCTCACTGGATCCAATCAGCATAATGTCATCAATGTAACCAACCAGTGTGATATCTGGTGAAAACAAAAAGTGATCAAGTTCTCTCCGAATAAGATTATAACAAAAAGCCAGAGAATTGATATTGATATGCCCCTGAGGTAGGAAAGCAAATAGGTATTGCTGATCTTACCAGCTGAAGGCAAATTGTTTCTGGTGGGCCTTATGGACAGGAATGGAGAAAAAGTCATTTGCCAAGTCAATGGCTAGATACCAGGTACCAGCAGATGTGTTAATTTGCTCAAGCAATGAAACCAGATTGGGTACAGCAGCTGCAATAGGAATCACTACATTGTTAAGCTTATAATAATCCATGGTCATTCTCCAAGATCCGTCTGTCTTCTGCACAGGCTAAATGGGATTGTTGAACGGAGATGTAGTGGGAATCACCACGCCTGCATCCTTCAAGTCATTGATGGTGGCACTGATCTCTGCAATCTCTGCAGGGATTCTACATTGTTTTATTTTATTTTATATATATGTTAAATTAGATTTACTATTTACTACGGCTTCCGTTTGGCCTTTCTCACCATAATGGTCCTCACCCTACCAGTCAGGAAGCCAGAGTGGGGGTTCTTTCAGTTGCTCACTATGTCCATGCCAATTATGCATTCTGGCACTGGGGGAAATGACAGGATGAGTCTGGGGACCCACTGGACCCACTGTAAGTTGGACATGAGCTAAAGCTTCATTAATCACCTGACTTCCATAAGCCTCTACTTTAACCGGAGGACCACAGTGATGTTTTGTGTCCCTGAAATCAACGTCAGCTCAGAGCCAGTGTCCAGTAGTCCCCAAAATGTCTGATTATTTCCCTTTCCTCAATGCACAGTTACTCTGATAAAAGGCCAGAGGTGAAATTGCTGAATCATGAGAGTTCTATTTTTAAATTTTTAAGGAACCTCCATGCTGTTTATCATAATGAGTGTTATCAATTTATATTTCCACTAACAGTGTACAGGAGTTCCCTTTTATCCACATCCTCTCCAACACTTATCTTCCCT
>NW_012102231.1:0-3398 GCF_000951045.1 Mandrillus leucophaeus | reverse complement strand
ATGGACAGGAATGGAGAAAAAGTCATTTGCCAAGTCAATGGCTAGATACCAGGTACCAGCAGATGTGTTAATTTGCTCAAGCAATGAAACCAGATCTGGTACAGCATCTGCAATAGGAATCACTACATTGTTAAGCTTATAATAATCCATGGTCATTCTCCAAGATCCGTCTGTCTTCTGCACAGGCTAAATGGGAGAGTTGAACGGAGATGTGGTGGGAATCACCATGCGTGCATCCTTCAAGTCATTGATGGTGACACTGATCTCTGCAATCTCTGCAGGGATTCTACATTGTTTTATTTTATTTTATATATATGTTAAATTAGATTTACTGTTTACCACGGCTTCCATTTGGCCTTTCCCACCATAATGGTCCTCACCCTACCAGTCAGGGAGCCAGCGTGGGGGTTCTTTCAGTTGCTCACTATGTCCATGCCAATTATGCTTTCTGGCACTGGGGAAATGACAGGCTGAGTCTGGGGACCCACTGGACCCACTGTAAGTTGGACATGAGCTAAAACTCCATTAATCACCTGACTTCCATAAGCCTCTACTTTATTTTTATTTTTATTTTTATTTTTTGAGGCGGAGTCTTGCTCTGTCCCCCAGGCTGGAGTGCAGTAGCACCATCTCAGCTCACTGCAAGCTCCGCCTCCCAGGTTTATGCCATTCTCCTGCCTCAGCCTCCCGAGCAGCTGGGACTACAGGAGCCCGCCACCTCGCCTGGCTAGTTTCTTTTGTATTTTTTTTAGTAGAGACGGGTTTTCACCGTGTTAGCCAGGATGGTCTCTATCTCCTGACCTCGTGATCCACCCATCTCGGCCTCCCAAAGTGATGGGATTACAGGCTTGAGTCACCGCGCCCGGCCCATAAGCCTCTACTTTAACTGGAGGACCACAATGATGTTTTGGGTCCCTGGAATCAACGTCAGCTCAGAGCCAGTGTCCAGTAGTCCCCAGAATGTCTGATCATTTCCCTTTCCTCAATGCACAGTTACTCTGATAAAAGGCCAGAGGTGAAATTGCTGAATCATGAGAGTTCTATCTTTAATTTTTTGAGGAACCTCCATGCTGTTTACCATAATGGGTGTTATCAATTTATATTTCCACTAACAATGTACAGGAGTTCCCTTTTATCCACATCCTCACCAACACTTATCTTTCCTTTTCTTTTTCTTTTTTTTTTTTTTGCAATAGCCATTCTAACAGGTATGAGGTGATATCTCATTGTGATTTTAATTTGCATTTTTCTAATTATTAGTTATATTGAACATTTCTTCCTATACCTGTTGGCCATTTATATGTCTTCTTGTGAGAAATATCTATTTAGATCATTTGCTGATTTCTAATTGTGTTTTTTTTTCTTACTTTTGAGTTGTTTGAGTTTTTTATATATTTTGGATATTAACCCCATATCAAATGTATGGTTTGGAAAGATTTTTCTCCTATTCCATATTTTGCCTCTTCACTCTGTTGATGGTTTTCTTTGCTGTGCAGAAGATTTTCTCATTGCTGGAATTCCATTTGTCTATTTTTGCTTTTGTTGTTTGTGCTTTCAGATTCATATTCAAAAAATCATTGCCCAGACCAATTTCAAGGAGATTTTCTCCTATATTCTCTTCTAGTAGTTTTACAGTTTAGATCTTATGTTTAAGTCTTTAATCATTTTGAGTTGTGTTTTGTATGTGGCATGAGATAAGGGTTTAAGTTCACTCTTCTGGATGTGGATATCCAGTTGTTTTAACACCATTTGTTGAAGACATTGATTTTTCCCCATTGTGAGCTCCTGGCAATTTTGTCAAAAATTAGTTGAACATAAATGTGTGAATTTATTTCTGAATTCTCAGTTCTGTTACATTGGTCTATGTGTTTTATGCCAGTACCATGCCTTTTTGGTTACTCTAGCTTTACATCATATTTTGAAGTTAGGAATTTTGATTCCTCCAGCTTTGTTCTTTTTGCTCACGATTGCCTTTCTATTCAAAATCTCTTTTGGTTGCCTTCTTCCTTCCTCTCAAATCCACGTGCATCCCTCCCCAGATTGTGCAGTCAGTTGAAGAAGACAATCTTCTCTGATTGAAGAGAATTGTTCTTCAGTCAAAGGTACATGTGTAGCTGTGCTTGCTTGCTAGAACTTCTAATCAAGTGCTTAGAGCCTCTTTCACTCTTATCTTTCATCTGCTGACCAGAGGCAGAAGACTCTGGAATGGTAGGACCAAAAATTGATGGATCCAAAGTCTCTAAATTATCATATAAGGAAAGCCTCTTACTGACCAGTAACACTTGTATGAGCCCTAAATAGAAATTCACTTATTTTGGGCTAGGATATTTTATTAGTCACGGTTCTCTAAAGGGACAGAATTAATGAGATAGATGACTATGTAAAGGGGAGTTGATCAGGGGAATTGACTCACACAATCACAAGGTGAAGTCCCACACTAGGCCGTCTGTAAGCTGAAGAGCCAGGAAGCCAGCCCCAGTCCCAAAACCTCAAAAGTAGGGAAGCTGATAGTGCAGACTTCAGTCTGTGGCCGAAGGCCTGAGAGTCCCTGGCAAATCACTGCTGTATGTCCGACAGTCCAAAGGCTGAGTAACTTGGAGTCTGATATTTGAAGGTAAGAAGCATTCAGCATGGGAGAAAGATAAAGGCCAGAAGACTCAGCAAGTCTGCTCTTTCCATGCCTGCTTTTACACTGGCAACTGATTTTAGATGGTGCCCACCCAGATTGAGGGTCTGCATCTTTCAGTCTACTGACTCAAATGTTAATCTCCTTTGGCAACACCGGCACAGACACACCCAGGAACAATACTTTGCCTCCTTCAATCCAATCAAGTGGACACGCAATGTTAACCATCAGAGATACGAACAACATTTAGTTTACTTCTTTTATCAGTTGGCTATTTCACCCCAGCTATTTCTCAAAGGGTACGAAACTTTTCACATGGCTAAGTACAACTATAATAATTCTAAAGGTAATGATAATGTTACAGTGATCTTTTGATAATCTCTGCTTTGCCTGATGGGGAATGATTCTTAGAATATTGTTGAAAAATCAAATACACAAATAACCGAAATGCAACACTCAAAGTAAGCTGAATGACATAGATTTTTTGCTAAAAGTTCTTGGGGAGATGAAAGAAGGATCATGTTTTATTTTGTCAGGGCACTTCTATGCTATTCTCAATATCTACATTTTTGTTGCTGTTGTTGCAATGACCTTACCTCTGCTCTCTCATATTTTTTTTTAAAATATACTTTAAGTTCTAGGGTACATGTGCACAATGTGCAGGTTTGTTACATATATATACATGTGCTATGTTGGTGTGCTGCACCCATTAACTCATCATTTACATTAGGAATATCTCCTAATGCTATCCCTCCCCCAATCCCCTCTCCAC
>NW_012102230.1:4423-4714 GCF_000951045.1 Mandrillus leucophaeus | reverse complement strand
GAGGATATTTCCTTTGGCCCTATAGTCTTCAAAGGGATCCGAAATATCTGTTCTCTGATTCAACAGAAATAAGGCTAGCAAAGAGATCCACGAAATACCGATGTAATTCTGTGAGCGGAAGTCACACATCACAAAGCAGTTTCTCAGAAAACTTCTTTATAGATTTCATCGGAGGATATTTCCTTTTTTACCATAGCCCTCTAAGGGCTTCCAAGTATCACTTTGCAAATTCTACAAGAACGGTCTTAGCGAAACGCTTCTTGAAGGGAAAGCTGTAATTCGGTGATCGGA
>NW_012102230.1:3874-4165 GCF_000951045.1 Mandrillus leucophaeus | reverse complement strand
CGAAATATCTGTTCTCAGATTCCACAGAAATAAGGCTAGCAAAGAGATCCACGAATTACAAATGTAACTCTGTGAGTGGAAGTCACACTTCACAAAGCAGTTTCTCAGAAAGCTTCTTTCCAGTTTTTCTCTGAGGATGTTTCCTTTTTCACCATAGCCCACTATGGGCTTCCAAATATCACTTTGCGAATTCCACAAGAACAGGCTTAGCGAACGGCTTCGGGAGGGAAAAGATGTAACTCTGTCACATGAATTCACAGAACATTAAGCAGTTTCTCAGAAAGCTTCTTT
>NW_012102230.1:3118-3805 GCF_000951045.1 Mandrillus leucophaeus | reverse complement strand
AGGATATTTCCTTTTTCACCATAGCCCTCTATGGGCTTCCAAATATCACTTTGAATATTCCACAAGAAATGTCTCAGTGAAAGGCTTCTTGAGGGGAAAGCTGTAATTCTGTGAGATGATTTCACAGAACAGGAAGAAGTTTCTCAGAAAGCATCTATCTCTTTTTTAAACGAGGATATTTCCTTGGGCCTTATAGTCTTCAAAGGGATAAGAAATATCTGTTCTCAGATTCCACAGAAATAAGGCTAGCAAAGACACCCACGAAATACAGATGTAACTCTGTGAATGGAAGTCACACATCACAAAGCAGTTTCTCAGAAAGCTTCTTTTCAGTTTTTCTCTGAGGATATTTCCTTTTTCACCCTATCACTCTTCAGGCTTCCAAATATCACTTTGCGAATTCCACAAGAGCAGGCTCAGCGAGCGGCTTATTAAGGGGAAAGCTGTAACCCCGTGAGATGAATTCACAGGACACTAAGCAGTTTCTCAGAAAGCTTCTTTCCAGATTTCATTGGAGGATATTTCCTTTTTCACCGTAGCCCTCTATGGGCTTCAAAAATATCACTTTGCAAATTCCACAAGAAATGTCTTGTCGAAAGGCTTCTAAAGGGGAAAGCTGTAACTCTGTGAGATGATTTCACAGAACACAAAGAAGTTTCTCAGAAAGCTTCTTTCTCTTTGTTATCG
>NW_012102230.1:2037-2397 GCF_000951045.1 Mandrillus leucophaeus | reverse complement strand
AGGGGAAAGCTGTAACTCTCTGAGAGGAATTCACAGAACAATAAGCAGTTTCTCAGAAACCTTCTTTCCAGATTTCATCGGAGGATGTTTCCTTTTTCAACATAGCCCTCTAAGGGCTTCCAAATATCACTTTGCGAATTCCACAAGAACAAGCTTAGCGAGCAGCTTCTTGAGGAGAAAGCTGTAACTCTGTGAGATGATTTCACAGAACGCAAAGAAGTTTCTCAGAAACATTTCTCGTTGTTATCAGAGGATATTTCCTTTGGCCCTCTAGTCTTCGAAGGGATCCGAAATATCTGTTCTCAGATTCCACAGAAATAAGGCTGGCAAAGAGATCCACGAAATACAGATGTAACTCTG
>NW_012102230.1:1528-1776 GCF_000951045.1 Mandrillus leucophaeus | reverse complement strand
TATTTCCTTTTTCACCATAGCCCTCTAGGGGCTTCCGAATATCTCTTTGCAAATTCCACAAGAACGGTCTTAGCGAAAGGCTTCTTGAAGGGAAAGCTCTAATTCGGTGAGCGGAAGTCACACGTCACAAAGCAGTTTCTCAGAAAGCTGCTTTCCAGGTTTTCTTTGAGGATATTGCCTTTTTCGCCATAGTCCTCTGTGGGCTTCCAGATAACACTTTGCGAATTCCACAAGAACAGGCTTAACGA
>NW_012102230.1:558-1063 GCF_000951045.1 Mandrillus leucophaeus | reverse complement strand
AAAGGGATCCGAAATATCTGTTCTCAGATTCCACAGAAGTAAGGCGAGCAAAGATATCCACGAAATACAGACGTAAGTCTGTGAGTGGAAGTCACACATCACAAAGCAGTTTCTCAGAAAGCTTCTTTCCAGTATTTCCCTGAGGATATTTCCTTTTTCACCCTAGCCCTCTATGGGCTTCCAAATATCACTTTGAGAATTCCACAGGAACAGGTTTAGCGAGCGGCGTATTGAGGGGAAAGCTGTAACCCTGTGAGAAGAATTCACAGAACACTAAGCAGTTTCTCAGAGAGCTTCTTTCCACATTTCATCGGAGGATATTTCCTTTTTCACAGAATCCCTCTATTGGCTTCCAAATATCACTTTGCAAATTCCACAAGAAATGTCTTATCGAAAGGCTTCTTGAGGGGAAAGCTGTAACACTGTGAGATGATTTCACAGATCACAAAGAGTTTCTCAGAAAGCTTCTTTCTCTTTGTTATCGGAGGATATTTCCTTTGGTCCT
>NW_012102230.1:0-251 GCF_000951045.1 Mandrillus leucophaeus | reverse complement strand
CTAAGCAGTTTCTCAGAAAGCTTCTTTCCAGATTTCAATGGAGGACAGTTCCTTTTTAACCATAGCCCTCTATGGGCTTCCAAATACCACTTTGCAATTTCCACAAGAACTGTCTTAGTGAAAGCCTTCTTGAGGGAAAAGCTGTAACTCTGTGAGACGATTTCACAGAACACAAAGAAGTTTCTCAGAAAGCTTCTTTCTCTTTGTTCTCAGAGGATATTTCCTTTGGCCCTATAGTCTTCAAAGGGATC
>NW_012102229.1:150015-151159 GCF_000951045.1 Mandrillus leucophaeus | reverse complement strand
CTTATTGGGAACGCCCTGCTTCGTTTGCAAGAGCAGGACTTATCGGGAGCACCCTGTTTGCGAGCACGTAGTCCTCTACACATTTTAAAATAACTTAAAGAGTATAACTGAATTGTTTGTAACTCAAGTGACAAATGCTTCAGGGGATAAATACCACATTCTGCATGATGTGCTTATTACACATTGCATGCCTGTATCAAGTCATCTCATGTACCCCATCAATATATACATCTACTATGTACCCACAAAAAGTAAAAATGTAATACAAAAAATAAAACAAATTAAAATACTGGAAGGTGCTATGGGGAATATTAAGCCTCCAGTTTTAAAGAAATTACAATCTAATGGAAATGGACACACATGTCTAAGAATCAATAATGAATTGCAGTCAGTTTCAATGACACAAAATGTACAAAGGATGTTACTGTAAGTGACTAAGGGAAAGAAGATACTAATTCTAATTCAGGATTCCAAAAGAGGCATTCTAAAAGTTATAAAATTTGATTTTGCCCTTACAGTATGAATATGGGTTTATCAAGCAAAAGTAAGAAGAAATTCTAGATAGAGACTAGGTCACAAATGGAGGCAGTGATATAGAAAAATACTGAACAAATTTGGGACAAGAACCTCTATTTTGGCAAAGAAGGAGAAGTAAAAAATTCCACTTTCCAAAACGTCCCTCGAACACTACAGGGGCAAATGTTACACATTTGACAATATATTGCAATATTACCATTCTCATTTTATTTTTCAAATATGGAACAAGCCAAATTAGCAAGAGTGTACAATAGCACTGTAAAACTTATAATGCATAATATGACACAAGCCAAACTATGTCGAAGTAACTTTACTGCTCAGATGTCAGATGCCTGTAGTCATGGTAGTCGATATATTATACAACAGAAGCAAGATGCAAAAAGATATAACAGTGAGTTAAACCTAGTACATTGACATTTAGCATGGATAAATATAACACCTTATCCTTAAGTTCAAAAGCCATTTGCACCATACAGACTCAGAAACAAATGGATAAAAAAAAAAAAAAAAAAACAAAAACATGATATTTAAAGGGATTGACTATAAACTATTAATAAACATAAGCTAATTGTCCCTTAGGTTTACTAAAAAGGTATTGCCATTTTAG
>NW_012102229.1:145768-146810 GCF_000951045.1 Mandrillus leucophaeus | reverse complement strand
CGGCATTCCTTTTTAAAATGACCGGGTTTCCCACATTGATAGCATATACCTTGTTTAGAATTGCCTTTTAAAGCCTTAGAAAGTGCCCCAGCAAACAATTGAGCATTGTAAATAGCTCCTCCAACACCTGCACAAGCCCGAATGTATTCAGCTAAATCAGCTCCACTAGCTTTTAGAGGACGCAGCAATTTTTGGCACTCAGGATTAGCACTCTCAAAAGCCAGAGTAGCCAAAAGAATTTTAGCAGCAGGGCCTGAACCTACAGTCTTTAATACAGCATCTTGAAGATGGGCTACAAAATCTAGATACAGCTCAGTGGCTCCTTGTAGGATCTTTACAAAAGATAAAGAAGTTTCACCCACTATTCCAACCTTAGTCCACGCTTTTATAAACAAGGCTTATAATCTGAGTGAGAGCAATATTATCTAGGCCTGCCTGAGCATTAAGAGTGGCGTATTGTCCTGAACCTGTAAGCTGCTCTTCAGTAGGTCCTGGGGGATTTCGCGTAGCATTTTTTCTAGCTTGTACTCTTGCTTCCTCCCACCACTAACTTTTTAATTGAAGCCATTGCGAACGATCAAGGACTGCCTGTCCCAACTTTTCCCAGTCAATAGAAATCATCATATGTTCTGAAGAGAAGGAATGGAGAAGGCCAAGGACAAACGGTGATTGAGGTCCATAATTAGAAATTGCAGCTTTCATTTCTTTCACAAATTTAAATTGTAGGGCTGTAAAAGTCACATTCTGGCCACCGTTTGGGAACTGAGCATTGGGGCCGAAAGCAGCCGGTGTTATTGGGAATAAATCTAATTCCTCGAAATTATCCTTTTCCTTCGATTCCTTCTTTTCTCCTACAGGAGGAAGAGGCACAGAGAAAACCTGACCTGACATAGGCAAAGAGGTTGGAGGTGGAGGCAAAGGGAAGTCCTCTTCCAAAGGAGCAGAAGGGAAGGTAACAGGGAAGGCTCATGGCGGAGAGATAGGAGAAACAGGAGCAGCGGTATCTTGCAATTTTAACAACTGTTGTAACATCTCTAAAATG
>NW_012102229.1:126481-143660 GCF_000951045.1 Mandrillus leucophaeus | reverse complement strand
CTTAATCCAATTTGTCACTGATGGACATTTGGGTTGATTCCAAGTCTTTGCTATTGTGAATAGTGCCGCAATAAACATACGTGTGCATGTGTCTTTATAGCAGCATAATTTATAATCCTTTGGGTATATACCCAGTAATGGGATGGCTGGGTCAAATGGTACATCTAGTTCCAGATCCTTGAGGAATCGCCATACTGTTTTCCATAATGGTTGAACTAGTGCCACATTTTTAAGAGAGACATGTGCAAATTAGAGCACACTCAAAGAAGAATGACTAAACCAGGGACAAAATAAGAATCATTCTGTTAGAAACAACAGAATGAAATTAGAGTATTTAGGTGTAGAAATACATGGCAGGCATGGGGATGCTAAGGAATGTATGACAATGCTCATTAGTCACTTGAGGAGCTATCATAGATAGAATTGGCCAACTTGTTGTGTGTGACTCCAAAGGACAGAATGAGAGCCTGTGGTCAGACATCTCAGAAAGACTAATCTTCATTAAATAAAAAGAATAAAAACATGTTACAATTATAGCTGTCTGATATTACAATTGGCTACCTAATGAAAGAATGTAAGTCCCCTTCAATAGAGTTATTTAAGAGTAGGTTTGATGGCTACTTGTCAACGTGTTTTAGAGGTTCATACAACAATCATGCAGGGAGTTTAACTAGGTAAATTCTAAGGCCTCCACTAATGGTAATGTTCTCTGATTCTATCAGTCTATGAAAAAGCATGTCATTAATTCTATGAGTCTCTGAAAACGCATGTATTAATTACAGTGTCATGTAATGATTAATAATGATATACTGAGAATGTTAAACACATTAATGGAGTGACCACTTACATTAAAGTGTTTTCTCGTCAGCAGTAACACTTCATAATAAGTGAACATTTGTCTCCATTTAAATTACTAAGAATTCCCATTGAATTATTACTCAGTATGAATATGAAATGATTCTACTATAATAAATGCTTTATAATTAACATTGAAGAAAAAAATTAAGATTTTCCTATGCTATAACAATGTGGATTATTAACGAAAAGGAACTTCAGTGTTTATCTCTTCATATTTCTATTCCAACTCCATTTGACATACTTTATCCTCACTAGTTTTAATTCATAGATCTGACATGTGGGGGTTGTCAATCTGGCTTATTCACCAAAAATGATAATGTTTAAAAACATTGATGATGTAGAGTCAACTGTGCGGCACAAATATCCAAAGGAAAAGTATCAGTGGGAAACAACATTTATTTGGAAATATTTTTATAAGCATATATGTATACATATAATTAGAAAACAGAACAATCAAAAGGACTGACAGTAAATGAAGATCAAACCGATAATGACACATTAATGTAAAGTAATTTTGGGTTATTAGCTAAAGAATGACATATTTAGGAGCTATACCAATGTGAGAACTGGATATAAAGTCATAATAAAAAAATTGTGCTCAAAATAAGAGAGTCTACCTACAATGATATAAAAACAATGCATGTGAATGCTGATGTGTATAGAAATGATTTTTATTACACAAATATTCAATAATTATTATAAAATATTATGAAAATAGATTTTGTAAATTTTGTGATGTGGAAACTAATTACTAACATTTTTATTACTGTATTTAAATATAATTTACATGCCATATAATTCACTCATTTAAAGAGTTAGATTCAATGGTTTTCAGTATATGTACAGTTGTGCAACCATCACCATTATCTACCTTTTGAACATTTTCTCTAAAATGCAACCTCATACCCACTAGCAGTCATTCTTCACTAACCTCCCTCAAAGTTAAACAATTACTAATCTACTTTATGTCTCTATGGATACTCCATTTCAGGATATGTCATATAAATGGAGTCACATGTTATGAGGTATTTTGTGAATGGCTTCTTTCATTTACTATAATATTTTCAAGATTCATACATATTTTTATATTGTCAATGCTTCATTATTTTTATTGTTAAACAATATTCCATTATACATAAATACCATAATTTTACCATTCCATCAGTGGATAGACATTTGTATTGCTCCTCTTTTATCTATTATGAATAATGCTGCTATGTATATTAAGGTGTAAATTTTTGTGTGACTTATGTTTTTATTTCTCTTACGTAAATGGCTAGAAGTAGAAATGGTGCTAAAATGATTACTTTGTGTTTAACCTACTGAGGAATTGTCAGGCTCTTTTTCAAAGCTACATTCTCCCCAACACTTGTTATCATCTGTTTTTTGTTTGTATCCTTACTAGTGATTAGCATGTATGAAGTAGTATCACATCATAGTTATGATTTTTATTTTCCTGATGGCTAATGATTTTCAGCAACATTTCGTGCCCTTATTTACCATTCGTATATCTTCTTTAGACAAATGTCTGTTTAAATCATTTTTACATTTTATTGCGTTGTCTTTCTATTTGTGAATTTCAACAGTTCTTTATATATTCTGAATAAAATTCCCTTATGAGAAACAGTCAAATATCATTTAATAAAGTTTCAGTGAATGGTGGACTGCATGTATGATGGTGGTCCCATAAGATTATAAAACAGTTGAAAAATGTGTTTGCACATAAAAAGTCAAAATTGTAAAAAATTTAGAAAAGTATAGAAAATAAAATGTTACATTAAGTAAAGATTAATTTAGTTTTGAAGAAATAATTGTTTTACAAATTTAGTATAGCCTATGTGTACTGTATGTATAAAGTCTACAATAGTATACACTAACATTTTAGCCCTTCAAATGCACTTGTCATTCACTGACTGACTCACCCAGAGCAACTTCTAGTTGTGCAAGCTCCATTCGTAGTAAGCACCCTATAAATGTGTACCATTTTAAAAACCTTTTATATTGCATTTTTACTGCCCCTTTTCTATGTTTAGATACATTTAGATACACAAACACCATTGTGTTATTATAATTACCTACAGTATTCAACACAATAACAGGCTGTACTGGTTTGTAGTCTAGGGGCAATAGGCTATACCATACAGCCTAGGTATGTAGTAGGTTACACTATCTAGGTTTTTGTAAGTATAATACATTCTGCATGACAAAATTCACATGGCAAAATTGCCTAATAATGTACTTCTCAGAACGTTGTTAAGCAGCACATGAATGTATATAATTTGCAAGTATATTCTCCTACTCTGTTAGTTGTCCTTAAAATTAATACTATTTTTAATTTAGGCATAACTGTATAAGTTTCTGAAGTACAATAGGTTGTTTTTACATATACATACAATGTGGAATGATTGAACCAAGCTAGGTAACATATCCATCGACTTACTTATTTTTTGTTATGAAACATTTGAAATTCACTCTCTTAGGTTTTTTTTTTTTTTAAACTTTTTTGGTATTTTATTTATTTATTTATTTTTATTATATTTTAATTTCTGGGGTACATGTGCAGAACGTGCAGGTTTCTTACATAAGAATACACGTGCCATGGTGGTTTCCTGCACCCATCAAACCATCACCTACATTAGGTATTTCTTCTAATGCTATCCCTCACCTAGCCCCCCATCCCCCGACAAGACCCAGTGTGTGATGTTCCCCTCCCTATGTCCATGTATTCTCCATGTTCAACTCCCACTTATGAATGAGAACATGCAGTGTTTGGTTTTTGTCCTTGTGATAGTTTGCTGAGAATGATGGCTTCCAGCATCATCCATGTCCCTGCAAAGGACATGAACTCATCCTTTCTTATAGCTGCATAGTATTCCATGGTGCATATGTGCCAAATTTTCTTAATCCAGTCCATCGTCGATGGACATTTGGGTTGGTTCCAAGTCTTTGCTATTTTGAATAGTGTCACAGTAAACATACATGTGCATGTGTCTTTATAGTAGAATGATTTATAATTCTTTGGGCATATGCCCAGTAATGAGATTGCTGGGTCAATGGTATTTCTAGTTCCAGATCCCTGACAAATAGCCACACTGTCTTCTGCAATGGATGAAATAATTACATTCCCACCAACAGTGTAAAAGCATTCCTATTTCTCCATATCCTCTCCAGCATCTGTTGTTTCCTGAATTTTTAATGCTCGCTATTCTAACTGGCGTGAAATGGTATTTCATTGTGGTTTGCTTTGTGTTTCTTTAATGACTAGCAATTATGAGCATTTTTTCATGTTTGTTGGCTGCATAAATGTCTTATTTTGAGAAGTGTCTATTCATATCCTTTGCCCACTTTTTGATGGGGTCGTTTGTTTGTTTTATTTTCTTGTAAATTTGTTTAAGTTCTTTGTAGATTCTGGATATTAGCCCTTTATCAGATGGAGAGGTTGCAAACATTTTCTCCCATTCTGTAGGTTGCCTGTTCACTCTGATGATAGTTTCTTTTTCTGTGCAGAAGTTCTTTAGTTTAATTAGATCCCATTTGTCAATGTTGGCTTTTGTTGCCATTGCTTATGGTGTTTTAGACATGAAGTCTTTGCCCATGCCTATGTCCTGAATGGTATTGCCCAGGTTTTCTTCTAGGGTTTTTATGGTTTTAGGTCTAACTTTTAAGTCTTTAATACATCTCCAGTTGATTTTTGTATAAGGTCTAAGGAAGGGGTCCAGTTTCAGCTTTCTGCATATGGCTAGCCAGTTTTCCCAACACCATTTCTTAAACAGGGCATCTTTTTCCCATTGCTTGTTTGTGTCAGGTTTGTCAAAGATCAGATGGTTGTAGATGTGTGGTGTTATTTCTGAGGCATGCTTCTCAGCACCTCACCACACTTATTCTAAAATTGACCAGATAATTGGAAGTAAAACGCTCCTCACCAAATGCAAAAGAATGGAAATCATAAGAAACAGTCTTTCAGACCACAGTGCCATCAAATTAGAACTCAGGATTAAGAAACTCACTCAAAACTGCAGAACTACATGGAAACTGAATAACCTGTTCCTGAATGACTACTGGGTAAATAACGAAATGAAGACAGAAATAAAGATGTTCTTCAAAACTAATGGGAATGAAGACACAACGTACCAGAATCTCTGGGACACATTTAAAGCAGTGTATAGATGGAAATCTATAGCACTAAATGCCCACAGGAGAAAGCAGAAAAAATCTAAAATTGACACCCTAACATCAAAATTGAAATAACTAGAGAAACAACAGCAAACAAATTCAGAAGCTAGAAGAAGGCAAGAAATAACTAAGATCAGAGCAGAACTGAAGGAGACAGAGACATGAAAAACCCATCTCTTAACCATCCTGGCGAACACAGTGAAACCCCGTCTCTACTAAAAAATACAAAAAACTAGCCGGGCGAGGTGGCGGGCGCCTGTAGTTCCAGCTACTCGGGAGGTTGAGGCAGGAGAATGGCGTGAACAAAGAGGCGGAGCTTGCAGTGAGCTGAGATCCGGCCACTACACTCCAGCCTGGGCGACACAGAGAGACTCTGTCTCCACCAAAAAAAAAAAAAAAAAAAAAAAGGAAAAATCCATCTCTTAGTTATTTTAAAGTTTACAATGCATTTCTATTGATTATAGTCAACCTGATGTGTAATTGATTTAAAAATCTATTCTTCTTGTATATCTGAAAACTTTGATCAACAACTCCCCTTTCCTTCTCTCCCACAACCCCACCCAGCTAAGTTTCTGATAACCATCATTCTATTCTTTGCTTCTATGAGTTCTACATTTTTAGATTTCACATGTAAGTGAGACAGTGTGGTATTTGTCTTTCTGTGCCTGACTTATTTTGCTTAGTACAATGTCCTCCAGATTCATCCATGTTGTTGTAAATGATAGGATTTATTATTCTTCAGGCAATATAGAATTCCATTGTGTGTGTGTGTATATATATTTTTTATATATATGTGTGTGTGTGTGTGCATATATATGTGTATTTATATGTGTATATATGTGTATATGCGTGTGTGTGTGTATATATACACATACACCACATTTTGTATTCACTCATCAACTAGGTTGATTTCATATCTTGACTATTGTGAATAATGCTGCAGTCAACATGGGAGTGCAGATATGCCTTCAACATATTGATTTTAGTCTCTTGGATAAAATCCAAAAACTACACTACTTTATGTAGAAATTCAAAAACTCCCATGGTTCTAAAGTCTACCATAAAGAGAAAAGTTAATCAAAACTATGGATGTTTAAAAATATGTCTAATTATGAAAAAAATGAGTGAAAATAGGTACAGTTTCATTCTTTAGGATATTTAACAGGCAAAAAATGGAATTTATTTTTCATTTATTCTACCTGAAGAGTTAATTGTAAAAAAATAAAAAATAAAAAAATACAAGAAGTATTTAGAATAATGTAGTTTTAGACATCATTACTTTCAAATGTAACCAAATTTGAATTGTCCAGGTGTCCCAAGCGTACCTAAGAACTGTAAAAAATTGTCATGTCTTTTGGGTCCCTGCTGGGAACATGTCAGTCATCAGCCTCAAAGTGTTGTAATATTTCCAGGCAGCTTTATTATACACTTGGAGTCTTTCTATTGATTCTGTTGACAGTGCTTTAATGTAGATAGCTGTGTCTGTTTCATAACCCTCCAGGGAATATAGCATTAGATCTCCTTGGTAGTATTGTGTATAAAGACACGACATGGGCAATCTGTAACCAAACCTAGCCAGAAACACTGCTCAGAAAATCTCAGCACCAGGATGTGGTGCACTTGAACACATGTAGATGAAGAGTCTGTCAGTTTTCCTCAAAAGAACACTACTTCCTCAGTGACTCATTTTACAGTCAAATCCTTATTACCCAGTGTAACAGAAACTTGAATAGGGGGATAAACACTTCATTGACATGATGGCCCATAGTTGTTCCCATTGCATTCTTGAAAAATTCAAACACCAGGTGAAAGAGATACGATGGTACATCACCCACTTACATTGGTTGTTGTCATGGCTTTATATTTACTTCTGCATGTTTGAATTTGGAAGAATTAATATAATACAAATCACACAGATGTGCAGCATTTTCATAGCCATATTTAATAACTTTGTCTACATTGTAGTTTGTATTTATGTTTGCAATATGTTTTTCAGGAGATAGACTTCGTCTTTTTCACCAAACAATAAAGAGTGCAGATAGAGTAACATTCTAGTTGAAAGGCAATTCATGTAAAAATGATTCAAAAAGTACTGAGCACTCTGATGACAGAATCTATTCCAAAGCTTTCCTCTTCAATCATATTCTGGGCCATCGTAGAAAGGATGTCATTGTGTCGGTTCCTGATCCATATCACAGTATCTGTAAAGTAGTGAATCGTTTTAGCATCTTTTTGTGCCTTTGTCCTTGAAAATCAAGATGCTCCTGAAGACTCTGTACATACAAGCTTTATACCAATTGAACTGATGATGTCCTGAGAAGATTATGTGAAAGAAGACTTATTCCTTTTATTATATTTGCTAATGTAATAGGCAAGTGTTACTGCAGAAGCACAAACGATGCCTTTTCACTAGCACTCACATATATGCAGTCCAGAAACTGCTTTATGGAGAGCAAAGACTGTGAGAAGTGCACGTGTAAGTCCACTTAGTCTGGAATGCCAGAAGCCAGATGGGAGCCAGAGTCTGAGATAAAGCTGCAGCTGGCATTGTGGTGACTGTGACTGGGTTACACCTTCCTGTTGCTTTGTATATTCTGTTATTTTTATTGAAAACAAGTCATTTTAGATAATACATTGTAAAAACAAACTTGAAACTTTGGATTCTGATTCCCTCTCCAAGGGTTGTTGTTTATGTTGTTTGCTTGTGTTTTTTTTTTTTTTTTTTTTTGGGGTGTGTGTGTGTGTGTGTGTGTGTGTGTGTGTATGTGTATAAACTAACTTCATTAGTCTACTTTCCCTGCTGTGTACAGCCTGGCGCTTTTTTTTTTTTGTATTTTTTTCTTTTTAACCTGACTACTTAGGGGTCACTCTTGTTTCAGCATAAGCCACTTACTGAGCAAAAGTTGTGATAAAGTCCCCTTAGCCTATTAGCTTTTTACCATTTACCATTATATGTGTATGTGGTTTGGAGGCTGCTAGTTCAGGAAGTTAAATATATTTCCCCCCACATTCATACAGGCAGTAGCAGCTTCGAGATTCCTTCTCTGAGCACAGCTAAGAGTGCAATCATCAGTGTGTACACAGTCTTCTAAGCTTTTGGGGATTACTGTGATATTATTTTTAAACTTGGATTCCTAGAAGTCAACCTTGGGTCAGAGTAGCTTACTGTCTAGTCAGTGTTTGGTCATAGTTTGCATTCAAGCCCCTTATGCCAGTAAAGTTTCAGCTCTCTGTTGATGTGCCTGCGTGTATCAAGAAATGCTTTCTGCCAGGCATGGTGGTTCATGCCTGTAGTCCCAGCACTTTGGGAGGCCGAGGTGGGTGGACCACGAGGTCAGGAGTTTGAGACCAGCCTGACCAACATGGTGAAACCCCATCTCTACTAAAAATGCAAAAAATTAGCCTGGCATGGTGGCGCACACCTGTAATCCCAGCTACTCGGGAGACTGAGGCAGGAGAATCACTTGAACCCGGAAGCAGAGGTTGCAGCGAGCTGAGATTGGGGCACTGCACTCCAGCCTGGGCAACAGAGCGAGACTCTGTCTCAAAAACAAAAACAAAACAAAACAAAAAGAAATACTTCCAAGTCTGCCTCTCATCTTGCTCCTACTGCTTCCAAGTGGGTACAGCCTAACACGTATGTACAGATTTCCCAACGCCTAGAACTTACTGTACTCTCAAGAGAGCACTTTCCTAATTATCTTTTATTAGACTTCTGGCTACTTTGTTGTTTTGCTTGTACTATGAAGGTACCAGTCTCCTCTTAATTGTTCTCCAAAAAGATCTCACATTTTTTTACAGTATTAGACATGGAGTTCTCCAATCTCTATTTCGAATCAAGTTATTTTTTAGGCAGAGTTGTGGAGCTCTTTCATCTTATTGTGTGTGTCTCTTGCCTTTCTCCCTGGACAGAACCACTACACCTTTGCACTAGAGCTGGGTGCAGGGGACCTGAATGACAACTGCATTCTGTGGGTGGGTTCTGGGGACAGGTGGCATCCCCTAGTTTTCTCATCTTGCTTTCCTGAACATGGAGCCTCTGCACTACTAGCATAGTACAGTAAGGTTCACAGGGCCCAGTATTTTCAACCTGCTGTACTTGGTAGAACTTCTATTAATTAATGAGGCCTGGTGGGGTAGGGAAAACAAGTTTCTGCTGCATACCCAGAATAAAGCTTCTATAACTCATGGCTGAAAGGAATAAAACAAACAAGCAGCCTGTTTCTTCTGGAATGAAAACATAACACCAGACTGGAGCTGCAAAAAAAAGGAGTCCCCACCTTACAGGTTGCATACAAACAGGGTAGAGCTTCCATAACACAGAGCTGAGGAAGGACATATAATGGAGTGGGTGGTGGCTCAAATGCCACAGACTCATGATATTGTTACCAAGATTTGATATTCTTTCATGATTGATTCTCTATTGTTTGCCCTCAGGACTATTTTCAGAGATTTTGAGTGTTTTTAAAAGAATTTGATCCGTTAAATCGTTCTTTTGCTAGGAAAAGGGTCTGTTTTCATCTGTTTGGGCTTCCATAGCAAAATACCATAGACTGTGTAGTGTATAAACCATGAAAATTTATGTTTTACAGTTCTAGAGGCTGGGAAGCCCAAGATCAAGATACTTTTGTTGTCTGTTGAGGGAAAATTTCTTGGTTTGTAAATGGAGACTTCTCACTGTATTCTTGCACAGTTGAAAGGGTGAGGTGTTTCTTTTGGGCTTCTTTTATAAAAGCACTAATCCCATTCATGAGGGTGGAGCCCTAAAGGCATCACCTGTTATTATTATTACCTTGGGGATTAGGATCTCAATCCATGAATTTGGGGACACATAAACAACAAGACAATAACAGGGTCCTCTGAGCTTCTTACTCTGTCATCTCTGAGCTGCTTGCTCCATCATCTCAGAAGTCTGACCTCACTACTAGCATTTTCATATATATATTTTCTGTGTTTTCATTGTAGAAGGATGTAAATAATGGGGTGCTTATTTTTTGTTGTAAAATTATTCAAATACAATGGATGTTTTTAATGCTTTGATGAAGTTTGTACAACTCTTTGAAAAATACTTTCCATTAAGGAAATTTATCCTCAGGTTTGTGGTTTTCTATTACTGGTTATTTATGACTTTTTATAGTCTGGATCCAGTCCACCTTCCAACCTGTTCTCCCACTACATTCCTCATTAACTCTCCATGGAAGTCAGGGTGATCTAACTATCATCCCTTGAAAATATCAAGTTATTTTTTACTTCTACATTTTCATTTATGCTCCTCGTGTACTCTACTTTTTTAACTTGCTGCCCAAATCCTTCTAATCTTCGAGGGCTTAATTGAATTTCCATTTCCAATAAGGAACAGTCCATGACCATCCTGGTTATTATTTATCTCTCTCTTTCCTCTGATCTTTTAAATATTTAATACCAGTACTCATGGTATATATGTTCTACTGCCTTATGACATTACCTGCATGCTTGCCTTTTTTATATCTTGGAAATGTGTTTATGCTTTAACTTCAATTAAATAATAAGCTCTTGGAAAACATGGAGCTGTTGGAGCTATTGGATTGTAACCAATAGCCTCTTTATAGCCTTCCTAGTTAAGTATAGCACTGTGGATGTATAATGTTCTTAGTAAATATTTCATTGACTAAATTTGCTCCCTGATGAGTTCTGAAATAGTACTCTATTTGTACTGAAACAAAAATTACTTTGCTCATTGATGAAAGTGAAAGCCTCTTAAGTATGCTTGCTCATAAGATCCTTAGATTACTGGATCATTAAGAGCAATAGCAGTTGCCCCTTCATATACATGTTCTAGTGTTATAGCAATGACCAGGCATACCTGAAGAAGTAATGTGCCATAACACCTAATCATATTCTCTATTCATATGGAAATTTTTCTTATATTTTGATATAATATTTTAAGAATTCCCTTGTGCTAAAAATAGTTAGTTAAATAGATATGGTGCCTAATCAAGTGTCAACTGTAATATATCTTAACTCTAAACTCATTGATTGCCATTAATTTAATTTGCAGCTTGATGAAGAGTGAGAAAATTTTTTAAAATAGAAAAAAGAATTTAATTTTCTTAACCTCTTTGGTGTTATATATTAAATTAATATTGACTAATATAGTAGCAATAATCATGATGAAGAAATAAGTGAAGTTAAGAAATTTTTCCATGGCAATACAGAAAGTGACAAACCAGGATGAGAAACCCTGCCTTCAGTGTGCACAATTATTTCATCAGTTAGGTAACATCCTGGTCAGTTATTAAAAATAATATATTATTTTAAAAAAATTAAGCATAAATTAAACGAAGACCTGAAAATTCAAAACTTAACATTGCCATGTTATTAACTTTAATTCCACCTTGGCAACTTCTTACAGTTGTATAAAAAGGCATGAGTAGCCTCCTAAGGCAAATATCATATCTTGGGAAAAAAATGGATGATTTTCCGTTTGATTCTAAGTCAAGTATGATCTTATTCAGTTGGTTTCAAAATAACCAGTTGCTGGCTAGGCCAAACAAAAGATGACAAGAGAAAGTATTATCCTCCAATCTCGGGATTTTCATATCTAATATACATTGTTGATATGTTTTCCCTTCAATTCTTGTATAAGATATTATTTTTGAAGATGAGTCCACATCTGTAAAACATAATATAATAACATTTCATGCTCTCTAAACTAGTATATCCAGACTGAAGATTGTATATCATCTCCAAAGAACCAACACCGCTAAAATAATTCTTCATGATGGTATATGGCAGATATTTCTTCATAGTCTCACATCTTAATTATACTGTAAAATAAAATATTTATTTTTTTAACTCTACAAACAAAATCGCATTTTGCATGGAATTCTACACAGAATGAAATACAGTTTATCTGCATGGTAGGAAGTACATTTATAAGATGCTTTCTGGCATTTGCTTTGTACCAGTGCTTTTCAAATTTTAATGTGCACAAGTAGAGATCTTTTTGAAATGCACATTTTGATTTATTACTTCTTGGGGCAGTGGTGCTAAAATTCTGCATTTCTTACAAACTCCCAAGTGATGCCATTGCTGCTGGTTTATTGCCTGAAATGTGAATAACAAGACTTTATATTGCTCAAAAAAAAAAGAGTGTAAGAATGTTGATACTTTTGAAGTTTGATGGTGTGTAGGCAAATGGTCATTATGCTGTTTTCTTTATTATGATGTATGTTTGATTTTTCATAATAAAATGTTTTAAATATCAAAAATTTTAAAATAAAGGATAAGTCCACAGTATTTGCCTTACAATAGGCTCAATATATATCTTTGATTGATGTGAATTGAGGAAGGACCCAAGAGGGAGCCATTTGACTGTGCAATGTGACTGAGGAATTAGTGCTCTAAAAAGGATAATATCAGTTAACCATTTGGTCAATGACGGTATATATAAATATAGCCTAAAAGTTTTATTTTCTTTAAGGTTATGTATTTCTTCTATATGTGCCCCTAGAAAAAGAAAAACTTAGAGAAGCATTGTACCATAACTTTGGGTTAAAAATTATAACATGGCCTCTTTCCATGCTCACAGCCAGTGAGTTGAGACCCAAAAGTGGCATCATTTATGTTTTTCACTTAGACTAGTTTGACTGGACGAATGTCTCTATGGAACAGAGATGCATTGAAAATACTGCAGCCAGGTCATCTCCACTGTTTAAAATTTTCAATGTGGTGTAACTAAGAAGAAAAGATTTGAAAAGCCTAGCCTTACTTATTCCAAGCAATACAGGATAAGGCCAGATTGAATGTCAGGAAACCTAAGACTAAAATACACATTTTTTTAAAATGTAGTTATATTACTTTCAAATACATAGTTATTTAAACTATACTTTGAAAATGAATTGCCCACTAGAAGTCCTTAGGGAGATCAATTGAATTAATAGGATAATATTTATCATGTAAGTAGGTATTTCTAAATGCTTCAGGAAGACTCAACAGATTCTTCTTTCAAGTCATCTAAATGTGATTTCTGAATACTTGTATAGTTTTTTAAATCTATAATGGCTATTAAGGAAATTATATTTTTTAAAAAATGCTGAAAACTGCAGTATAGCTCCAAGTGATATGTATTAGCAGAGACCAAAGGAATGTGACTATATGATTATGTATTTGGTCAATGTAGAGATAACTTTCAGTATTTCTCCCAGTCTCTTGACTATATAACAGATATATTCTCCAAACGTCAGTCTTCATATGTATATTTTCACCATATAGTATATAAAGCACGTTTAAAATAATAATGTTCGATGTGTGAATTACTAGATCCAGACATGTTAACTCAAATTGTCTGAGCAGTGAGGGCCAGAAAAATACATTTTAAAAAATGTCCCCAGATAATGCTATAGTATCACTAGTTTGAGAACCCTTGGGCTTAACAGTGGCCAACAGGAAATGAGCTACAGACAACATTTTTTCAATTTTTTCAGTTGCTAGCTGCTGTGAGCAGTTGTATTCTGTGAGAGGAGAATATGGATGGGAATGGCTAACCAATAACGGATGTGGATAAGCTGTGGATCAAAATTTTTCTTTTTTTCTTTCTGTGTCTCAATGATTCTTGCTCAAGAAGACTTTGTCAAATGCTGGTGACAGCCAAAAGTTAATATGTAAAATATTGTCTCGTCTTATTTTCTGCTTTTTTTTCACATAAGTGTAACACTAGTTTTTTCATCCTATGTAATCCCATATCAAAAAAATAGAAATAAATGCATTTAACTCTAATTATTTGAGATTTTCTGATTCACTATTTTTTTTATTTATTTCCAGTAAGTACTATTCTAAATAGTATTTTTAATATACAATACAGAAGGGACCTAGAATAGTATTTATCACCATCATCAATGAGATTTATTTTTACATTCTCATTATTAAAACATTTGCTAACTTGAAGAATATTTTAACACCTTGTTGACAACTAGAGAACTAGACATCAGTATTAAAAAAAAAAAAAAGTTCCATGACTCTAAGTGATTGCTAGAAAGTGCATGTTTATAAAATTCACAAATGCAAACTCATTTTCTCTCTTATTGATAACCACATAGACTATTGATGACTTGGAGATGCCCTTACTCAAGTGATTTATTACAGGGACAACAGAAATGTTAAACAATTAAGTGATTTGCTAAGAACCATTTTAAGTTTATCGGACATTAGTTCCAGATCTGACCTTTGCTTTTTACATACATGTATTAATAACAAATATTAGATATATCCTGAAGTAACTAAATCATCAGGAAACAGTGGATAGAACATTGGACAGACAGACAGGAAATTGTAAGTTTTAGTTGTTGCTAGTCACTAGTTCTCTGAGCTTAGGTAAGTCAATTCCCTTTTTTGAACATTGATTTCCTCATTTGTAAAATTCATTCTGTAAATGTTTACTGAAAGCCAACTGTGTTTTAGTTAATGTGCTGGTCACTGTAAATGGAAAAACAGATTTTGTAAGGAAGAAAATGAGCCTGGTGTAATGAAAAGAGCACTGGATGGAAAATGAAGTGACTCGTGCTCATTACAGCTTGGACTAGATAATTTCTAAGATCACTTCAAATTTTCAAAGTCTGGGAGTCTATTTGTTGTTTGGAAGTACTACTCATAGATGTTTAGTACTGTTCCTTAGGGAGGGCTGACTTCCTATCCAGGGCTTGCAGCTAATCATAGATGCAAATAAAGTAGGTGACAACTTAAGTAATGTTATATCACAGATGTCAGAAAGTCATCTCTCTCCAGGCAAGTTTATTGCAGCCTGAAATCATTTACAATTAGCTTACAATAAGCTGAATTTCAATGTCACTCTATTTACTAGCTTATGACTTTGAAAAATTCTAAATGTCAGTTTTCATACCATTAAAATAGTGATAATAATAATGCCTAACTTATAAGTTTGTTGTAAAGATATAAAACATGTAAAGCATACAATATCTGGCACATCATTAAAAAACAGTATATCATTTTCATGCACCTTATCTGTAAACAATTTTATGTGACACCTCTGGATATAAAAGGAAGCATAGGATATGGTGTTTGCCCTTATGGAACCCACTAATAATTAAGAAAATAAGATGCACACATATAAGTCAAATAAAAATAATATACTATCAAGTCCTAAAAATTATTAGTTGAGAGAAGAGATAGTTCTTTGCATACTTTCTATTTGTTATGTACTGTGTAATGTTTTTTGAAGAATAGAACATTATATAAGACGTAGTCCTTCTTAATAATAGCAGGGATTATTTCATACACAGACCAACACCCCCTCACCACCACTCCCCCCCACCCCCCGCACACACATAGAGAAAGAAAGAGAGAAAGAGAGAGAGTAAAATGTAGTAAAATATAGTTTAAAGTCTGTTGATTGGATTGAAGGATGCAAAGTATTGTTTTTGGGTGTGTCTGTGAAGGTGTTGCCAAAGGAGATCAACGTTTGAGTCAGTGGACTGGAAGAGGTAGACCCAACTTCAATCTGTGTGGGCACCATCTAATCAGCTGCCAGCATGGTTTAGGATAACAAGGACCATGAAGGGTATAGACAAGTTGCAGGGATAAGGATGACAGATAGAGAGACTTAGAGCAGCTGTCTCAGAAAGATAGTTTTTCCAACTTCCCTAGAGGGCTTCCTAACATCTTGGAGTCTTCATTTCCTAAAGTTAGGAATGCAAACATTCCACAAAACCTTCAGGCTGACTGGCTGAATGCATTATTCTTTAACTGAATGAAAGGTAGCTGGGAAAGCCACACAAAGAAGAGAATCCAAATATCTCCCACTTGGCAAATTTTCTTCTGGTGAAAGGCCAAGAGAAGAAGTTAGGATGAGACTTTGCTGCTTGTTTTTTAAGGAGGTCATCATTGTCAACATTAAGGTAAAATACTCCTATTAACATTTTCTTCATATGAAGATTATAATCATCTTTTTCCCTGAGGATATCTTCAAGCTTGAAGTTTAAGAACCCCTGGATAAAAGTAATGTACATGGCAATAGGGAGATCCATAAATTAACTGTGGACTAGGATCTTGTGTAGGCAAGCATGTGCTTCCATATGAAAATTACCCATTGGCTTTTATAAAAATAAGTTGTATTAATGACAAAAGGCTGGCAACTAAATTAAGAAAATGAAGAGTAAGTAACTGGCAGTATGTGAAGAATTACATGGTGAAATCTGATTTATTTCAAGTTTTCAAAGCCGAGGACTATGTTTGCTGTTAAAGTTAAAACAGTTATTTTAACTACTAGAAAGATGGAGATCCACATGTACTATGAATTTCACATTCTGGTTCCTATTTACAGTACCGCCAAAAGGATAGATTCCACTTATCAACATTCATTTTACAACCCATCGTCCCTCTCACTTGCTGTAATATGTCTTAAAAATTGATAATATTGCATGAGGAAATCTCATGTAGAAGACATTATCAGTCTTCAAAAAAGTAGGATAGAATCTTGCCTAAATAGATACCAATACATTGCAAGGGAATGATTTCTGAAGATTAAATGCAATGTTATTATTCATTAGCTACATGCAAAATATATGATTACCAAGCAACCATATCATAAATCATTATTTTAACTACTTCAGTTCATTCAATATCTCTGGTATATTTTTGAGACTCATTTCTGAATTTATCATCATTTTGACATTATTAGAAGACATACATACCAAGTAAAATGTTATCATTTATTTACATTATTTTCTCAGCTAGAAATAATAAGGTAGCGCAAAATATAAAGCTGCATCCACATTATATGTGGTTAATGAAAGTTGATTTTTTTTTTTATTTCCCATAACATTAAGATCAGTTTGAGAACTGTTTGACATGTGTGTTTTGTGCTCATTTTTAAAAAATTATCAAAGATCAGATTTAAATATTAAACTAAATCTCAATATCCAACACACCATTATAAGAATTAATGCTTGCTTAAATTTATCTATGATTATTTTCCTTTGAAATCCAAAGTATTACATTTAAAATATTTGCCTAAATTTACAAGGAATAAAATCTTAGAGTATTACATTTAAAATATTTGCCTAAATTTACAAGGAATAAAATCTTAGTTATGCTTTTCATTTTCCATATGAGATACGTATAATTTTAGCCAACCTTTGCTATTGTTTTAGTT
>NW_012102229.1:49802-125990 GCF_000951045.1 Mandrillus leucophaeus | reverse complement strand
AGAAAGAAAATAAAATAATAGAGATGCACCTACTCAGTGTCAACTGGACTCTTTAGCATAGATCTGTAGAATAGGCCATTCAGTTTGTAATATGATAAATGAAATTATATTTATACTACCAAAGTTTTCTATTAATTATCTTACAATTCTTGATAGTCTTATCCGCTAAGACATTAAGTATTGAAATTCCACATTTTTCTGAAAGTTATCAAAATAGTTTATTTTTTAATTTTCAACTTTATTTTAGATTCGGGGGTACACGTGCAGGTTTGTTACATGGGTATATTGCACGATGCTCAGGTTTGTGGTATAATTGATCCCATCACCTAAATAGTGAGCATACTACCCAATAGGTAGATTTTCAGACCTTCTGCTCTTTTCTCTCTCCCACCTCCAGTAGACCACAGTCTGCATTGTTCCCATCTTCATGTTCTCGTGTGCCAAATGTTTAGCTCCCACTTGTAATTGTGAATATGTGGTATCTGGTTTTCTGTTACTGGATTAATTCGCTTAGGATAATGGCCCCCCCATTGCATCCATGTTACTGCAGATAATATTATTGAATTACTTTTTATAGCTGATGTGATGGTTAATATTGAGTGTTACCTTGATTGGATTGAATGATGCAAAATATTGTTTCTGGGTTTGTCTGTGAGGGTGTTGCCAAAGGAGATTAACATTTGAGTCAGTGGACTGGGAGAGGCAGACCCAACCTCAATCTGGGTGGGCACCATCTAATCAGTTGCCAGCATGGCTTAGGATAAAAGCAGGTAGAAGAACATGGAAAGACTAGACCGGTTTGATCTTCTGACCTCCATCTTTCTCCCATGCTGCATGCTTTCTGCCCTAAAACATCAGAATTCAAGTTCTTCAGCTTTGGGACTCAGACTAGCTTCCTTGCTCCTCAGCTTGCAAACGGCCTGTTGTGAGACCTCACCTTTTGATTGTGTGAGTCAGTACTCCTAAATAAGCTCCCCTTTACATATACATCTATCCTATTAGTTCTGTCCCTCTAGAGAAACCTGGCTAATATAGAGTTTTAGTATTCCATGATGCATATGCATCATACTTTCTTCAGCTAATTCACCATTGATGGGAACACAGGTTGGTTCCACATCTTTGCTATTAAAAATAGTGCTACAATGAACAGCATCAGTGCTTGTGTCTTTGGTAGAATTATATGTTTTCCTACGGATATATCCCCAGTAATGGAATTGTTGTGTCAAATAACAGTTCTATGTAACAGTTCTTTGAGCAACTCGAAACTGCTTTCCACATGGCCAAACTAATTTACATTACCTTCAACAATGTATTACTGTTCCCTTTTCTGTGCAGCCTTTCCAACATCTATTGTTTTTTGACTTTTGAATAGTAGCCATTCTGGATGGTGTGAGATGGTATCTCATTGTCTTTTTGAATTGTATTTCTCTGATAACTTGTAATGTTGAGCATTGTTTTAACATTTTCATTAGCTACTTGTATGTCTTCTTTTGAGAAGTGTTTATTTGTGTCCTTTGTCCAATTTTTAATGGGGTTATTTGCTTTTTGCTTGTTGAATTGTTTAAGTTCCTTAAAGATTCTGGATATTAAACCTTTATCAGATGCATAGTTTGTGAGTAATTTTTCCCATTATGTAGGTTGTCTGTTTGTTATACTGATAGTTTCTTTTGCTGTGCAGAAACTTTTTAGCTTAATTATGTCCCATTTGTCCATTTTTGTTTTTGTTGCAATTGCTTTTGAGGACTTAGCAACAAATTATTGCCCAAGGATGATGTCCAGAATACTGTTTTCTAGGTTTCCTACTAGGTTTTTCATATTTTTACATTTTACATTTAATTATTTAATGCATCTTGACTTAATTTTTGTATATGGTGAGAGGTAGGGGTCTAGTTTCATTATTTTACATATGACTAGCCAGTTTTCCTGGCACCATTAATCAAATGGGGAGTCCTTTCCCAATAAATTGTTTATATCAAACTTGTTGAAAATCAGATGGTTGTAGATGTGCAGCTTTATTTCTTATTTTCTCATTAAGTTCCATTTGTCTCTATGTGTGTTTCTGTATCACTGCTATGCTGTTTTGGTTACTGTAGCATTATAATATTGTTTGAAGTTGTATATAATGTAGGTATTTTATATATATGACATAATATAATATGTTTTGAAATGGGATGTCTTTGGCTTTCTTCTTTTTCCTTATTATTGTTTTACCTACTCTGCTTCTTTTTCACTTCCACATTAATTGTAGGATAGCTTTTTCATGTTCTGTGAAGAATTACATTGGTAATTTGATATGACTAGCATTGAATCTGCACATTGCTTTGGGTGGTGTCGACACTTTAATTGTACTGACTCTTCCAATCTGTGAACATGGAATGCTTTTGCATATATTTGTGTCAGTTCCAATTTTTTTCAGCAGTGTTTTGTAGTTCTCCTTGCAGAGGTCTTTTGCCTTCTTTGTTAACTATATTCATAGGCATTTCATTTTCTTTGTGGCTATTGTAAATGGGATTGCATTATTGATTTGACTCTCAGCCTGGACATTATTGATGTATGGAAATGCTACTGATTTTTGTACATTAATTTTATTGTTTATTTTTTCTGATAGTGTTTGGTGGAGTCTTTAGGGTCTTCTAATGATAGAATCATCATCAACAAAGAGGCAGTTTGACTTCTTCTTTTTTTATTTGGATGCCATTTATTTCTTTCTCTTGCCTGATTTCTATGGCTGATACTTCTAGTATAATGCTGAATAGGAGTGAAGAGGGTGGACATACGTGCCTTCTTGTTTTTAAGGGGTCTGCTTCCAGATTTTGTCCATTCAATACGATGTTGGCTGTGAGTTTGTCATAAATGACTCTTACTATTTTGAGGTATGTTCCTTGCCTAGTTTTCTTGATTTGTTGTGGGCTTTTCATCATGAAGTGATGTTGGATTCTTTTATGAGCTTTTTCTGTGTCTATTGAAATAATCATATAATTTTTGTTTCTAATTCTGTTTCTGTGGTGAATCATATTTATTGATTTACATATGTTAAACCAAACATGTGTTCCTGAAATAAACCCTTTTTGATGTGGTAAACTAAATTTCAATATGCTGCTAGATTCGGTTTGCTGGTATTTTATTGAAGAATTCTTCATCTATGTTTTCAGGGATGTTGGACTGTAGTATTCTTTTTTCATTGTGTCTTTGCCAGTTTTTATATGAAGATGGTGCTGGCTTTGTAGAATGAGTCAGGGAGGAGTTTTCCTCCTGGACTTTTTAGAATAGTTTCAGTGGAATTGGCACCAGTTCTTTGTTTGTCTGGTAGAATTTGGCCGTGAATCCATCTATTGTGGGAAAAACTTTTATTGCTTGGTAGAATTATTTATTACATATTCAATGTAAGAAATTAGTATTAATCTGTTCAGGTTTTCAATTTCTTCCTGATTCAATCTTGGGAAGTTGTATGTTTCCAGCAATGTGTCCATTTTCTCTAGATTTTCTAATTTATGTACATAGAGCTGTTGATAATATTCTCTGATAATCTATTGTATTTCTGTGGAATCAGTGGTAATGTCACATTTGTCATTTCTAATTGCGCTTATTTGGACATTACTTCTTTTTTCTTTTTCAGTCTAACTGGCTATCAATTGATTTTGTGCATTCTTTCTTGGAGCCAGCTTTTGGTTTCATTCATACTTTCCATGGATTTTTGGGTCTTAGTTTCTATCAGTTTTGCTCTGATTTTAGTTATTTCTTTTCTTCTGCTAACTTTGCAGTCAGTGTGTTATTGGTTTTCTAGTTCCTCTATGTATGATTGTGGATTGCTAATTTGAGGTCTTTCTAGCTTCTTCATGTAGGCATTGAGCAGTTTAGACTTTTTTCTTAACAGTACTTTTTCTACCTTCTGGAGATTTTGTTATGTTGTGTTTTTGTTTTCATTTATTTCAGTTTTTTTATTTCTGCCTTGATTTTGCTGCTTACCAAAAAGACATTCCAAAGCAAGTTTTTAAATTTCTATGTAATTCTGTGGGTTTGCGAGATATTTTTCACACTGATTTTTACTTTTATTCCACTGTGTTCTGAAAGTATGGTTAATATGACATTATTTTAAAAAGAAAACGTTGAGGCTTGCTTTATGACCAAGCATTTGATCGATTTTGGAGTATGTTTAGTGTGCAGGTAACAAGAACATATATTCTGTGGCTTGATGGGTGAAGTGTTCTGTAGATGTTTATTAGGTCAAACTGGTAAAGTGTCAAATTTATGTTCAGAATTTATTTGTTAGATTTCTTCCTCGGTGATCTTTGTAATGCTGTCCACGGGGTTTCAAAGTCCTCCACTAATATTGTGTGACTGCCTATGTCTTTTCAGACATCTAGATGTAGTTGTTTTATGAATCTGGGTGCTCCAGTATTGGATATATTTAAGATATTTGAATCTTCTTTTTGAATTGAACTTTTTATTATTATGTAATGCATTTCTTTGTGTTTTTATCTTTTTGTCATTTGTTTAAAGTTTATTTGATCTGCTATATAGTGATCCATGCTCTTTTTGTTGCTGTTTTTGGTTTGAATGATAGGTCTTTCTCCAATCTTTTACTTTTAGCCTATGGGTGCTATTACATGTGACATGGGTCTCTTGAAGACAGCTGTTAATGGGTGTTGTTTTTTAATCCAACTTGCTAGTATGTGCTTTTTGAGGGGGGGGCAATTAGAATATTTACATTCAAGATTAATGTTGATATATGAGGTCTTGATTTTATCATGAAGTTGTTAGCTGATTGCTTTGTAGTCTCAATTATGTAGTTGCTTTATAGTATCCTTGGGTTGCGTACTTAAGTTTTTTTTGTTTTTGTTTTTGTTTTTGTTTTGTTTTGTTTTGTTTTTTGGTCCTTTCTGGTAACAGATATTATTCTTCTGTTTTCATGTTTAGAATTCCATTAAGGATCTCTTGTGAGACTGGTCTTGTGGTAACAAAATTTCCCAGTGGTTACTTATATAGAAAATATTTTATTTCTCCTTTGTTTATGAAGCTTAATATAGTAGGATACAAATTTCTTGATTGTAATTTCTTTTCCTTAAGAATACTGAAAATTCACCATCAGTCTAGTCTGACTTATAAGGTTTTTGTTAAGAACGCCACTGTTAACCTGATGGGGTTCCCTTTGTATGTGATATCACCTTATTCTCTAGC
This sequence comes from Mandrillus leucophaeus, assembly GCF_000951045.1. Classification (NCBI taxonomy): domain Eukaryota; kingdom Metazoa; phylum Chordata; class Mammalia; order Primates; family Cercopithecidae; genus Mandrillus; species Mandrillus leucophaeus. Next base: position 120,812 of record NW_012102229.1, on the reverse strand, counting down.
TGCCTTTATAATTTTTTCTTTAGCATGGCCTTGGACAGCCTGGTGACAGTATGCCCTGGCAATATTCATTTGTATAGTATCTGGAAGGTGTTCTCTGGATTTGTTTTATCTGGATGTCTAGCAAGATTAGCAAAATTTTCTTGAAATATTCCCTCAAATATGTTTTCCACGTTATTTACTTCTTCTCTCAGGAATGTCAATAATTAATAGTTTTGGTTGTTTTACATAAGCTCATATTTGTTGGAGACTTTGTTCATTGTTTTAAATTACCTTTTCTTTAATTTGCCTGACTGGGTTTGTTCAAAAGGTCTGTCTTGAAGCTCCAAAATTATTTTCTTCTGCTTGCTCTAGCCTATGGATAAAGCTTTCAATTGTATTTTGAAATTTTTAAGCGAGTTTTTCACTTCCAGAAGCTTTGATTTATTTGTTTTTAACATATTTACCTCTTATTAATCCACCTAAGTGTTATACCTGCCCACCACCTGAGAGTTCAATTGGCAATCCAGGTGGTTAGGTGGATTGTTTTAGATGTTTCTTCATATTGATTTTCCAACTTGTCTTGGATCTTGTTGTGCTTCCTTATAATCCATGCTTTGATTTCTTTATCTGTCACTTCTAAGTTTTCATTTTGGTTAGAGTCCATTGCTAGAGAACTAGAGCAATTTTTTGTTGGTGTTGCAGCATCCATATTTTTCATGGTGCCAGAATTTCTATACTGGTTCCTTCTCATCCACTGAGGCTGGCACTTCTAATTTGTGTTATTATTTTGATATGGATAAGGATCTTTTTTCTATATATGAATTCCCTTTTCTCCCTCCCTAAAGGGTGTGACTGCGGAGTATGTTGGTTAGGGTATTTTGGTTTTGCTTCTATAACCACTTCTGTTGGCAGGTTTTATATTGAGTTCCGCAGTTTGATCTACAGGTGAATAAATGGTTTTTATGAGTAAGAACCGACTGTGGCACAGGCAGATGGCATGTACCTGATGTTTGCTTACAACATGGTGCTCTCTGTTGTTTCAGGTAATGGACTGTACAGTAGCATACCCCATGCAGTTCTTTGCATGGATGGGGGGCAGGGGAGAGGTAAAAGATGGAGCTCCTGATTTGCTCACAAATACCCCTCTGAGGAGCATAGACAACAATTTTGACAAGAGTGGCTGGGAGGAGCTCCTGGTGAAATGCACTGAGATTTCTGCAGCAGTATGAACAAGCTGAGGTAGCTCCTCATCCTAGATAGATAGAAATACATACTCATACCTTACAACATCCTTGTACTAGGGCACATGAGTTTTAGTTCAGATGCACACTGTAGTCCATCCCTGGACCACATGCATTTAAGCCTCAAGAAATGCCTGTTTTATGACTCCTTATGGCAGTGGGTTCAGAGAAAAACTTTATTACTCAGCGTGATACAGATAGTGTATGGCTTGCCTTTTCTCTGATGTGGTAGCCCTGTTCCTTTATGTTAAAGGGAGGAAAGACTCCTCCTTTGGGCATATTCATGTAGGAGCTGATTGTTGTGGTGTCTGCTGGGTGGGTTGACCCAACTTCAGGCTATGAGACAAGTGGTCAGGTGGCAGCAGAGTTGGAATGGAGTAGGTAGTTCCACAATTCCCAGACCCTTAGATGGTCTGCTGGACAGTATCTGTGAATCCTGGTGGGGCTGGACCATGTTCAGGCTATCCCAGGGCTCAGGTACTGGCTGAGATGGGGAGAGGCAGGCTGATCTCTGTATCATCAATTGAACTCTCAGGTCGGGGGCAGGTAGAACACTTAGGTGGTGGGAGACTGATGGAAGATCACAGGCCTATAGGTAAGGTTTTCAGAAGGGCTCTGGGCCACAGCTGAAATGCTCAGGGGGGCACAGGGTGGGTGCACTGGAAGCCAGAAGACAGCAATCCCCATTCAGGAGGGAGCCATGGGTCAGTGGTCACATAGTAAACAGTCTGGTCATCTCTCATTACATTGACTACGGCATGTTGATAGCATGTAAAACCACTCAGCCACTTTGTTATTTCCCTAGTCTGAGGACAGCAGAGGTGGAAGCAGTGTCAAGGATGGTCACAGAGAGCCTGTCAGTTGCCTTTGGGAGTTCTGTCCCAAAAGATTGCAGAGCTGCAACTGACCACAGTGATCAGGTGGAGGTGGAGGAGCTACACTGGGGACCCAAGCCAGCTGGGGCTGCCTGGCAAGGAGCAGTGTGGGTAGGGAGGGGGTCATGTGGTAAACAGTGTGGCCACCTCTCGGTACGGTAATTGTAGGGTATTGGAGGCACATCTCTTTGTTACCTCCCGAGCCTGAGGTTAGTAAGGGTGGGAACAGCGACAGCTGTGACCACAGAAGGCCTGTCACTTACCTGTGGAAATTCTGCCCTAGAGGAATGCAGAGCCACAAATGAATTCTGTGATCAGGTGAGGTGGAGCAACTTTACTGGGGGCACAAACTGGCAGGCCCTGCATGGTAAGGAGCAGCAGAGGCAGGTTTTGCAATCTGCCTACTTCTCAAAAACATGGCTGTGGCATCTATTTTAACGGTGTTGGCAGAGCCGTGACAGCTGCTACTAGAGTGTTCAGAAATAGAAGGCTCATGGGGCTGTACCTGGGCTTAAGAAGTGTCTGCACAGACTCTAGGCAGCATTCTGGGTCAATCTGGAGGCCCAGGGGTGTCGCAAGGATTCTCCTATGCCCAGGATTGCAAACGTCCATGAGAGAAGTGTAGATTTCCTGGGGGCTCTCACTCATTCACTCTTTCCTTACATTAGAGAGCTCCCCCTGGCTCCATGCCAATCCCAGGTTGGTGGCTTCCTGGCTTTGCTCCTCTATATTCTCTTTGTGTTTCATTGTTTAATTGATGGATCCCAACATAATCTTTAGATGATCCACTAGAAGAGCTAGTATTTAGTCACAACTTTGTCTCCTCTCTGTGAGAGTGGCATGTACTAACTACTTTTTATCAGCCTATCTTGAACTGGTACCTCCTCAAATAGTTTATCAGATGGTACTATAACCACCCAAAAACTCTGCCTCTTATCAACAGGAGAGTATAGTTTTCACCCTTATTAGGTAGCTAACAACACTATGTAAAACAATTCACAACTTGTCGATCTTTGGCACATGGATATCATTCATAAAAGGTGAGTCAATAAATAATTTTTAATACTTGGGAAAGTAGGTTTATCTGTTGAAACATGACTTTTGTCACCGTTGCCTTTTATCTGAGTAAAAGCAAAAAAGAAAATAAAACATGGCTTTTTAACTACTGTTTCAATTCTGGTCACAATTTGACATTGAACAGAAATTTTATATCATGAAGTACTTTATGCAAAAGGTACAAGGAGTCTATTTAATTTCAAAACAACAGATTTGCAAGATTTGTAGCTATGAAGCACAGATGAATTAAAATTATATTTTAAATATTTATTCATTCTTACAGTGAGTAAGTTATTTATTCCATATTTTCACTATAGGATTATTATTAAAAGCCAGAAATTTGAATTACAGGAAATATGTACTTTTTACAGTATTTATTATTCTTTTTTTTAAGTGAGCAGGTATTACTTTTGAAAACTACCCTTTAAATTGAAGCATACATTTTTAAAGTCTTACAGGAGGTGTAATTTCAGCCAAATAAGTATATAGGCATACATATGGACATTTGTACCTCCATAGAAGGGAAATTAGCTTCCCAATAATAAAAATGTTTGTCACTGAACCTAAACCTAAAATTCCATCTAATGGCAAAGATCATTAATGTACTTCTCTCTAATTACCACTTTCTTTTGTTAATGGTGATAAACAATATGAATCCATATTTTAAAATTTGTTAGAATATCCTTTCTGATGGATACATTATTTTATTGAGTTTAACTCCGATGGTTTTCAAAATGTGTATCTTTTCAGCTGTATATTTCCTTATGTTGTCTTTTAATTCCCTTATTTTTATTTCTTACTATAGAAAGAAAACAGATAGTATGAAATTTAAAATTTTAACCATTTTAAAATGTATAAATACTGTTAAGTACATGAATATTGCTGTGCAACAACTTTTTATTCTTTATCTTGAAAACAAAAGGTCTAAACCCATTTAAAAAACTCATCATTTCCCCCTCTTCCCAGCCCCTGGAAACCGCTATACTATTTTCTTTTCAAGAATTTGACAACATTAACTGTTTCAAATAAGTTGAATTATACATTGTATTTTGTGATTGGTTTATTTTATTTAACATAGTGTCCTTAAGGTTAATGCATGTTGTAGCACGTGACAAGATTTCCTCTTTGTCAAGACTGAATGATATTCCATTGTATGTATATAGCAAATTGTGCTTATCCATTTATTGGTCAAAGGATAGTGTGATTGTTTCTACTTCTTGAATATTGTGAATAATGCTAAGAAGGGTGGATGAATATATCATTGAGACTCTGCCATCAATTTTTTAGATATACATCCAAGGTGGAATTGCTGGATTATATGGTGATTCTAATTTTAATGTTTTTGAACAACCTCCATACTGTATGCCACACACCCTGCACTGCATACATTCCCTGAAACAGCACACAAGGGTTCCAATTTCTTCACATTTTCTATACAGTTTATCCATTGGTTATTTCCTTTATTGTTTTTAAGTCATTAGTTATTTTTAAATTTAATGTTATTTCTGTATTTTATCATTTTTATTGATACATAAAAATTGTACATCTTTATGGGGTATGTGTGATATTTTCATATATACATACAAATACAATAGGTACTAATCAAATCAAGGTATTTAGGACATCCATCACCTCAAACATTTATAATTTCTTTGTATTGGGAACATTACTAATCTCCTAGAGTTATTTTGAAATATGCAGTATATTGTTGTTAACTGTCACCCTACTATGTTACGAAACACTAGAATGTATTCCTTCTCTCTAACTATGTTTATACCAATTAACCAAATCGTCTTCATCCCTCCTACCCTTTCTAGACTCTGGCAATTATCTTTCTACTCTCTTTCTCTAAGTGATCAAACTTTTTAGTTCCCATATATAAGTAAAAACATCCAATATTTGTCTTTCTGTGCGTCATTTATTCCTCTTAACATAATTGCCTCCAGTCCCTTCCATGTTGATGCGTATGACAAAATTTCATTCTTTTTGTGGCTGAATAGTATTCCATTTTGCCTGTATACTATGTTTTCTTCATTCATTCATCCTTACATGCACACTTAAGTTGATTCCATATATGGGCTATTGTGAATAGTTATTTAAAAAACATGAAAATACTGGTATCCCTTTAGTGTAACGATTTTTTTTTTTTTTTTTAAGATGGAGTCTCACTCTGTCGCCCAGGCTGGAGTGCAGTGGCACAATCTTGGCTCACTGCAACCTTCACCTCCTGGGTTCAAGCAATTCTCCTGCCTCTGCCTCTGGAGCAGCTGGGACTACAGGCGCATGCCGCCACACACAGCTAACTTTTGTATTTTTTTTTTTTTTAGTAGAGACGAGGTCTCACCATGTTGGCCAAGCTGGTCTCAAACTCCTGACCTCAAATGATCTTCCTACCTTGGCCTCCCGAAGTGCTGGGATTACAGGCATGAGCCACTGTGCCCAGCCTAGTGTAATGATTTTCTTTCCTGTGAATAAGTACTCAGCAGCAAGATAATTGGATGGCATGATAATTCTCTTTCTGGCTTTCTGAAAACCTCCATATTACTTTCCAAAATAACTGTGCTAATTTACAATCCCAACAACTGTGTATAAAAATTCTGTGTCCTCTGCATCCTTGTCAACATTTGTTATTTTTTGTCTTTTTGATAATAGCTATTCTAACTGGGGTAAGATGAAATCTCGTTGTGGCTTTGATTTACATTTTTCTGATGATTAGTGATATTGAATACTTTTTCATATATCTCTTGGCCATTTATATGTGTTATTTTGAGAAATATCTATTGATATCCTTTGCCCACTTTCTAATGGGATCATTAGTAGTAGTATCATTTTGCTATCGAATTGTTTAACTTTTTTGTATATTCTTGGGTATTAGACCAGAATGTCACATGAGTTACCTGCAAATATTTTCTGCTATTCTACATGTTGTTTCGTCATTCTGTTGATTGTTTTCTTTGCTATGCAAACTCTTTTTTACTTTAATACAGTACCATTTTCCTATTTTTGTTTTTGTTGTCTGTACATTTTAGGTCTTAGTCATGAAATCTGACTATATCAATGCCCTTACCAACTTCCCTAATGTTTTCTTCTATAGTTTTATAGATTTGGATCTTAATTTTATGTGCTTAATTTATTTTCAGTTCATTTTTGTATATAATGAGTGTAGAAGACTTGTTTCATTTTTCTGCATATGAATTCCAGTTTCTCCAGCATGATTTATTGAAGACGGTGTCCTTTCCTTGGTGTATGTTCTTGACACCAACGTCAAGAATTACTTGGTTGTAAGTACATGAATTTATTTCCAAGTTCTCTACTTTATTAGTCTATGTTTCTGTTTTTATATCAATATCATTCAGTTTTTGTTAAGATGTTTTCTAGTATATTTTGAAGGCAGCTAGTGTGATGCCTCCAGCTTTGTTCTTTTTTTCTATTACTCATGATTACATTCAGGCTTTTTTTTTTTTTGGTTCCATATGAATTGTAAGATTGTTTTTACTATTTCTGTGAAAAATGACATTAGTATTTTGACAGAGGTTGCATTTAAGCTATAGACTGCTTTGTGTGGTATGGTCATTTTAACAATGTTAATTATTTCAGTCTATGAGCAGGGAATAATTTACCATTTGTTTGTGTCCTCTTTAATTTTTTTCATCAGTATTTTGTAATTTTCCTTACAGAGGTGTTTCACCTTTTAAAATTTTATTCCCAGATATTTTAGGTTTTAGTAGCTATTGTAAATGGAATTGCTTTTTTGATTTGTTTCTCAGCCTGTTTGTTATCAATGTACTGAATTTGTTTGTCAGTTTTAAGATTATTTGTGAAGTCTTTAAGTATGTGTGTATGTATGTGTGTCTGTGTATATATGTATATGTGTATATATGTGTGTGAGGGAAAAATTTACTTTCTCTTTTCCAATATAGGAGCCTTTTATTTCTGTTGTTTGCTTGATTGCTGTAAAATTTCTTGTGTTGTGTTTAAAAAGAGTGGTAAAAGTAACCCTCCTTATCTTGTTACAGCTCTTAGAAGATCTTCAGTTTTCTCCATTTCATAAGATATTAGTCATGGGTTTGTCACATATGGCCTCTATTATGTAAAGGTATGTTTCTTCTATGCCTAATTTGCTGTGTGTTTTTATTATGAAATGATGTTGAATTTTATCAAATGTTGTTTCTGTACCTATTCAGGCAATCATATGGTTTTTAGTCTGTATTTTGTTGATGTCATATATCATATATATTAATTTACACATATTTAGTTACCTTTTGTCTCCGGAATAAATCCCACTAAATCATAATGTATTATCTCTTTGATATGTTGTTGAATTTGGTTGGCTAGTATTTTATTAAAGATTTTTGTGTTTGTGTCAATCATGGATACTGACCTGTAGTTTTCTTTTATTGTTTGTTGAGTCCTTGTCTACCTCTGGCATCAGGGTAATGCTGGCCTTATAGAATGTGTCAGGAAGAATTCCCTCCTCTTCATATTTTTAAACTCATTTGAGTAAAATTGCTGTTAGATCTTCCTTACAAATTTGGTACAATTCAGCATTACGGTTATCTAGTCCTGGGCTTTTCTTTGTTGGGAAGATTTCTATCACTGATTCTATCTCATTATTTGTTATTGATCTGTTCAGATTTTCTACTTCTTCCTAATTCAATTTTGGTACCTGCCCAGGAATTTATCAATTTCTCTAGGTTTTCCAGTTTGTTAGTGAGTGTTTGTTCATACTACTCTCTAATAATCCTTTGTCTTTCTGTGGCATCAGTTTTATTGTCACCTTGTGCGTTTGTGATATTATTTGTGTGAATATTTTCTCTTTTTTCTTGTTTAGTCTAGCTTAGTGATTTATCAATTTTATCATTTCAAAAGAATAACTTTTCATTTTGTTGAGCCTTCATATTGCTTTTTTAAGTTTTATTTATTTAGTTCTGCTCTGATTTTTATTAGCCCTTTCCTTCTATTAATTTTGGGTTTGGTTGGTTCTTGCTTTCCTAGTTTTTTGAGGTGCACCATTATATTATTTATTGAAACCTTTCTACTTTTTATGTAGGCATTTATTGCTATAAACTTTCCTCTTACCACTGTTTGTGCCATATCCCATAGATTTTAGTATGTTGTGTTTTCATGTTTATTTTTCTTGATTTTTTTTCATTGACTCAATGGTTGTTCAGGAGCATGTTATTTAATTTCTATATATTTTTATACTTTTAAGCTTTTCTCTTGTATTGATATTTAGTTTTATTCCATTTTGGTCTGAGAAGAATCTTGATATAATTTTGATTTTTAAAAATTCCTTTTGAAGCATAGCAAATGGCCTATTTGAGAAATTGCTCTGTGTACTAATATAAAGAATGTGTATTTTGAAGCTATTGGATAAAATATTCTGTGAATGTTTATTGTTCATTTTGTCTAAAATTCAGTTTAGATTCAATGTATCTCCATTAATTGATTAAATCCAATGATTCTTTGTATAATGATCTATCCAATGCTGAGAGTATGGTGTTGAGGTTCCCAACTATTACTGTATTCAAGGCTATCTCTCCCTTTAGATCAAGCAATGTTTGCATTTTATATCTGAGTACTCCAGTATTTAGTGCATATATATTTAGAATTGTAATATTCTGTTACTGAATTGATCCATTTATCATTAATTTGTCTCTTTTTGTAGGTTTTGACTTAAAGCCTATTTTATCTTATATAAGTATAGCTACTCCTACCTTTTGGTTTCCATTTGCGTAGAATATCTTTCTCCATTCCTTCCCTTTCAATCTATACATAAGTGACTCATCTCACTATACACACGAGATGAGTTTCTTGTAGGCAGCATATAATAGGGTCATGTAATTTATTTAATTCTTTCAGCCAGTCTATATATTTTGAGAGGCAATTTAATGAATTTACATTCAATTTTGTTATTTACAGGTGAGGATTTATCCTATCATTTGGTTAGTTGTTGTCTGGCACTTTTCATGTTCTTTGCCCTTTCTCTCTTATTGTTTATCTTTGCATTTTGGTGATTTTTTTTTTTTTAGATAGGGTCTCACTCTGTCGCCCAGACTGGAGTGCAATGGTGCGATCTCAGCTCACCGCAGCCTCCACCTCCTGGGCTCAAGCAATTCTCCTGCCTCAGCCTCCCAAGTAACTGGGATTGCAGGCACCTGCCACCATGCCCGGCTAATTTTTGTACTTTTCATAGAGACGGGGTTTCACCGTGTTGGCCAGGCTGTTCTTGAACTCCTGACCTTAGGTGATCCACCCCCTTCGGCCTCCCAGAGTACTGGGATTACAGGCATGAGCCACCACACCCGGCCTGCACTTTGGTGATTTTTTAGAGTGATCATATTTTATTTTTTACTCTTGCTGATTTGCCTCTACTGTACCACTGAGTTTTATACTTTTTTTTTTTTTCCATGATGGTAGATACCATTCCTTCATTCTCAGATATAAGACTCCCTTAAGCATTTCTTGTAGGTCTTTTATGATGGTGATGAATTCATTCAGTTTGGCTTATGTGAGAAAGGTTTTATTTCTCCTTAATTTCTTAAGAATATTTTTGCTGGGCATGTTATAAATGGCTGGCATGTTATTTTAATTTTTTTTTTTTGCATTCAGTACTTTGAATACATGCCCCCACTCTCTCCTTATCTATAAATTTTCTGCTGAGAAATGTGCTATGAGTGTAACGAGGATTTTTTTAAGTGTAACATGTTTTTTCTTGCTGTTTTTAGAGATCTTTTTCTTTCTTTTTTTTACTTTTGACAGACTATAATATGCCTAAGTGAAAAACATTGTGGGTTTAATCTATGTTGGAATATCTAAACCTCCTTATCTGGATGTTCATTTACTATATTTTTTCCCATTTCTTCTTCTGGGATGTCCAAAATTTGAATATTTGATCACCTTATGGTATCCTTTATATCATGTTGGTTTTCTTCATTTTTATAAATTATTTTTTCCTTTTTCTCTGTCTGGATTCTTTCAAAAGACCAGTCTTCAAGTTCAGAATTCTTTTCCTCCTGTTTGACCTAGCTTATTGTTTAAAACTTTTGATCATATTTTATATTTTATTGAGTTCTTAGCTTTGGAATTTTTTTTTTATGAAATCTCTTTGTTTAACTTCTCACTCAGATCATGAACCATTCTGAGCTTCTTTAATATCATTATTTTGAATTCTTTTTCAGACATTTAGTAGATTTATTTTTCATTGGAACCTGTTGCTGGAGAATTATTATGTTTCTTTGAAATTATGTATCTTTGCTTTTTAATTTTTTTTCTGTCCTTATATTGATATTTGTACATCAATTGTAATGATGACTTTTTCCAATTTTATGGTTTGGCTTTCATGAGAAAAAACATTTTCCTAAATATATATCAATAGTTTTGGTTGAATAGGGTACTTCGTCTTTAATTCTTGGTAGGCACAGTAGTTTAGTCTCCACATAGTTTACTCAGCTCCAATCAGTATCAGTGGTGTTTGTGAGTTTCTTAGTGGCTTAGGCTGTGGTTCTCAGTAGAGGCTGTGGTGAGGCTTTGCTGGGGATAGGAATACAATGTGGGCAAGTTCTCACGTACTAGTGGTGGCAGAGGCTGGTTTTTGGGTCACTGGGTGGCATACATGGGCACCAACAGTAGTGTTTTCATGTGGTCCAATCATCATGTCTCCAGGCAATGTATACAGGTGCTAGCAGTGGCAGTGCAGGACTGGGTAGATGGGCAGATTTTTAAGCCCCTGGGTAGCATGCATGGTGTAAGTGATGGTGGTAACAGTAGCAAAACAGCCCTTGGGTTCCGAGAAAGCACATACTTGTGTTACCAGTGGTTGCAACAGGTTGAGTGGGCCAATCCCAAGGCACCTAGTTGGTGCATTTGAGTGGGTGATAGTTATAATAGCAGCAGGCTGAGCGGGTTCATTTTCAGGTTGCCAAAAACCATGCATAGGTGGTGGTTGTGGTGGGCAGAGTGGATCAATTTCTAGGCCCCCAGGCAATGTGCACAGATGCAGGCAAAATAAATAGTCATATCCTCAAGCCTCTGAAAGCCATGTACAGTTGCTGGTAGTGGAAGACGGAGTAGATTGGTTGCCAGCCCTCTGGATGATGCATATGGGTACAGAGACAGCACAAGGCAGGGAAGGGTTGTTCTAAGCCCCCCCAATGGTGTTCAAGGGTGTAGGCTGTGTTGAGAAGGACCATTTGAATCCCAGGCCCCCAGACAACATGCATGGGCACAAGCAGGCTGAGTTGGCTTGTGCTCAGGACCCTAGAAAATATTCGCAAGTACTGGTGGCAGTGGGTGACATGGATCAATCTCCATTTTTCTGAACAGCACACTCAGGCACAGGTGGTAGTGGCAGTGCATGATGCAAGCCTGCCCTCATGCTCCTCCACACCAAATTTATGAAGGTGCAGGCTGCAGTGTGTGATACAAGTTGATCCCCAGGCCCCCAAGCAGCATGCTCAAACACAGTGAGAGGGGCAAGCATGCCTCAAGTCAAAGAATTGCATGCATGGGTGTTGGCATTGGGTACAGCATACCAGTTGTTAGGCTTCTCAGTGATGCATGCAGACACCAGCTGTGGCAAGTAGGATCGGTTAGTCCCCTGTTCCCTTGATGGCACACTCAGGTATTAGAGGTAGCAGTGGTGGGTAAGGTGGGCCTGTCTTCAAGTTTCTCAATGCTACCTGTGAGCACCAGCAACAGCGGGAAGGGCAGGTCAGTCCCCTGCCTCTTGGACATAGTGGACCTCTCTTCATGCCTCCTGATGGTGTGTACAAGTACCAACTCTGGTGAGTGGGATGCATCAATCCCCAGTTACCCATATAATGTACTAATTCAGTGTCTGCAGTGTTAGTTAGCAGGGTAGCCCTGTCATCAGTTTATGAGGCAGTATCAAAGTGGGCTGACCGCCAGTCTCCTTGAAGGCATGTGTAGTTGCATGGGGGCCCTGCTGCTTGGGCCAGAGGGTGCTGTCATTGGCAGTGGCTCCAAACAGGCAGCTTTCAGTTTCCAGGGAGCATGTGCTTTGGCTCCCTTTCTCTTGAAAGCAGCATCCCTAGAGCACTGCTTAATTAGGTTATTAGTTTGATTCTTGTTTCTGAGTTGTAAGGCATCTATACATATATTCTGTATATTAACCACTTAACAAATATATAACTTTCAAATATTGCATCCCATAGGTTATCTTTTTCCTCTGTTGGTTGTGTCATTTGATGCACAGAAAATTTTCAAATTGATGTAGTTTCATTTTTCTCTTTTTGAATTTGTTGCCTGTGATTTTGGTGTCATATCTGTGAAACCATTGCCAAATTAATGTAATGAAGGTTTCCCCCATGCTTTCTTCTAAGTTTACACATTTTTAGGTATTACATTTAGCCCATTAATTCATTTTGAGTTAATTTTTGTATATTGTATAAGGTAAGCATCTAATGTTATTATTTTGCATGAAAATTTCCAGTTTTCCCAATACCACTTTCTGAAGAGATTGCCCTTTCACTACTGAATGGTCTTAGCATCCTCGTTAAAAATTATTAGAGCATTATGTAGGGTGTTTCTTGTGGGCTTTTTATTCTGTTCAATTTTCTATGTTGTATTTATTACAATACTGCATCTTTTTTATTTCTGTAGCTTTCTAATAAGTTCAGAAATCAAGGAACACAATACCTCTAATTTTGATCTCGTTTTACAACTTTATTGGTGATGCAGGGTAACAAATTTGTTTATGCATTTTAGACAGATTTTCTATTTTTTTCAAAATTTCTGTTGAGCTTTTGATAGATATTTATTAAATTTATCAATGACTTTGAATATCATTAGCAATATTATTTTCAAATACATAAACATGGGATATCTATTCATTGTTTCTTTAATTTATTTTAGCACTGTTTTGTACTTTTCAGTGTACCAGGCTTTTACCTACTTGGCTAAGTTTATTTCTATGCATTTTATTTATTTGTATGTTATTGTAAATGAAATTTTTATTCCGCCATTGTTGTGCTCCTGTGAAGGATTACCTGAGACTCGATAATTTGCAAAGAAAGATGGTTTAATTGGTTTCTGTTTCTGTAGGCTGTACAAGCATGGTACTTGCATATGCTCAGCTTCTGGAGAGGCCCCAGTGAACTTTTACTCATGCCAGAATGTGTAGTGGGAACAAGCACATTACACGACCAGAGCACGAGAAAGAGGGGTAGAGATGCCACAGTTTTAAACAACCAAATCTCATGAGAACTTGCACATTATTATAAGGAAAGCACAAAGACATGAGAGATCCTGCCCCATATGACCCAAACACTTACCACTGGGCCCCACCTCCAACATTGGGGACTACATTCAACATGAAATTTGGGTGGGAACAAGTACCCAAAACATATTATCTGCCCCTGGACCTCCAAATCTCATGTCCTTCTCATATTGCAAAATGCAATCCTGCCTTCTCAACAGTCCCCTGAGTTCTTACCCCAGTCTAGCATTAACTCAATCAAAAGTTCTGAGTCCAAAGTCCAAAGTCTCATCTGGAAATTAGTCCCTTCCACCTAAAAGCCTGTTAAATCAAAACAGGTTATTTATTTCCAAAATGTAATGGGTGTAAAGGCATTGGGTAAACATTCACATTCCAACGAGAAGAAATTGGCTAAAAGAAAGTGGCTACAGTCCCCATGTAGGTCTGAAAACCAGTAGGGCAGTCATTAAATCTTAAAGCTCCAAAATAGTCACCTTTGACTGTGTGTTGCACATCCTGAGAACAGTGACATGAGAGATAGGTTCCCAAGGCTTTGAGCAGCACCAGTCCTGTGGCTTTGCTAGGTGCAGCCTTAGTGGCTTCTCTCGCAGGTTGGAGTTGAGGAACTGTGGCTCTCTAGGCACACCATCAGTGGATCTACCATTCTGACATCTAGAGCGCAGTGGTCCTACTCCCACAGATCCACTAGAATGTGCCCCACTGGTGACTCCATGTGGGGACTCCAACCCCACATTTCTCCTCTGTACTGCCTTAGTAGAAGTTCTCTGTGAGGGCTCTGCCTTTGCATCAGACTTCTACCTGGGTAATCAGGCTTTCCATACATCCTCTGAAATTTAAGTAGAGATTGCCAAGCTTCCTTCACTCTTGCACTGTGTGTTCCCACAGGCTTAATACCATGTGAAACTTACCAAGGTTTATTGCTTGCACTCAAGACGTGAGACCTGAGTTGAACCTGGGTCTGGCTTACCCACAACTGGAGTTTGAGTGGCCATGATGGGAAGAACAGTCTCCTGGGGTGGTGCAGGGGAGTGGTGCAGCAGTGCACTGGACCTGGCCCCCAGAACCGTTCAGTCTTCCTAAGCCTTGGGGCCTATGATGCAGCAGGCTGCCTAGAGGATCCCTAAAATGCTTGGGAGGCCTCTTTCCCATTGTCTTGGCTATTAGCACTTGACTCCCTTTCAGTTATGCAAATTTTTCTAGCAAGTGGTTGCTTCACAGCCTCCTTGGATTTTTCCCCTTACAATACTTTGCTTTTCTTTGCTACAAGGCCAGGCTGTAAATTTTCCAAACTTGTATACTCTGCTTCCCTTTTAAATATAAGTGCTAACTTCAGAACATTTATTTGCTCCTGCATCTGAGCATAGACTGTTAGGAGCAGCCATGTTACTTATTATACAGTTTGATAATTAGAAATTTTATTCACCAGATACCATAAATTATCACTCTGAAATTCAAACTTCCACATTTCCCCAGTGCATGGACACAATTTAGCCAACTTCTTTGCTAAGGCATAATAAGGGTGACCTTTGCTCCATTTCTTATTAGGTTCCTCATTTCCACTTAAGAACTCATCGACCTGGACTGCTGTCTATATCATTGTCAGCATTTGAGTCACAACCATTTAACCAGTCTTTAAGAAATTGCAAGCTTTCCTTCATCTTCTTGTCTTCTTCTGAACCCTCCAAACTCTTCCAACATCTTCTCATTATCCAGTTTTAAAATCACTTTCACGTTTTCTGAGGTCTTTATAGCAATTCCTTACACATCTGTTTCAATTTTCTGTGTTAGGCCATTCTTGTATTGTTATAAATACCTGAGATGGGGTATTTCATTTTTAAAAGAGGTTTAATTGGCTCACAGTTTTGCAGACTGTGCAAACATCGTCCTGGCTTCTACTCAGCTACTGGGGAGGCCTCAGGAAGCTTTGACTCATGGACAAAGATGAAACTGGGGCAGGCACATCATATGGCCATACCAGGAGCAAGGCAGTGGGGGAAGATGCCATACTTTTAAAACACCAGATCTCATGAGAACTCACTATTGTGAGGAAAGCACCAAGCCAGGAGAGATCCACCCCAATGACCCAAACACCTCCCACCAGGCCCAACTTCCAGTATTGGGGATTATATTTTAACGTAAGATTGGGTGGGAACAAATATACAAACTGTATCATAATTGCCTTCTTAATTTTATTTCTAAATTTCTTCTTGCTAACTAATAGAAATGTAACGTATTTTTCTCTGATGATTTTTTTTTATTTTGCAACCATGCCGTTTTATTATTTCTAACAGTATTTTATAGAATCTTTACCATTTTAAATACAACATATCATATCATCTGTGAGCAGAAGTAAAGATTCTTTTGCATTTCCAATTTGGAAGGCCTTTTATTTCTTTATCTTTCCTAATTGCTCTAACACCTCAGTACTATGTTGAGTAGAAGTAGCAAAATAAGGCATACTTGATTTCTTCCTGATCTGAGAGGAAAAACATTTGGTCTTTTGGCATTTAATATAATACTGAATATGGGATTTTCATAAATGACCTATATAATGCTCTAGTAGTTTTTATCCCTAATTTGTTGAATTTTTTTTTTTTTTTTGGAAAAGCAACCATTTATTAGAACCAATACAAGAGTATGAAAAGAGGGAAAAGAGGAGGGTAGAAGAGGGGGAGAGAATGAGGTCTGCATCAGATGTCAGTGATGGAAACATATAAATGCTTAATTTTTTAGTGTTTTTATCATGAAATGATATAGAATTTGTCAAGTGATTTTTCTGTCTTAATTATAATGATCATAATAATTATAATGTTTTTGGCCTTTATTTTGTTAAAGAGTTGTATTAGATTACTTGGTTTTTATGTTGAGTCATCCTTGTACTCCAGGAATAAATTCTATTTGGTCATGGTTTACAATCATTTAATGTGCTATTGAATACAGTTTGCTAGTATTTTATTGAGGATTTTTACAATAGCATTAATCAGAAATATGAGTTTGTAGTCTTTTTTTCTTTTAGTGTTTTCATTTGCATTATGTCTTTGAAAGATGGGGGTCTCACTCTGTCAGACAGGCTGGAGTGCAGTGGCATGAATATAACTCACTGCAGGCTCGAACTCCTGGGCTCAAGGGATCCTCCCACCTCAGCCTCCCAAGTGGCTGTTACTACCAGCATGCACCACCATGATCAGTCATTATTTTTTAATTTTTTGTTAAGACAGGGTCTTGCTGTGTTGCCCAGGCTGGTCATGAACTCCTGGCTTCAAGCAATCTTCCCACCTTAGCCTCCCAAAGTGCTGTGACTACAGGCATAACTCACCATGCCCAGCCTGTTTGCTTTTAGTAGCAGGGTAATGCCAGCTTTATAGGGTAAGTTTTGGCATTTTCATTACTCTTCAATTTTTTTGGTAGGATTGAAAATGATTGGTATTAATTCTTCTTTAAAAGGTTGGTAAAAGTTTCCAGTAAAGCCATCAGGTTCTGAACTTTATTTTGTTGAGAGTTTTTTGATTACTGTTTCAATATCCTCATTAGTTATTGGTTGTTTCAAATATTCTGTTTCCTCATTATTTAGTGTTTGTAGGTTGTGTGTTTCTAGGAATTTACCAATTTGCCTAGATTACTAAAATTGTTGGTGAACAATCATTCAGAGTATTCTCTTATAATTCTTTTAATTTATGTTCTATTGTTTGCAATACCTTCTCTTTCATTTCTGATTTTCATTTCTTGGTTCCTATCCATTTCCTTATTAACTAATCTAGCAAAGGGTTTATAAATCTTGTTGATTTTATAAAGAAACAAAACAACTCTTAATTTTATAGATTTTTTTACTTCTATTTTTGATTTTCTACTTTGTTTACATCTGTGTTAATCTTTATTGTCACCATCCTTCTGTTAAGTTTGGGTTTTATTTGTTCTTTTTTTCTAGTTATTTGGGGTTTAATGTAGTGTGCTTATTTAATTTGTATATATAACATATTTTATTTTTATATATTATATATATTTATTTATTTATAATGTAAACATTTACAGTGGAAAACTTTGATTTTCGCACTGTTCTGCTTTTATCCTATAAATTTGGATATTTATGTTTTCATTTTAATTTTTCTCAACATAAATTCCAATTTCTCTTTTGATTTTTTAACTGACACATGGCTTGTTTAAGCATGTTTTGTCTAATCTCCACATATTTATAGATTTTCCCATTTTCTTTCTGGTATTGATTTTAAGTTTTATTCCATGGTGATTAGACAAAATACTTTTTATAACTTCAGTCTTTTAAATGTGTTAATAGTTTTTATGGCCTAATGAATGATCTATCCTAGAGAATGCTGCGTTTGCATTTGAGAAGTATGTGTGTTTTGTTGCTGTTGGGTAGAATGTTCTGTATATGTCTGCTAGTTCCAATTGCTCTATAGCATTGTTCAAATACTCTTTTCTCAGTGACATTGAGTCTGGTCATTCAATCCATTACTAAAAATGGAGTTTAAAAATCTCCAAGTACTCAGAATAGCTATTACTAGATATTTTAAAATAACAGCTGTGGTGAGGTTGCAGAGAAAAAGAATACTTATGCAATATTGGTGGGTGCGTAAATTAGTTTAAGCATAGTGAAAAACAGCATGATAATTCCTCAAAGATCTAAAAACAGAACTACCATTTGATCCAGCAATATCATTACTGAGGATATACCCAAACCAATATAAATCATTTCGTAACAAAGACACATGCACGTCTATGTTTATTGCAGCACTATTCACAATAGCAAAGACGTGGAATTGACCTAAATGCCCATCAATGGTAGACTGAATACAGAAAATGTAGTGCATATACACAATGTAATACTGTGCAGTCATTAAAGAGAACAACCTTATGTCTTTTGGTGGAACATGGATTGAGCTGGAGGCCATTATCCTTAGCAAACTAATGCAGAAACGTAAAACCAAATACCACATGCTTTTACTTATAAGTGGGAGATAAATTATGAAAACACATGGACACAAAAATTGGAACAGACACTGGGGCCTTTTGGAGGGTGGAGGGTGAGAGGAGAGAGAGGATAAAAACAAAAAGTAACTAATGGGTACTAAGTTTGATCTTAATCCTTGTGTAATTAAATAATCTGTGCAACAAACCCCTATGACACAAGTTTACCTATATAACAAACCTTCAAATATACCCTTGAACTTAAAATAAAAATTTAGAAAACATGACTACTATTTGTTGCTGTCTATTTCTTCCTTTAATTCTGTCAAGTTTTACATATTTAGGAGGTCTGATATTTGCTGCATATATATTTAAATTTGTATGTTTTACAATAAATTGAGCTTTTTATCATTATGTAATGTCTTCCTTGTCTTTTGTTACAGTTTTCAGTTTAAGTTTATTTTTTCTGATATGAATATATCCATCTCGGCTCTCCTTTCCTTACAATTTATATAAAATATCTTCCATTATTTTACTTTCTTCCTATGCACTTTCTTAGATATAAAGCAGGTCTCTTATATACAACATGTAACCTGATTTTTTACATTTCATTTTATATTGACAAATAAAAAGTATATATACTCATGGTGTACAGCATAATGCTTTTATATATGTCTACATTGTGGAGTCCCTATATCAATCTATTCATTTTGCAGTCTATGTATTTTGATTGAGTAGTTTAATTCTCATACATAAAAGTAATTACTGATAGAGAAAGACTTACTATTGTTACTTTGTTAATCCTTTTCTTTATGTGTTGTACCTTTTTTATTTCTGATTTATTTATTTACTGCCTTTCCTTTTATTTTGTTGGTGTTTTTTAGTGACATGCTGTATTAGCCAGGGTTCTCCAGAGAGACAGATGCTGTAAGATACATGTATATATAAAAGGGAGTTTATTAAGAATTGGCTCACAGGATTATAAGGTGAAGTCGCATATATTTGACCCAACTTTTGTAATTGTTTGTTATGTTTATTTGGTCTTAATTCCAGTTTAAATTGAATGTTTCTTTATTAATTTTCTGTCTAGGCAATCTATCTAATGCTTATAGTAGGGGGTTGAAGTCCTCCATTATTAATGTATTAGAGTATATCTCCTTTATTTGGATCTAATAATATTTATTTTATGAATCTGGTCAATCCACTGTTGGGTGCACAATCTTTAGAATTGTTGAATCATCTTCCTGGATTGATCCTTTTATTACTATATGATGACCATTTTATACTCTTTTTGACTTAAAAACTGTATTATCTCACATTAGTATAGTTACTTCTACTCAATTTTGTTTCATAGTTGCACGAAACATATTTTCCTTTTTAAATTTTCTGTCTGTATGTGTCTTTACAGGAGAAATGAATTTCTTGCAGGAGTATACAGCTAAATCATGGGTTTTAAAAATTCATTCAGCTAGTCTATACCTTTTAGGTGGAGAATTTGACCTGTTTACCTTGAAGGTCATTATTGGATATGCAAGCTTTAGTTTCTGTCTAGGTAATTGCTTTCTGGTTGTTTTGCGTATTATTATTATTTTTAATTTTCTCTTATTGTTTGTCATTGTAGTTTTGTGGTTTTCTATGGTGGTATTCATTTGTGTCCTTTTTCCTGCTCATTTGTGCTTTTGCTCTTCCCACAAGTTTTGTACTTTTGCTCTTCCCACGAGTTTTGTACTTTCATCTGTTTTCATTATGATAAATGTCATCCTTTCATTTCCAGGTTTAGGACTTATTTGGGCTTTTCTTGTGGGGCTGGTCTACTAGTAATAGATTCCCACAGCTGTTGTTTCTCTTGGAAATACTTTATTTCTCCTTCATTTATGAAAGATAATTTTGTTGTATATTGTATCACTGGCTAGATTTGTTTTTCACTCAGCACTTTGAATATATCATCCCATTCTCTCCTCGCCAGTAAGGTTTCTGCTCAGAAATATGCTGTTAGTCTGAAGGGTGTTCCTTTATAGGCAGCTAGACATTTTTCGCTTGGTGTTGTTAGAATTCTCTCTGCCTTTGACTTTACACAGTTTTACTATAAGGTGCCATGTCAAAGACCCTTTTGCATTGTGTATGTTTGTGGATCTCTGAGTTTTTTCCATCTAGCTGTCTAAATCTTTTGCCAGACTTCAGAACTTTTATCTATTATTTCATTAAATAATTTTCTAACTTTTTCATCCTTTCTTCACTTTCTTGGACACAGATAATCATACCTTTGATCACTTAGCAGTGTCCAGTGTGGCAAAAAGGCTTTAATCATTCTTTTTTATTTTTATTTTTTCCTTATTTCAAAAAACATGTCTTCACATTCTGAGATTACTTCTTCTGCTATATTTATTCTACCATTTAACCTAAAAAATGTATTTTTTTTATTTTATTCAATGAATTCTTCAGTTCCAGGATTTCTTTTCTTATTGGTAATATATGTATCTTTGATAAATTTCTCATTCATATCCTGAGTTTTTTTCTGACTTCTTGATATTGTTATTCAGAATTATTTTGTGTCTCACTGATCTTCATTATGAAAATTCTGATTTTTTTTTAGGGGAATTTGTGCCTTTCTTTTTTATTTGTATCTGTTGTTGTAGAATTATTGTGTTACTTTAGAGGTGACGTATTTCTTTGATCTTTATACTTCCTGTGTTCTTACACTGATATCTTTGCATCTGCTGTAACTCACTTCTTTGAGATTTTTGAATTTGCTTTCATGGGAAAGGAGTTTTTCCTGAATATATGTCTATGGTGTTGATTGGCAAGGGCCCACTGGCTTTGATTTTGGGTGCCTGCAGCAGTGTAGCCTGTATATGATTTGCTTTTGCTGTAATCAGTATCAGTGGTGTCTGTGATTTCTTCGTTGGATTAGGGAGCATTTATTAGGGAAGACTTGTGGTAAAGTTTTGCTGGGGACTATGACGCCAAGTAAGCCGGTGTTCAGTCTCCAGTGTTGGCAGTGGTGGGCTGAGTGTGACTGTCCTTCAGACCCTGAGCAACATATGCTGACACCAGTGTTAGTTAATCTAAGCAGGCTGATTCTTGGACCTTCAAGTGGCTTGCTTGGGTACCAGAAATGCCAGTGCTGGTACAGATGTGCAGGTGGGTTTTTGAACTCATGACCAGTGGGTGTGGTGTGGCTGATGGCCGTTGCAGTGGTAAGACAATCCCCTGAAACCGAAGTTGTCTTCACTGGTGTTGGCAGTGGCTGCAACAAGTTGAGTGGTCTGGTACACAGACCCGCAAGTGGTGTGTGGGGGGGAGGCATCAGTGTGGTGGTTGCAGTGGGTTGACTGAGCATGACTTTAAACCCAGAAAAAAATGCTCAGGTGACACTGGTAGTGGATGAGGTTGAGCAACCTTCAGTGCCCTGTATGTTGTGCTCAGGTAGTGTGGGGTGAACTCGATCCAAGCTGTGCCCTCAGGCACTCCAATAGTGTATATAAATGCTGACTGTGGTATACAGGAGAAGGTGAGCCCTGCTGGTGGAATGCTACAGTGGAGGAAACAATAGTTGCACTGCGACCCTGCTACTGGAGAGTGTAGGGTTGCTTTCCCTGAAAGCAGCTATAGGCAGGCATCTGGGGGGCACAGACTTTATTTGTGCCTTGGCCCACAGCAGTCCTCTGCTGCAGCTGTTGTGAGCAGTGAAATTTGTCCTCAGGGTGCATGAATATGCACAGCTACTCTTCTGTTGGGGCTGGTGAGAATGAGCCCCATAGCTCTTACCTCGGCCTCAGTTGCTGAGTAGGACACATTATGGTCTAGGCTGGGCTCTTACAATAGTGCCATGTTGCCACTAGTAAGAACATAGGGGTTTGTGGGAAACAGTATGAGCTCTATCTTTAGACCAATGCCTTTATTGCGGTTCCACGGAGCTCCCTATGTCTGTCTCAGGGCCCACAAGGATCAAGTGGTTTTCCCATGGTTAGGATTGTAAGCTTTTGTGGCAAGCATTTGGACCACTGGGGGAAATCTCACTTACCTTTTCCCTACACTGGGGAGTGTCTCAGACTGTTTCACCTCTCCTCCCTCTTCTTTGCTTTGGGTATTTCCTGTTACTTCTTTTTTTGAATTTTAGCATGCTATCTTAGATGATTATCTGCTCACTGTTTTGGTTCTTTGTAGTGGAGAAGGTGTGTAGGAGATGCCTTTAATCAGACATCTAGAAGCCCCTCTCAAATACAGTCATTTCGTTGCATTTCTTTACACTAATTCCAACCTATTTGAAAAGAAATCAAGAAACTTATCCAATTTACAATAGTATCAAAAGAATAATATACTTAGAAACAAGTTTAATCAAGAAGATTAAAGAGTTGTACACTGAAATCTACAAAATATTGATGAAAGAAGTTGAAGGCACAAATAATTGGAAAGATATGTTGTGTTCACGGATGGGAAAACTCAATATTATTAAAATGTTCATACTACCTAAAATGATCTCCAGGTTCAACGCAATCCCTATCAATAGTCCACTGATATTTCACACAGAAATAGAAAAAAACAATTTTAAAATTCACATGGAACCTCCAAACAACCCAAATAGCCAAAGGAATACTGAGGGAAAAAAAGCTGAGTGAATTACACCATCTAGTATTAAATTACACTACAAATCTGTAGTAATCACAATAACACAGCCTTGGCATAAAAGCAGACTCATCAACTAATAGAACACAATAGACAACCTACAAGTAAATATAAACTTATATGATAAAGTAATTTTTCACAAGAAAATCTGTATGACACAATGGGGATAAAACTGTCTCTTCAATAAATGGTGTTGGGAAAACAGGATAATCATATGCAAAATAATGAAATGGGACACGTCTTACACCATACACAACATTCAACTCAAAATGGACTAAAAATTTAAACTAAGACATGAAACCATAAAACTCCTAGAACAAAACTCAAGAAAAAGCTCCCTGATATTTGACATTTGCCTTAGCTATATATATATGTGTGTGTGTGTGTGTGTGTTTTTTTATATATATATATGTTTGTATATATACATATATTTGGGTAGAAAACCAAAAGCACGTGCAACAAAAGTAAAAATAGACATATGGAACTCGAAATCCTTCTGCACAGTCAAAATCAATCACCAAAATGAAAAGGCATAGGATGTATTGAGAAAAAAGTGTTTGTGAACTGTATATCTGATAAGAGGTCAATATTAAAAATATATAAGGAATTCACACAACTCCATAGCAAAAAATCAAATAATCTGATTAAACATTGGGCAAAGCATCTAAATAGACACTTTTCCAAAGAAGACATAAATATGGCCAACAGCTGTATGAAAAGTTACTCATCATCAATAATCATTAGGGAAATGCAAATCCAAATCCCAGCGAGATGTCATTTCACACCTGGTAGGAAATATATTACCCAAAAGTCAAAATATAACAAGTGTTTCAGAAAATATGGAATAAAGGGAACCCTGAGCACTGTTGTTGTGAATGTAAATTAGTCATTATGAAAATCAGTATGGGGGCATTTCAGAAAATGGAAAATAGAACTTCATATGATCCAGCCATCCCACTTCTGTGTATATATATATAAAAAAATCACTTTCCTGAAGAGATATTTTCACTTTGCTGTTCATTGTAGCATTATTCCCAATAACCACAATATGAAAATATCCTAAGTGTTCATCAACAGATGAATGGATAAAGAAAATGTGACAGGTGCATACACAGACACACACACACACACACACACACACAAAAATCAGATACAGAAAGACAAATACTAAATTAACTCACTTACTGTGAAACCTAAAGCAAAGTTTAACTCATAGTAACAGAAAGAATAATGGTGGTTACCAGGGTCTGGGAGGTGGGAGAAAAGGGGTAATATTTATCAAAGGGCACAAACTTTCAGTTATAAGATAAATAAGTTCTGGAGACCTGATATACAGCCTGGTGACTATATTAATAACAATATATTGTGTACTTAAAATCTGATAAGAAACTAGATTCTAAGTGTTCTCACCACTAAAACATGGTAACTATGAGTAGCGATGAATATGTTAACTTTATGGTGAAATCATATACAATGTATGCATCATGTTGTAAACTTTAAATATATATAATTTTTGTCAACCAAACTTCAGTAGGGCCTGGAGAAAACAAATATGTCTTATTTTTATGTCAGTTTCTTATCAATAAAGTATAATTCATTATGTTAACTGCAAAATAAATGTTACATGAACATCAGAGATGAAGAAAACTTGTTCGATTAAATTCATACCAATTTATGATTCACACTAAGCAAACTAGGCATACAAGGGGATTTACTCAATCTGATAAAGATCATTCACATAAGACACAACGTTATCTTGATACTTAATGATGAAAGACTATTTTACTGATGATCTGATTAAGACGAAGTCGTCTACTCTCATCATTCCTATTTAACATGACATTGGAATTTTTGAAGACTATTATACAATGATTCAAGAAAATAATATAAAACATATTTGTGGTAAAGTTTATTCACGAACATAATCATGTCTTTAGAAAAATATTAAGCAATCCATGAAAAGTTACTAAATTTAGTAATTTAGTTTAGAGTTTAGTAAAGTCATAGGAAACAAATAGTATTATAAACACATATTATATTTCTATAAACAATTCATATTTGAAAATTTAAATAACAGGAATCATTTATAAGAACATCAGAAAAATAAAATATTTAGACAAAAGAGATCTAAGATCATACATTGACATTTTAAAATCACTGCTTAGAGAAGTTAAATAATATACAAATGAATGAAGAGATACTCAATTTATGTGTAGGAAGCCTCGAAGTTCTTATGATATAAATTTTCTTAAAAATAAATATAAATAGCAAACACAATCTCAATCATAATTCCAATAGACATTTGTGCTGAAAATAATTTTTTAATATAATTTCAAGTCTTATTTTAGATACAGGGGATACATGTGCAGGTTTGTTACATTGGTATATTGATTGATGCTGAGGTTTAGGGTGTAGACTTCATCACTCAGGTAGTGAGCACAGTACCTAATAGGTAGTTTTTCAGCCCATGCCCTTGCTCCCTGATTCTAAAATGTGTATATATATATATATGTAAAGGATAAAGAATAGTCAAAACAATTTTGAAAAACAAAAAAGAGAACTTTGCCTGATTCCAACATTTATCATAAAGCTATAGTAATCAAGAAAATATAGTATGTGTGTAATGGTAAACATATGGACCTATGAGACAACATCAAAATCCAGAAATAGACCACACATATAAGATCAACTTATTTTACAGAAAGTTGCCAAACTTACTTAGTACAGAAGGAATAATCTTTCAACAAGTCATGTTCTAACAACTTCATATTCAAATAGAAAAAATGAACCTTGACCCATTCCTCCAAATTTGCAAAAAAAAAAAAAAATTACTTTGAAAATGGTTCATAGATCTAATTTATAGAAGAAAGTATAGAAAAAAATTGTTACAATTTTTGGGTATGTATTCGTCTGTCTTCATGATGCTGATAAAGACATACCTCAAACTGGGCAATTCACAAAAGAAAGAGGTTTGATTGGACTTACAGTTTCACGTGACTGGGGAAGCCTCACAATCGTGGCAGAAGGCTAGGAAGAACAAGTCACATCTTACATGAACTGCAGCAGGCAAAAAGAGCTTGTTCAGGGAAACTCTGCCCTATAAAGTCATCAGATCTTGTGAGCTTTATTCAGTATCACGAGAACAGCATGGGAAGGACCTGCCCCTGTGATTCAATTACCTCCCACCAGGTCCCTCCCACAACATGTGGGAATTCTAGATGAGATTTGGATAAGAACAAAGCCAAACTATATTAGGGTATGATATCACAAAACACACTAACAAAAAAAAAATTAAATTGAATTTCTTCAAAATGTATATAATTCAATCATTATTAAGAAAATGAAAATCCAAGGCAAACATTGAAAAAATATTTACAATTTATCTATCTGACAAAGAAATTATATTCACAACATACAAAAGAATGTTATAACTTAATAGAAAGATAATGCAACTTTAAAAAGTAAACAAATTTTTTTTAAAAACTTCACAAAAGAAGATATAAAAATTCCAATAAGCCCCCCAAAATGCACAACACAATTAATCATCAAAGAAAAGTAAAAAAAAAAAAAAAAAAGCCACACCAAAATACAACCATACATATGTTACAATGGTTAAAGAAGAGTCTGACAACCCTAAATGTTGACAAGATTATTGAATTCCTGGAACTCTCTTAAACTACTAGTGGGAATGCATAGTGGTAGAAACAGTTTTTAATGAACCCGGCAGATTCTTATAAAGTTAAAAATGAACTTGCCGTAAATCTCAATGATTTCACCCTAACGTATTTATCAAAAATATAAGAAAAGATATGTCTATATAAACAATTGTACATGACTCTTCATAGTAATTTTATTCACAATAGATATGAAAGGAAATATCAATCCATAGGTGATATGGATTGGCTCTGTGTCCCCACCCAAATCTCATGTTGAATTGTAATTCCCAATGTTAGGGGAAGGGCCTAGTGGGAAGTGATTGGAACACGAGTATGGAATTTCCCCCATGCTTTTCCCGTGATAGTGAGTGAGTTCTCGAGATCTGATGGTTTAAAAGTAGGTGGCACTTCCCCACGCTCTCTCTCTCTCTCCTGCCACCATATGAAGAAGGTGCTTGCTTACCCTTCACCTTCTGCCATGATTGTAAGTTTCCTGAGGTCTTTCAGTCATACTTCCTGTTAAACCTGTGAAACTGTAAGTCAGTTAAAACTCTTTTCTTCATAAATTACCCAGTCTCAGGTAGTTCCTTATAGCGGTGTGGAAATTGACTAATGCAATAGGTGAATGAACTAACAAATTGTAATATAACCAAGTAGTAAAAAGGAAACTACTGCTGATCCAAACCAAACTATGAATGAATCTCAGAAACATTTGGCTGAGTGAAAAAAAAAGTCAAGTGCAAAAAAATGTGTATACTATATGATTTCACTTATATGAAATTCTTTTTTAAAAATCTACATTTTCTTTTTTATGATTTTTATTGATACATAATTGTACATGTTTATGGGATACATGTTATATTTTGATACATACATACAATTTGTAATAATCAAATCATATCAAATAATTAGGATAGCCATCACCTCAAGGATTTATCATTTCTTTGTGTTGGATACATTCCAAATCTTCTCTTCCTCCTATTTTGAAATATACAATAAATTATTCTTAGCTATAGTCAATGTACAGTGCTATCAAACACTAATGTGTTTTCTCTAACTATATTTTTGTATTCATTAACCAATATCTCTTCAGCTCCCTCCTCCCACACTTCTCCACCTCTGGTAACCATCATTCTACTCTTTACATTCATGAGATAAACGTTTTTAGCTTCCACATGAGTGGAAACATGTGATATTTGGCTTTCTGTGTTTGGCTTATTTCAATTATATATGTGATTTCCAGTTTCATCCATGTTGCTTCAAATAACAGGATTTCATTCTTTGTTGTGGCTGAATAATATCCCATTGTGTGTGTGTGTGTGTGTGTGTGTGTGTGTGTATTTTATATATATATATTTACCATATTTTTAATAAGTGCATCTGTTGAAAGACACTAAGTTTGCTTTCATATATTGGCTGTTGTAAATAGAGCTGCAATAAACATGGAGGTGCAGATATCAAGAAAAATAAATTATTTTCAGACGTTTTAAATTTATTTTTTATCGATACATATCAGATATACATATTTTGGGGGTACATGTGAAAATTTCATGCATTTAAATAATCAAATTAGGATAATTGGAATATTCATCACCTTAAGTATTTATCTTTCCTTTACACTAGGAACATTCAAATTATTATTTTCTAGCTATTTTGAAATGTACAATTGATCAATATTAACATTTGCTGGCAAATGACCAGCAAAAGGTCAGCTCAAGCCGTAACAAACAAGAACCAGAAGAGTGCAGTTTCAAGATTTAATAGAGTGAAACAGCATGAAAACAGAGCTCGCAAACAAAGGGAGAGGACCCAAATTGGGTGCCGTTGCCGGCTGGAATGCCTGGGTTTATATCCCGATCATTGTCCCTCCCGCTGTGCTCTCAGGCTATAGATGATTGGCTATTTTTTTACCTCCTGTTTTTGCCTAATTAGTATTTCAGTGAGCTTTCTGATTGGTAGGATATGAACTAAGTTGCAAGACCCAAGTTTCAAGGTGAATTCGGTCACCTTCCCAGCTAGGCTTAAGGACTTTTAGTCAGCCTAGGAAGTCCAGCTAGTCCTGTCTCTCAGTATGAAACAAATAGAGTAGTCTGCTACATAGAGATCATGAAGCATCCTTACAAGTTTTGTATTTTTTTAACCATCTCCCTAAAAGTGTCATGTCTGTACTATTTTTCATAATGTTCCATTTCCTCTGATTCTTCCTCTTTCTTTCCCTCAATTCCTGCATTCCAATCCACTGTTAAATTGAACACCGCCCATATTTCCCTGCTACCATTCATTTGTTCATGTTGTTCTCCCATCAGTGGTGAACAGGCCGGGTGCGGTTGTTCATGCCTGTAATTTCAGCACTTTGGTAGGCCAAGACAGGTGGGTCACTTGAGGTCAGGAGTTTGAGACCAGCCTGACCAACATGGTGAAACCCCCTCTCTACTAAAAAAAAATACATAAATTAGTTGGGCATGGTGGAACGCGCTTGTAGTTCCAGCTACTTGAGAGGCCGAGGCAGGACAATTGCTTGAACCTGGGAGGCAGAAGTTGCAGTGAGCCATGATCACATCACTGAACTGCAGTCTGGGAGAAAAAGTAAGACCATGTCAAAAACAAACAAACAAACAACAAACAAAAGGTGAACCATCTATTTTCAGTGCTCTTAAAATTGCGTCTACTATTTATCTTTTGTAATTGTGTTTACATTTTTATCTCTCCCACTAAAATGTGAGCTCATCAAAACATTGTAATTTTGATAAAGGGAAAGGAGATTGAACCATTGTTGAAAGTTAAAATAATCTCTAACTGAAAATTTGATGATTAACTTAGCAATGTGCTATGTAATTTATGTTAAGAAGGAGAAAATGCAACATATCCTTTGTCAGGCCTCTGAGCCCAAGCTAAGCCATCATATCCCCAGTGACCTGCATGTATACATCCAGATGGCCTGAAGCAACTGAAGATCCACAGAAATGAAAATAGCCTTAACTGATGACATTCCACCATTGTGATTGGTTTCTGCCCCACCCTAACTGATCAATGTACTTTGTAATCTCCCCCACCCTTAAGAAGGTTCTTTATAATTCTCCCCACCCTTGAGAATGTACTTTGTGAGATCCACCCCCTGCCCCCAAAACATTGATCTTAACTTCACCACCTATCCCCAAACCTATAAGAACCAATGATAATCCCACCCTTTGCTTATTCCTTTTTTGGACTCAGCCTGCCCGCATCCAGGTGAAATAAACAGCCATGTTGCTCGCACAAAGCCTGTTTGGTGATCTCCTCACACGGACACGTGAAACATTCTTTACTCTAGTTCTAAAGCTAATGATTAGACAAATTCCTGGAGATTATTTTTTTAAATAGGCACACAGTGTGTTCATTTGAAACATAAATAAATTTTCCAACCAAGTTGTCAGTGATTTACTTCTTACTGGAAAAGAGCTAAGTTCTTTTCTTTTCAGTCATTTGACAAACATTCCATGCAGAGTAACAATAGTTCACTAAATAGTCCCCCTGACCCATTTGTCCCTTCCAAAGTACTAAATATTTATATGACATAACATATACACTAGGGAAACCTAGTACAATTTAAATGTAGAATATGGTACAGAAGCTGCTGAAAACTTCACTCGATTTCTCAGCTCTTCATTTTTCTCCAGAATTATATGAATGCATGGTGCCTTCTTTCTAGGCTTCATATGGCCTTAGATCACAGACATTTTTGGTTTTTTAAAGAAAATGATCATTTCAATAAAGATCATTGAAGAAACAAAGAGAACAGAAAATGATGTTCAAAATGATTTATTACCTGAAACAAACTGATAGAAAAAAATTAATTCAAATTCACCAGAAGCAACATTTTTTTTTTATTTCAAATTCTCCAAATACAATTTTGCCTATGGCCCAAGTTTTACTTTCATTCCATTTTCCATGCCTTTGTGTTCTCTCTCCTCCTTGATGTTTCTAATTGCTACATCTTCCTAATTTTGTTAATATATCAATTTTGGAAGGGCACCACTGGAATGAAAATATTAGGAGTATTGAACTTGCAAAGTTACATAAAGGATGGTTTTGACCAGTGATCAATCTATCCCATTGTCCCTCAATTCCCTCTGTAAAATAACTTAAGCTTCCTACAAGTGCTTTTTTTGTTGTTGCTGCTTGCATCACTATGGCAGGCTATTTCATCTATAATCTCAAACACTTATCATTTATTTGTGTTGAGAACGTTTGTTAGTTGGCCTAGCTGCAGTACATTCCTCCCTCCAAAAAATTTGTTTATTCTTCTGTCAATTACAACTTTTGAAAAGTTAAATTTAAGGCAAAATAAACCATTGAAAAACTTTTTGAGAAAAAAAATCTGTTTTACAGATTTAACATTAATACCTTGAGGTATTCTGAGAAAATGCACAGTAAACGTGTGTGTGTGTGTGTGTGTGTGTGTGTGTGTGTGTACAGGTAACACTTTTGTGAAAAAAATAAAATATTTTGAAATAACATGCATAGCAAAATTTGATAGATCCATTAATATATTCAAAACCTATAAAAACTTGTATACTACACAACATGGTGACTATGGTTAACAATGTATTGTACACTTCAAAATAGGTAAAAATGGATTTCAAATATTCTCACCATAAAGAAATGATAAGTATTTGAGATTATACATGTGTTAATTAGTCTGATTTGATCATTTCACAATGTATACATGTATCAAACTATCACATTTTACCACATAAATATGTACAATTATTATTTAATTGAAAATAAAAGTTTGAAAAAAGCCTAGAAATTGGCCAAATGATACCAAAGACCAATTTAAGAAAATATTATAAACCTTATTTAAGGAAGGACTCACATATTCTAGGTCACAATAAAACTGAGAAAATCAGGTAATTTGAGCAGTTCCTTAGAGCTCATTTTACTGAAATGTTACAGTTTAAACACTGAAAAGTTTCTTATAATTTCAATGTAATATATAAATTCTATATTATATAAATATGTATATATTTTGTTTCAGACTTCAGAATGTATTTTCATTATCTGATCTTCTCTTTAAATCCTTAATAAATAAATAGGCAAAAATTGTGGCTCAGGAAGATAAATTGACTTAGCCAATGGCAGAAAACAAGCAATTGGAAAAGCTTTATGATATAGTTCTCTTGACTTCTAGTCCAGTGTTCTATTGCTTCTCTGTTTCTCTAACAAATATGAGAAAACAGAACACTGGTGACTCCCGCTCAAGAAAATTTGTTATGCAGTAATTCTTTTAAGTCAATATTATGAAAGCTATATGCCAAATGCTATGACCTGTGGTTAAAATTGGCAGCTGCTGATTTGGATATAACAAACAATTAAATAATGCACTGAAGCAAAACACACACAAATACAACATCTAATCCAAGCATGTTCCCTTTCATCCCTTAAAATTTGACATATTCTTTTTTCTCACCCTTGAGGTTTTGTTTAACTGCACTGTATACCCCTCCTTCATGCTAAAACAGCAAGTGCCTGTCACACTACATCTATTCTCTTAAAGTAAAACTAGAAGTTATTATTTCTGGCAAAATTTTTATTTCAAATATGTATCAGTAATTTCTTAGATCCTTGGCACAATGCCCATATTACTTTTATGGCATTCACAGTTTGCATTGTATTAGAGTAATTTACATATATTCATATCTTCCAATGGACTATAAGCAGCATGATAGCTTATTAGTGATCAGTACAATATTTGCAAATGTTATATGATCGGTAAGTATTTCTTAAATTAATTTATTTTTATTTTTATTTCTGTGGGTACATAGAAGGTGTATATATTTATGAGGTACATGAGATATTTTTATATAAGCATACAATGCATTATAATCACATAAAGGTAAATGAGGTATTCATTACTTCAAGAACTTATTCTTTCTTCATGTTAGAAACAATCCAATTATACTATTATTTTTAAATGTACAACAAATTATTTTTAGCTGTAGTCACCCTGTTGTCTTATCAAATACTGGATCTTATTCATTCTATTTTTGTACGCATTAACATGAAAAGTCCCATAACTTTATCTCTCCAGGATTTCTCCCTGATACCTTATTTAGTTCATTTGGTGAGGTCATATTTTCTTGGATAGCCTTGATGCTTGTGGATTATTGCTGGTGTCTAGGCATTGAAGGTATTTGTTTCACTCATGGCAGTCTGGGCTTGTTTATGCTTGTCCTTCCTGGGAAGGATTTCCAGGTATTTGAAGGGAACTGGGTGTGATGATCTAAGTTTTTGATAACTTCATTCATATATGCATTCAGGGGCATCACAAGCGCAGTAACTCTGTGGCTCTTGCAGATGCACAAGACACTACTACCTTGGTAGTCTTAGATAAGATGTGCAAGGATTATCTGGATTACCAAGCAGCGACTCTTTTTTTCTTCTCTTACTTTCTCCCAGTAAAACAGAATCTCTCCCTGTGCTAAGCTGCCTGGAGCTAGAGGAGAAGTGACACAAGCGCCCCTGTGGCCACCACTACTGGGACTGTGCTAGGTCACGCCAAAAACCAGCCCACCACTCGATCTCACCCAAGACCCATGCTAACCACTGCCTGGTTTATATGTTTGCTCAAGGCTCTAGTGTTCCACAATGAGGAGGTGGCAAAGCCAGCCAGCCTTGCATCTTTCCTTTCAGGGCAGCCAGTTACCCCTAGTCCCAGGTGGGTTTCAGAGATGCCATGCAGGAGCCAGGGCATGGAGCCAAAAGCCTGAGGAATCTACCTTGGTGCAGCTAAGCTGGCACTCAAGCCACAAAAGAAAGTCCTTCCCATTGTTCCAATCACTTTCCACAAGTAGAGGAGTCTCTGTCCATGGCTGCCACCACTCCAGGCCTGTGGTGAGTACTGCCTGGATGCCATTGTTCATTCAAGAACCAAGGGCTTTTTAGTCAATTTGTGATTAATGCTGCCAGACCTGGGACTCTCCCTTCAAGGCAGTGGGCTTCCTCCCCTCTGGCCTAGGGTAGATCCAGAAATGCATCAAAGAGCCAAGGTTTGAAATCAGAAACTCAAAGAGCCCCCTTGGCGCTCTACACCACAGTAGCCAAACTGGTACCTATGCTGCAAGACTAAGTCCCCTTTACTCTTTACTGTTTTTTCTCAAGCAGGAAGAGACTCTCCTCATAGCCATAACAACTGGGAATACGCTGGGTCATACCTGAAGCCAGCACATCTCTGAGTCTCATCCAAGGCCCATGGTGAGTACTACCTGGATACTATTGCTAATTATTCAGGGCCTAAGTCCTCTTTAGTCAGCAGCTGATTAATCATGCCAAGACTGGGTCTTTCCTTCCAAGCAATGGATTTCTTTCGGCCCAGTGTGTCTAGAAAAGACATTCAGAAGCTAGGGACTGAAAAGAGGGCCTCAGGGCTCTGCCTGTTGCCCTATCCTACTGTGGCTGAGCTGGTATTCAAGTAGCAAGATAAAGTCCTCTTTAGTCTCCCCTCTCCTCAAGTAGAAGGAAGGAGCTATAAGCTGTGGTGCCTAGGGTTGGGAGAAAGGTGGCACAAGCACTTCCTTGGTCTCCCTGGCTGGTGCCACTAGATCACACGCATCTCAAGTACACTGACTTTGAGCTCGGCACAACACTAGAACTTGACTGGGAACTGTAGTCTTTGTGGTCTAGACTGCCTTTCAAGTGTGTTTAGAACACCAGAGCACATTAGCCTGCAGTAGCGAACCTTGCCAGAACTCAGGTTCCAACGTGGAACTATGAAATTCCTTTTTGATTAAGGCTGGTCTAAATGCATTATCTATGGGTGCTGTCTAAATTTTGCCCTGTATTGCTTTTCTCTGTGTCAGGGCAGCACCGAATTCCAATGTGAAGCTCCACAATCACTTCATTTTCTTTCCCCTAAGCACAGAGATTCTCTCTCAGCAACATATGGCTGCTGCCAGGGGATGGAGCCAAGGGTTGCCTTAGCAATTTAAGACTGTCTTTCCTACCCTCTTCAGTGCCTCTTTTAGTAACATGAAGTTAAAATCAGGTACTGTGATCACTCGCCTAATTTTGGGTTCATATATAGGTGCTTTTTTTGTGTGGATAGTTGTTAAATTTGGTGTTCCTGTGGGGCGGACGATTGTCGGAGGCTTCTATTCAGCCATCTTGCTCCATTTCCTACCAAATGTTTGTTTTTTAAAATATCAGACTTGAGGAGATAAGATGGCTGACAAAATACAGTCAGAAAGCACTGCTCCCACTGAGAGAGCCCACATTATCAAGTAAATCACCATACTTTGAGCAGAACTTCAGAGAAAAAAACACTGAGAATGAACAAAAAGGCAATGGTGAAGCCCAGGCTGAAGGAAGAGGAAGCTGAGAACCTTGTGCAGGATACCTAAATGGCAGGGCTAGTTCCTGGCCCTGAGTAAATCTTGGGAAAATGGTGAGTGAGAGAACTGAGGGAGAGCTGGATTTCACCGTGGACCTCTGAGATCCTAGTCACAACGGACCCTGTGTCCCCCATGGGCACATGATCTGGCAGAGACAGGACTTCAGATGGCATGGAGCCCGGGAGCTTTTGTGCACTGATAAGCTTCAGTGGAGAGCAGCCATACACATACATAGTCAG
This sequence comes from Mandrillus leucophaeus, assembly GCF_000951045.1. Lineage (NCBI taxonomy): Eukaryota > Metazoa > Chordata > Mammalia > Primates > Cercopithecidae > Mandrillus > Mandrillus leucophaeus. Next base: position 85,608 of record NW_012102229.1, on the reverse strand, counting down.
GGCTTCTTATCTACCTCCAAGAGGAACAGAGCCCAGCTGACCCTTGAGCCAGCAAGGGTGGAGCCAGCTTCCCTGTGGGACTGTGGCACATCTGTTCTGGAAGCCTTGCTGGTCATTGGTCCCTCCTAGGTTCTATGCCTCGCTGCCTTGCAGGAATGGGTGCACAGCTCAGCTTCAGCAGCACAGACTGAGTGCACTGCTATACCTGAGTACTTTCTTGGTGAGCCAGGAGTAAATCAGATTACACCATAGCAACCTGAACTCAACCCAAGCTATGAGACATCCATTACTCCAGGGCTGCAGCAAAAAAACTCAGAAGTATGGAGCGGAAAGCTGTAGCCAGCACTTGGGCATGGGAGGCAGCTCACCCTTATAGCACTGAGAGAGATGAGACAGACTGGCTTCTGAACTGGGTGAGAGCAGGGCATACTTCCTTCCACAGGGCCAGGCCAGTCCACAAAAAGTGTGGTATATTTCCCAGTCACAGCTTCTGCCCAAGGGATACATGCAGGACTTGAACACCTAATGAAAGAAATGTGGGTAGACCACTAGTGATTGAATGGGGTTCCCCTAAGGCACAGGAGCAGACCTGATGAGGGATTGTCTTTCTCTCTCAACCCTCATAGCAGAGCATGCCTGTGAACACTAGCAAGTACAAAACAGCCCCATGGTTGGGTATTAACCTAGATACTAGCCATTACTCTTAAGTGCCATCTACAGGGTCACAGACCAAACTATAGCACCAGAAATTTATCCTGCTAAAATATACACCTATGAAAAACAAGTGCAAGTATTCACCCACACATATTCTGTACAGTGCCCTTGCTCCCTGAAAGTATCCAGAAATGAAGTCAACTGACTATACTCAATTTGTGCCACCATTAAAGGAACATCAATCTTTCCAATTAAGAATCAGTGCAAGAACACTGGCAAGCCAACAAGCCAGAGCGTCCACTTACCTCAAAACGCAGAGTGTCCATTTACCAGAAAACGAGCCACTAGCTTCCCAGCAATGGTTCTTAACCAGTGTAAAATGACTGAAATGACAGAGAATTCAGAATATGGAAACCAAGGAAGCTCACTGAGATTCAAGAAAAAATTGCAACCCAATTCAAGGAATCCAAAATATCAAGTAAAATGATCCAAGATCTGAAAGATAAAATAGTCATTCTGAGAAAGAGCTAAACTGAAATTTTAGATCTAAAAAAGTCACTACAAGAATTTTGTAATATAATCAGAAGTACTAAGAGTGGAATAGACCAGGCTGAGGAAAGAATCTCAGAGCTTAAAGGCCAGTTCTTTGAATCAACTCAGTCAGACAAAAATGAAGAAAAAAAATTAACGAACAAACGGGTTAAGGTCAAGTGGGTTGACTAGAAGCAGCTAGTGTGCACTGTTCTCATGCAGAGGAGATAGGGTGGCCTGTAAACACTAGCTTTTCAATAGGATCATCCAGGAGGACACATTGGGATTCATCAAGGCAGTATCATGACTCACAGAGATCAGAGAAGATGAAAACCGGATAGTTGCCTACCCAGGAATGACATGGAGCCCAGGGAGGCTCCTGACCATGGGGAAATGCTGAGTGAGCAAGAGAACCAAGAGACTCACACTTCTATCATAAACCTTTGCAATGCTGGGAACAGGAGATCTCCCCTGACCCCCTTTCCCTGGGACATCCAGACTAACATGGAAAACTGTGTGGAGTCTGGGAAAGGTCACCACTCAGGCCCACATAAAGTACCAAGGGTCTTGGACTCTTATTCTGGCATCTGCTACCATAGCTTCTCTGACAAGGGAGGCCAGGCTTCTTGCATGGTCCAAGGATAGGAGCTGCATCCACAGTACTAAGAAGAAGACAGACTACAGGCCTTGTCGTTGCTACATATTTCCAGGCAAAGCCCACGGTCCTGAAACCCCAGCATGGCCACCACACCCTCATCGGAATACTTGAGCCAGTAGCAGCTCTGCATTTCTCTGGGACAGAACTCCCAGAAATAACCAACTGGTCTGCCATTTTTGCCACTGCCACAGTCCCACTTTTACTGCCTTCAAGCTGGGAAGAGAGTGAAGAACCCAAGAACTATTATGGGCCTCTAGCACACCACAGCTGTATTATGAAAAGGTAGCCAAACTATTTTCCTTGCAGGTTCCTGCCCCCATCTGCTCCTCAATGGGCATGACCTTCTGACATGGGCCCACAACATAGCAGCCCTGCATCGAGCTTATCACTTCAGTTAGTGGCACCTCTGCATTTCCATGGGAGGAAATCCCAGAGACAATCTATAGACTCTGCCATCGCCACTGCAGTGGTACTGCCCTTGCTGTCCTCGGGCTGGGGAAGGAACAATGAGCCTGATGGCTTTGATTGCGCTGACAGCATGCCACAGCTCCCACACTGGAGGCCAGTCTCTCTTCTCTCTGAGCCTCTGAATCCCTGCTCTTCATTAGGCAGGGCCCCTGGCTTGGGTCAGCAGTGCAGATGTTCAGATCCTTCAGCTGAACATTTGCATTAGTAGTGGCTTCATGTCTCCCTGGGGTGGAGTTCCTAGAGATAACTGACAGCCCCTCTGTCACTGATGCTGCAGCAGTATCCACCCTTTCTGCCTCCAGGCTGGGGAAGGGACAAAGAGCCTGAGTTCTTTACTCAAAATCCATATGCCACAGCCATCCTATAGAGAAGAGACCAGACTGTCTTCCCCATGAGTCCACCACCCCACATTCTTTTCACCAGGCAGAGTTCCCCATCTTGGGCCAACAATGCAGACACCTCACCCCAAGCTGATTATTCTAATTGGCAGCAGTTTTGCATTTCTCTGGCGTTACGTCAATGTGCACCCAACACTGGAGTACCCAGAGTCATAAAACAGACTCTTACAGATTTATGAAGAGACTTAGATAACCACACAATAATAGTGGGAGACTTCAACAACCCACTGACAATATTGGACAACCATTGAGGAAGAATACTAAGAAAGATATTCTAGACCTGAACTTGATACTTGACAAAATGGATTCAAAGTTCATCTAAAGAACACTCTACCCAACAAAAGCAGAATATATATTCTCATCTGAGAGAGACAAGAGACAAGTGAAAGGGTCTCTGTCATTGCCACTGCCAGCATCCCCAACCGTGCAGCCCTTAAGATGAAAAGTGAATAAAAAGCCTGAGCCTGACCTAGGGCTGAAATGTGCAGCCTGGGAGTGCCAAGCCAAGATGTGTGGCCAGCACTTGAGAGAGAGAGGAGCCTACAGGCTCAGAGCACTGAGAGGGTGCTGGGATGCAAACATGAAGAAGTAACAAGGAGTCACATGGCTGAGTAAGAGTCTATCTACCAGGAATTACACTGAAGTGCCAGCTACTAGGTAGCAGCTCAAACTTCAATAACGAAAATACCATGTCAAGACACCATCCCTGTCAGACCAAGGGGAAGAATTCAGCCACAAATAAAGAGCCTATACAAAGCCTCAGCCCTCTGAAAACATCCAGAAATGAATCCAACTGAGTATAATCAAATTACATCACAGTTAAAAGGACATCAGCCCACACAGATGAGAAACAACCAGGGCAAGAATTCTGGCAACTAAAAGCCAATGTGTATCCTTACCTCCAAACAACTGCACTAGATCCACAGCAATGCTTCTCAACCAGAATGATATGGCAGATACTACAGACATAGAATTCAGAACCTGTATGACAACAAAGATAATTGATATCCAGGAGTAAGTTACGACCCATTCCAAAGAAATATAAGGAATCCAATAAAATGATTCAAGAGATGAAAAACAAAATAGTTATTTTAGGAAACAACCAGATTTGAGCTCATGAAACTGAAAAACACTATAGTAATTTCATAACACAATTTATAGCGCTAGCAGCAAAATAGACCAACTGAGGAAATAATCTGTGTTCAAATGCCAGTTTTTTGCATTAACTCAGTCAGACAAAAATGGAGAAAATATAATTTGAAAAAAAATGAACAAAATTTCTGAGAAATATTGCATTATGTAGAGACCAAATCTGTCACTCATAAGGATCCGAGAGAGAAAGCAGAGCAGAGAGAAAGCATGAAAGCAACTTGGAACAAATATTCGAGCATATTGTCCATAAAAATTTTTACAACGTCCCTAGAGAAGATGGCACTCAAATTCAGAAAATTTAGAGAAACCTTGGGAGATACTAAACAGGAAAAGCACCCAAACTACACAAAGACCCATAGTCATCAGATTCTCCAATGTCAAAGTGAAAGAGAAAATATTAAAAGCAGGTAGAGAGAAGGGGCAGGTCACCTACAAAGGGAGCCGCATCAGGATAACAACAGACCTCAATCCCACAAGCCAGAAAAGATTGAGGGCCTATATTCAGCATCCCTAAAGCAAAGAAATTCCAACCAAGAATTTCATATCCAGTGAAACTAAGCTTTATAAGCCAAAAAGAAATGAAGTTTTTTCACACAAGCAAATGCTGAGGGAATTTGATATTGACAGACCTATCTTACAAGAGTTCCTTAAGGGTTTGCTAAATGTGAAGAAAAAAACACCATTACTGTCCACCCCCTAAAACACACTCAAGTACATAGACAATTGACACTATAAAGCAAATACACAAGCAAGACCATAACAATCAGCTAACAACATGAGGACAGAATCAAATCTGCAAATATTAATATTACCCTTGAATAAAAACAGGCTAGCCACCTCTCTGAAAAGGCACAGAGTGGAAAATTGAGTAAAGAAGCAAGACCCAACTGTACACTGTCTTCAAGATACCCATCTCACATGAAAGAACAACCATAGACTCAAAGTAAAAGGATACTAAAAGATTTATCAAGCAAACTGAAAACATAAAAGTGCATAGGTTGCTATTCTAATTTGAGAGAAAACAAACATTAAACCACAAGAATCAAAAAGGGTAAGGAATTGCGTTAATGATAAATGGTTCAATGCAACAAGGAAACTTAAATATTCTAAATATATATGCACCCAACATAAGAGCACCCAGATTCATAAAACAAGTTTTTTGAAACCTATGAAGAGACTTAGTCATGTAATAAGAGTAAGACACTCTAACACCCCACTGACAGTATCAGACAGATGATTGATACAGAAAGCTAACAAAAATATGTGGGACTTAAGGTCGACATTTAACCAAATGGACCAACCAGACATCTACAGAAATCCCCAGCCCAAAACAACAGAATATACATTATTCTCATCTGAATATAGCATATACTCTAAAATCAAACTCAAACTAGGCCATCAAGCAGTTTTTTTTTTAACTTTTACTTCAAACCCACAGCCAACATCATACTGAATGGATGAAAACTGTAAGCATTCTCTTGGAGAAGTGAAACAAGACAAAAGTGCCCACTCTCACCATTCTTCTTAAACATAGTACTGATGGCCCTAGCCAGAGCAATTGGTTTGTTACATATGTTTGTTACATAGGTAAACTTGTGTAACGGGGGTTTGTTGTATAGATTACTTTATAACCCAGGTATTAAGCCTAGTAAGCATTAGTTTTTTTTTTTTTTTTTTAATTATCTTCCTCCTTCCAACCTCCTCCCTCCAAAAGGCAGCAGTGTGTGTTGTTCCCCTCTGCGTCCATGTGTTTTCAATATTTAGCTCCCACTTAGAAGTGAGAACTTGCAGTATTTGGTGATCTGTTCCTGTGTTTGTTTACTAAGAATAATAACCGCCAGCTCCATCCATGTCCCTGCGGAGGACATGATATCATTCTTTTCACAAAGCAATTTTCTACAAATTAAAAAAAAAAATGAAATCATATATACCATACTCTCAGACCAAAATCATACAAACCATACTCTCAGCTCAATAAAAATAAATAAATAAATAAATACCAAGATCTCTAAAAATCATATGATTAAATGGAAATCAAACAAACTGTTCCTAAATGACTTTTGAGTAAACAATAAAATTAAGGCAGAAATCTAAAAATTCTGTAAAACAGATAATAAAAAACATAAAACATTCAGAATATATGGGACACAGTTAAAACACTGTTAAAAATAATGTTTAAAGCACTAAATGCCCACATATAAAATTTACAAATGCCTCAAATTAACAATCTAACATCACACCTAAAGGAATTGGAAAAACAAGAGCAAACTAACCTCAAAGCAAGCAGGAGAAATGAAAAAACTAAAATCAGAGCTAAACTGAACAAAATTGAGATGTGGAAAAGCACACAAAAGATCAACGAAACCAAAAATTGTGGTTTTATTGAAAAAAAATAAGATTGCTAGAATTCTAGCTACACAAATAAAGGAAAAAAAAGAGAATATCCAAATAAACACAATCAGAAATGAAATAGTGGACTTTACTACTGACCCCACAGAAATACAAAATACACTCAGAGACTATTAGGAACACCTCTATGCACTCTAATTAGTAAACCTAGCAGAAACATATAAATTTCTGTGAACACACAATCTCCCAATCATGAAGCAGGAAGATATTGAAACCATGAACACATCACTAAATAGTTTTGAAATTAAATCTGTAGTAAAAAAAAAAATCCTACCAACGAGAAAAGGAGATGGACCAGACAGATTCACAGCCAAACCCTACCAGACAAATAAAGACCTGGTACCAATCCTGTTGAAACTATTCCAAAAAATTGAGAAGGAGGGAATCTTCCCTGACTCATTCAATCAGGCCAGCATCATTCTAATACCAAAAAACTGGCAGAGTCATAATGAAAGAAAAATTCAGGTCAATATCCTTGATAAAAATGTATACAAAAGTCATCAAGAAAATACAAGCAAACTGAATCCATCAGCACAACAGAAAGCTAATCCACTATGATCCACTAGGCCTTATCTCTGGAGTGTAAGGTTGGTTGGACATACCCAAATCAATAAATGTGATTTGTCACAGAAACAGAACTAAAAAAAAAGCAATATGATAATCTCAATAGATACAGAAAAGGCTTTCCATAAAATTCAACATCCATTCATACTAAAAATGGAAAATCATAGGCATTGAAGGTATATACCTCAAAACAATAGGAACCATCTATAAAAAACTCACTGCCAACATCATACTGAATGGATGAAAGCTGTAAGCATTCCCTTGGAGAAGTGAAACAAGACAAAAATGCCCACTCTCAGCATTCCTCTTAAACATAGTACTGATGGCTCTAGCCAGAGCAATCAGGCAAGAGAAAGAAAGCAAAAGCATCCAAATAGAAAGAGAAAAAGTTGAACTGTCTCTCATGGCATATAATTCTATATCTAGAAAACTCCATAGTCTTTGCCCAAAGGCTCCTAGATCTGATAAAGAACTCCAGCAAAATTTCCATGTACAAAATACATGTAAAAAGTCAGGCCGGTTACAGTCGCTCACACCTGTAATTCCAGCACTTTGGGAGGCCAAGGCAGGTGGATCACCTGAGGCTGGGAGTTTGAGGCCAGCCTGACCAACATGGAGAAACCCCGTCTCTACTAAAAATACAAAATTAGCCGGACGTGGTGGTGCATGCCTGTAATCCCAGCTACTCGGGTACCTGAGGCAGGAGAATCGCTTGAACCTGGGAGGCAGAGGTTGCGGTGAGCTGAGATCACCCCATTGCACTCCAGCCTGGGCAACAAGAGCGAAACTCAATCTCAAAACAAAACAAAGTCAGTAGCATTTCTATACACCAATGATGTCCAAGTTCAGAGCCAAATCAAGAATGCGATCCCATTCATAATAGACACAAAAAGAATAAAATACCTAGAAATACAGTTAAATTGAGATGTGAAAGATCTCTTAAACAAAAATGACAAAGCAACACTGTTGCAAGAAATCAGAAATGACACACACAGCTGGAAAAATATTTCAAGCTTATGGATAGGAAAAATTGTTGTAAAAGTGATCATACAGCCAAAAGCAATTTACAGGTTCAATTCTTGTCCTATCAAACTACCAATAATGTTATTTGCAGAATTAGAAAAAAAACTCTAAAATTTATTTGAAACCCAGAAAGAGCCCAAGTAGCCAAAGAAATCCTAAGCAAATAGAACAAACCTGGAGGTATCACACTACCCAGCTTCAAACTGTGCTGCAAGAATACAGTAACTAAAGCAGCTAGCTACTGATATAAAACAGACATGTAGAATTATGGAACAAGTTAGAGAACTCAGAAATTAAGCCACACACCTATAACCATCTGATCTTTAACAAAGTTGACAATAACAAGCAATGGGAAAATGAATCCCTATTCAATAAATGGTGGCGTGATAACTGGCTAGCCATATACAGAAGACTGAAACTGGACCCTTACATTTCATCATATACAAAATCAACTCAAGATGGATTAAAACCTTAAATGTAAAACATAAAACTATAAAAACCCTAGAGGAAAACCTAAGAAAGACCACTCTGGATATCAGCCCTGGCAAAGACCTCATGACAAAGACTACAAAAGCAATTGCAACAAAAACAAAAATTTAGAAGACATAATTAAAGAGCTTCTGCAAAGCAAAAGAAATTATAAACAGGGTAAAAAGACAACCTACAGAATTTGAGAATTTATTTGCAAGTTATGTATCTGTAAAACACCTAATATCCAGAATCTGTAAGTAACTTAAGGAAATAAACAAGGGAAAAAAAGAAAGAAAAAAAAGGAAAGAAAAATCACTAATGGGCCAAGGACATGAGGAGAGACTTCTCAAAAGAAGACATTCACATAGCCAACAAGCCTATAAAATAATATGCAACATCACTAATCACAAAACCATAAAAATATATTGCCTCACACCAGTTAGTATAGCTATTATTAAAATGTCAAAATATAACAGATGATAGTAAGGTTACAGATTAAAAGAAATATTTATACACTGCTGGTGGTAATGTAAATTACTTCAGCCACTGTGAAAAATAGATTTCTCAGAGAACTCAAAACTGAACTACCCTTAGACCCAGCAATTCCACTGCTAGCTACATACCCAAAGAAATAGACATCGTTCTACCATAAAGACACATGCACATATATGTTCCTCACAGCACTATTCATAATAGCGAAGACATGGAATCAACGTAGATGTTTATCAACAATGGACTGGATAAAGAAAATGTGGTACATATACACAATGGAATACTATGAATTCATAAAAAAGAATGAAATTGTGTCATTTGCAGCAACAATGGAGCTGGAAGCCATTCATCTAAGCAAATTAACACAAAAACAGAAAATCAAATACTGCATGTTCTCACTTATAAGTGGGAGCTAAACATTGAATTTACATGGACTCAAAGGGAACAATGGACACTGGGGGCCTACTTGATGGTTGATGGTGGAAAAAGGGGGAGGTTTGAGAAACTACCTACGGGATACTATGCTGATTACCTGGGTGACAATACTTTCCGTACACCAAAACCCCATGACATGCAATTTACCCATGTAACAAACCTGCTCATGGACCAGTTAAATCTGAAACAATAGTTGCAATGAAATAAAAAATAAATAAATGAATAAACAAAACCTCTGAGATGTATGGGATTACATAAAGAGACCAAATCTATGACTCATCAGCATTTCAGATGGGAGGAAAGAAAATCGCCAACTTGGAAAATGTTTGAGGACATAGTTGGTGAGTATTTTGCTAATCTTCATAGAGTCTGACATGCAAATCCAGCTAATAGGGAGAACCCTGGCTAGACACTATATAGGATGACCATCCACAAAGCACATAATCATCAGATTCATGAAAGAGAATGCAAACAAACAAACAAAAATCTTAAAGGCAGCTAGAGAAAGGGCCAGGTCACATAAAAAGGGAGTGCCACCAGGATAGGAGGAAATCTTTCAGCAGAAACCTACAACACAGAAGACATTAAAGGTCAATTTTCAGTGTCCTTAAAGAAAATAAATTCCAACTAAGAGTTTCATATCCTGCCAAACTAATTTTCATAAGTAAGAGAGAAATAAAGCTCTTTTCACACAAGCAAATGCTGAGGGAATATGTTTCAACTAGACCAGCCTTACAAGAGGTTCTTAAGAGAGTGCTAAACAGGGAACAAAAATAATGACACCTGCTACCACAAAAGCACTCTTAAGCACATAGCTCACAGGCACTATAAAGTAACTGTGCAATCAAGTCTACATAACAGCCAGCTAACAACATGATGACAGGATTAAAATCACACATATCAATACTAACCTTAAATGTAAATGGGCTGAATGCCCTACTTGAAAGACATAGAGTGGCAGGCTGGAAAAAAAGGAAAGACCCAACCATCTGTTATTTTCAAGAGACCCATCTCACTTGTAATGATACCCACAGGCTAAAAGTAAAAGGATGGAAAAAGATCTACCATGCAAATAGAAAAAAAGGAGCAGAAGTTGTTGTTATATAAGATCAAATAGGTTTTAAACCAATAAAAATTAATACAGATAAAGCAGAGTATTACATAATAATAAAAGGTACAATCCAACAAGAAACTCTAACTACCCTGAATATATAAACATCCAACATTGGAGCATCCAGATTTACAAAACAAGTTCTTGCCCTATAAAAGGAATTAAAGAACCACAATAATAGTGGGAGACTTCAACACCCCACTGATAGCATTAGACAGATCATTAAGGCAAAAGAAACTCTAGATTTAAACTCAACACTCGACCAACTGGACCTAATAGACATCTACAGAACATTCTATCAAACAACCAAAAATATACAGTCCTCTCAACTGCATATGGAACTTATTCTAAAACTGACCACATGCTCAGTCATAAAGTTTTTTAAAAGTCAATAAGTTCAAAAAAATTGAAATCATACCAAGCATACCCTCAGACCACAATGCAATTAAAATAGAGATCAATTTCAAGAAGATATACCAAAACTACAAACCTACATGGAAATTAAACAACTTGTCCCTGAGTAACTCCTTGGTGAACATCAAATTAATGTAGAAATAAAAATATATATATTTGACAATAATGAACATGCGATCATAAGTTACCTAAATCTTGAGGATACAGCAAAAGCAGTGTTAATTTGGAAGTTTATAGCTATAAACACCTTCATCAAGAAGATATAAAGATCTCAAATTAACAAGCTACCTTTGCACTTAAAGAAACAAAAATAAAAGAACAAATCAACCTCAAGGCTAGCAGAGGAAAAGAAAGAACTAAAATTAGAGAACTGAATGCTATTGAGATGCAAAAATCCCTATAAAAGACCAATGGAACCAAGAGTGGGTTCTTTCAAACATGAATAAGATTGATGATTTATGTCTAGTTAGATTAGCAAAGAAAAAAAGAGAGAAGACCCAAACAGTACAACCAGAAATGACCAAAATGACAGGACAACTAATCCCACAGATATACAAAAGATCCTTCTAGAAAACTATTAACAAACTTGTGCATAGTAATTAGAAAATCTATGAGAAAGGGATAAATTCCTGAAACACGGTCTCTCCAGATTGAATCAGGAAGAGACTGAAACACTGAATAGACAAATATTGAGCTCTGAAGTTGACTTAGTAATAATAAAAACCTACCAACCTAAAGAAGCCCTGGAACAGACAGATTCACAGCAAAATACTAACAGGCATACAAAGAAAAACTGGTACAAATCCTACCAAAACTATTCCAAGAAATGGATGAGGAGGAACTCCTCCCAAACTCCCATGAAGCCAGCAACAGCTTAATACCAAAATCTGGCAGAGACACAATGAACAAAGAAAACTTTAGACTAATATCTCTGGTGTACATGGATGCAAAAATACACAACAAAATACTAGCAAATTGCATCCAGAACCACATTAAAAAGCTAATTTCCCATGATCAAGTAGGTTTTATTCCTGAGATCCAAGGCTGTTTCAGTATATGCAAGTCAAAAATGTGATTCACCACATAAACAAAATTAAAATAAAAAACCATATGATTATCTCAGTAGATGCAGAAAAATCTTTGGATAAAATCCAACATCTCTTCATAATTAAAAATTTCAACAGACTAGGAAACAAAGGAACATACCTCAAAATCATAAGAGCCATCTATGGCAATCCTATAGCCAACATTATACTGGAGGGACAAAAGTTGGAAACATTCCCCTGGAAAACTGAAACAAGGGAAGGATTTTCACTCTCACCACCCCCATTCAACGTAGTAACTGAAAGTCCTAACCAGGGCAATCAGGCTAGAAAAATAAATAACAGGTGTTCAAATTAGAAAGAAAGTCAAACTCTCTGTCTTCACTGAGGATATAATTCTATACTTAGAAAACCCTAAAGACTCTGCCAAAAGGCTACTAGAACTGATAAATGGTTTTAGCAAGACATCGAGATACATATCAATGTCATATAAATCAGTAGCACTTCTGTAAACCAATAATGTCCAGGCTGAGAGTCAAATTAACAACACAATCCCATTTACAATAGCCACAGAACAAATGAAATATATAAAAGTACAGCTAGCCAAGGAGGCAAATAATTTCTACAAGGAGAAGTATAAAACGCTACTGAACGAAATCAGAGACGACACAAATAAATGGAAAAGCATTCCACTGCTCATGGATCGGAAGAATCAATATCATTAAAACGGCAATATATTCAAAAGTAATCTACACATTATATTCAATTCCTATCAAATTACCAATGACAATTTTCACAGAGTTAGAAAAAACTATTTGAAAATTCATATGGAACCAAAAGAAGAGCCCAAACAATAAGCAAAAAGAAGAAAGCCAGAGGCATCACATAGCCTGACTTGAAACTATGCTACAAGGTGATACTGATACGAAATCAGACACAGAGATCAATGGAACAACAACAACAACAAAAATCTCAGGAATAAAGCTGCACATCTACAACCATCTGATCTTCAACAAGACCAACAAAAACAAGCAATGGGGAAAAAAATTCCCTCATCAATAAATGTTGCTGTGATAACTGGCTAGCCATATGTGGAAGAATGAAACTAGATGCCTGCCTTTCATCATGTACAAAATCAAACTCAAATTGAATTAAAAATTTAAATGTAAGACATCAAAATATAAAAATCCTAGAAGAAAACTTAGAAAATACCTTTCTCAATATAGGCGTTGGCAAAGAATTTATGGCCAAGTTCCCCAAAGCAATTTCAATAAAAATAAAGAATGAAGCAAGACCTAATTAAACAAAAGAGCTTCTGCACAGCAAAAGAAACAATTAACAGAGTAAACAGACAAGATACAGAACGGGAGAAAATTTTCACAAACTACTACACACCTGATAAAACCCTAATATGTAGGATCTACAAGAAACTTCAAGAATTCAAAAAAGAAAAATCAAATCACCCCATTAAACAATGAGCAGAAGACATCAACACTTTTCAAAAGAAGACACTCATGTGGACAACAAATATATGAGAAACAATTATTGTCACTAACCCTTAGAGAAATGCAAATCAAAACCAGTGAAATACTACCTCACACCAGTCAGAATGGCTATTAATAAAAAGTCAAAAAACAATAGTTGCTGGGGAAGCTGCAGAGAAAAGGGAATGCTTATACACTGCCTGTCGGAATGTAAATTAATTTAGCCACTGTGGAAAGTAGTTTGATATTTCTCAAAGGTACTCGAACAGAGCTACCATTAAACCTGGGAATTCTGTTACTGGATGATAGGGTTTGGATTGTGTCTCCAACAAAGTCTCATGTCAAATTGTGAACCCAAATGTTGGAGGAGGAGCCTGGTGGGAGGTGATTGAATCATGGGGGTGGATTTCCCCCTTGCTGTTCTAGTGATAGTGAGTGAGTTCTCACAAGACCTGGTTGTTTAAAAGTTTGTGACACCTTCCCATTCACTCTTTTCCTCCTTCTCCAGCCATGTAAGATGTGCCTGCTTCCCCTTCACCTTCCACCATAATTGTAAGTTTCTTGAGGCCTCCCCAGCCATGCTTCCTGTACAGCCTGTGAAACTGTAGTACAATTAAACCTCTTTCCTTTATAAATTATCCAGACTCAGATAGTTCTTTATAGCGATGTGAGAATGAAGGAATACACTGGGTATATACCCAAAGGAATATAGATCATTATACCAACAAGATATATGCACTCGTATGATCATTGCAGTGCTATTCACAATAGCAAAGACGTGGAATCAGCCTAGGTGCCCATCAACAGTGGACTGGATAAACAAAATATAGTACGTATACACTGTGGAATAGCACACATCCCCCAAAATGAATGAGATCATGTCCTTTGAAGCAGCATGGATGGAGTTGGAGGACATTATCCTAAGCAAATTAACACAGGAACAGGAAAACAAATATTGCATGCTTTTTTTTTTTTTTAATTGTAAGTGGGAGCTAAACATTGAGAAAGTATACACATAAACATGAGGTGGAAGGGGGAAATGCTGCAGCCTGCTAGAGGAGGGAGGAAAGGAGGGAAGCATATGTTTAAAAACTACCTATTGGGTACTATGCTCACCACCTGGGTCAAATATACCCTTGTAGCAATCGTACACAAGTATTTTCTGAATCTAAAATAAAAGTTGAAATTAAAAAAAAAATCGCAGATGTATTCCTCTGAGGTCACGTTAAAATAATTTTAAAAATATTTTATTATTAGCTTAATATCCTTTTTATGGGCCTCAGTAGTTTTGTTGAGGACAGAAGACACTTACCACATATCTCCATAACATATGTAAGTTATCCATAAGAATTCAGAAAATAGTCTTGACAAGCAGAATGGCTTACTAGGTTATTTGGGCCATAGAATGTACTGCATGAAGATCAATTTCTTGATTTTGCAATTATTTTCAATTATTTTCTTGTAAATGCCATGTGAATTTACACAGCTACAGGTGCTATTTTCACTAGGGTATTCATCAACCTCTTTCTACTTAATCATCCAGATCATTTTTTTCCACATATTTCTTCAAAAGTGAGAACCCTTTGAAGTGGAACAATTGGTGTGTGAGTTAGAAAACAATTTATTCCTTTGGGTATATACCCAGTAATGGGATGGCTGGGTCATATGGTACATCTAGTTCTAGATCCTTGAGGAATCGCCATACTGTTTTCCATAATGGTTGAACTAGTTTACAATCCCACCAACAGTGTAAAAGTGTTCCTATTTCTCCACATCCTCTCCAGCACCTGTTGTTTCGTGACTTTTTAATGATTGCCGTTCTAACTGGTGTGAGATGGTATCTCATTGTGGTTTTGATTTGCATTTCTCTGATGGCCAGTGATGATGAGCATTTTTTCATGTGTCTGTTGGCTGTATGAATGTCTTCTTTTGAGAAATGTCTGTTCATATCCTTTGCCCACTTTTAGGATTATAAATCATGCTGCTATAAAGACACATGCACACGTATGTTTATTGCGGCACTATTCACAATAGCAAAGACTTGGAATCAACCCAAATGTCCATCAGTGACAGACTGGATTAAGAAAATGTGGCACATATACACCATGGAATACTATGCAGCCATAAAAAAGGATGAGTTTGTGTCCTTTGTAGGGACATGGATGCAGCTGGAAACCATCATTCTTAGCAAACTATCACAAGAACAGAAAACCAAACACCGCATGTTCTCACTCATAGGTGGGAACTGAACAATGAGATCACTTGGACTCGGGAAGGGGAACATCACACACTGGGGCCTATCATGGGGAGGGGGGAGGGGAGAGGGATTGCATTGGGAGTTATACCTGATGTAAATGACGAGTTGATGGGTGCAGCACAGCAACATGGCACAAGTATACATATGTAACAAACCTGTACGTTATGCTCATGTACCCTAGAACTTAAAGTATAATAATAAAAATAATTACAAAAAAAAAAGAAAACAATTTATTCCAATGGAGAAAAAGTGTTTTACAATCTGAAAAACACATTAAATACCTGGATAGAAGCATCATATGATATAAAATATTTTATTTGTCAATTATCAGGATTATAGAGCTAAACACATAGAAAGAAAAAACATACTCACTATGAAACTAATACTGCCTATTGTGTCCGGATTCTTAAGCTTCACATAACCTCTCTACTTTTAAATTATTTCTATTATTTTGCACCTCTATGAGTATTTACTAAAACTACAAATCTCAATTGTGCCATTCAACCTTTTATAGAATAAAGGTGATTTTTTTCACTTCAAAATCCAAGGTTGAGACATCAACTAAAGATGAGATATAAATTAAAAATATGCAGCTTTGAACATCAGTACAAGTATTTATGTTGTAGAATTACAGTAGTAGTATATGCAATCATATAATATAAATACATATTTTATGTTGCAAACTGTTCACATAAAGCAGCCAGATGTGGTATCTTACACAGAAGTTAACTTTAATGGATCATATTGTACAACTTAGGTTTATTTAAAGTAAAGCAACTCAGAGAGTATTTTATTAAAGAAATGTAGTTAGTCTGTGACCCCTTTGATATTATGCGCAGTGAAACATTACACTTAAATGAAAGTGAAAATGTTTACATTAGTAAAGCATACTCCATTAAAAGGAAAATTATCCATCATCCTCAGTGGCAAAAAAAAAAAAAAAAAAAAAAATGAAGTCTGTATGAAATCAAATGTGGATATTTCTAATGGACTGGAAGAATGTAAATATAAATCACTGGAGAAAGAGTGACAGGAATACAGACTAGAAAGGATAAAGATGGAATCAAGATGAGGACCTTGCTTTGGCACCCTTTTTTTATTCAGAGGTTTCATGTCTTTCCTAATATTAAAAAGAAGGTGAATCCTTTCTTTGTTATTATCAATATGAAAGGCAATTAATTTATATATTTTACTTTACACAATTTTCCATTTTCACGATTTACAAATTTAAAATATATTTTATCTACCTATCCTTTAAAGATGGACGTAGCTTTAGAAATGCTGAGGTTTGGATACATATCGTTGTCATGATTCTGTAAAGACAGTTACTGTAATCTATCTACTGAAGACAAAATGGAGCTGGGCAAAATATGAAATGTTTCGTCAAAACAGAATACAGAAATGAAGTAAAGGAGATAAAGTTTCTAACATCCAATTTTGCTTTTTAATGATTATGATACTTATTTTGAAAGTATCTGACTGACGTTTAAACACAGATATTTAAAATTAATATTACAATAAATATAGAAAAAAAATGGCCAAGCCTCAGAGAGAAAATTTACCTTTGAGGTATTTCAAAATTTTAGTCACCATTTTTAGAGCAAATTTTATCTAGGAATAGTTAACTCCACCATCTCCAGTTAATACAGATTCTCTTGGCAATAATTTTAACTGCCCTGATTTTTTAAAGTCCTACATTTTCTCTAAATTTATAACTTGCTTATTTAAATACTTCCTCTGCCTTCATAGACTAGTGAGAATAATTGTCTCTATCTTGTTGTGCTATTCTCCCAAATTAAATATTTTTTTCTCAAAATGTGCTCAATTCTGCCAACAATGTCTCTTGGGCTTTATTTGATAAATATTTAATTATTTGGATTATCACATTTGGTTTCCACTATTGGATTATATTTTAACTGTGAAGATTAAAGGGTTTACAAGTGTTATAAAGTCTCAACAAATGGTGAGTAGAATAAAAAGTCTTATTTTGGGACTAGGCGGGATGTCTTTATATTTGGTACTTTCCTATTGAGTGTGAAAATTGTATTCAGCTCTTAACTTTTAAAATAATGTATCCCATATGCAAAATTAAACTTATTAATTTTTATAGTTCATCTTACAATATAATATCACTGATTACTATATCCACATTACTGTTACACAGCCAATACCCAGCAGAGTGCCCAGTATGTAATAGACTGGGTAAATATTTATTGAGTGAATAATTAAATTACTGGCAGTTTCATGAGACAGCAACAAATTGCAATATTCGGCTCTTTACAATTTTTTGTCTTTGTCTATTTTATCTTCATTTATCTATTCCACACTGCTAGCTTTCAGAGAAGTAATATAACATTCTGATGTGGAGTGATTGTGTTTCACATCAGAAGGAGCTATAGAATCACCTGGTGGAAAGTGGAGAAAAGTTAAAAACAATCAAGATTATCAGAATTATTTAGAATAAGAGCATAACTGAAAACAATGGAGAAAAGTTTTGAGTTATATTTGGTTATCCAAAAACCTCAGACACTGTTATCTAATTTTATCCATGTGTACATAAATAGGGTCGGGAAAATTAAGAGTGGGAAAATAAATTTAAGTTAAAAATCAAATTACAAATTCAAAGAAAAGCCCATACCAACCCTGTGCATCAATAGAAGAATAATTTTTTGTCTCTATTCAGTAATACTTCACAGACATCCACCTGCACCTCTTCCCTTCCTCTACAATGGTACATAGTAGAGATAATGAGAAAATGATTAGAAGTTAATTTGAGATCCAAAGAGAACAATCACTTTTGTCATGAAATGAAATTCAGAATATTGAAAAACGCTTTATAAATAGCCAGGCGATAACAATCCAGAAAAAAAAAAGTTAGTATATCCGGACTTTTTAATATCAGTGCTTTTTGTAAGAACCAAAATACACTATTCTTAGGGAATTGCTAATTGCTTTGCTGATGTTCCTTGGCAACCAGCAAAAGCTGCATATTAGAAAACCATCATCTACCTTACCGTGGACACCCATCGATTCTTTCTTTGACAACATAATGTGATGTGGATAATAAGCTATTGTATGCTTACATATAATAAGGGAAGGTCCTGACTGCCTTAATGAGATTATAACCCCTTCCCTTTTTAAGGATATAAAAGCAACAAAGAACACACCCTTGATCTGCCACCCATTACATCTCCATTAATTTCTCTAGAGATTGTCAATTATTTACAGCCCAGAAGTTCAAGTGAAAATCTTGTCATTCTATATGTAAAATTTTCAAAATTTTTCTTTCAAACGTCAGAAATGGAAGAGCTTCTGCAAAGTGTTAGAACATCTTATGCTGTATTTTTGTCGCTGTCAGGGTCCTTTTCAATCTCAAAATAATAACCAGGAGAGAATACTTTTCAGATAATATGTGAAGCGGGAGAAATTAAAAAAATCAGCTGACAAGAAGGTAATACCTCCTGAGTCTCCTCATACAGAGTTTGAGGAGGACAAGATAATGTGTCCCAATTTGCTTTTTTCCCCTCTATTATTTGTTGAATAGTTTGAAAAGAAACAGAACACAGAATATAACAAATCATTTGTTTTCAAATTCGCCCATGAGTCTGAGATTTCTAATATGAAATCAACAGATCTACAGCTGTTTAAGTGACCAACATAGCAAGCAAGAAAGATAAAAGCAATCCAAAGACAAAACCATCTGATTGAACATCTAAAATAGCTATCAACTTATGCACTTCGTTATGTTTTCTCAGTTGGGGAAGAAACAATATAAGCGCAAACACAATCAAGAGAAAAAAAAGGTTCTCTAGAATTGTACAAAAACCATCACAATATCAGAGAACACAAATCCATCCTATGTCTCAGACTTCTCTCACACACAAAGGAAATGGCAAACTCTCTGCATCTTTGAGGAAGTGACTAATGTTACAGGGAACAGAGAAGGATTTTCAATTTATCCCCAAATCCTTCATAATAATGAAGCCAGGTTCACATAATTTCTATGTCACTATTTTAGGCAAGTCATATTTCCTTAACTATATTACCCACACTTTGAAAGGTAAACATATCCAAAGCAAAAGTTATTGATAAAAATATAACTCATAAACCAGACAAAATAATATATATATAATATATGTGTATTTTATAGATGTATGTGTGTGTGTGTGTGTGTATATATATATATAGTCAGCACATTTACTGTTAAAATACAAATATTATGGGTAAGTTAATTTGTTTCCTTTCACCCATGTTCATAAAAATGTTCAAAAAATGACATAAAAATGTCATTGTCTCCTTCATACACAAAGGCACTCTAATAAGGCATCCTCAATACTGTTTTACACTGATTTATTTAAAATTTCCTACCCAATTTTCCATGTAAACAATGGCCTACAACAATATTTTTAGTTATACGATTGAAAACTTTACAGTTAAATATAAGCACATTTTGCCTTTTGATGTTTTTGGAGTCACTGTGGTGTGAGACAGCTGACTGTATTTCAGGATATAGTTTTATTTTATTTTTCAAATATTTTTATTTTAATTTTTGTAGGTACATCATAGGTGTATGTATTTATGGGGTACGTGGGATGATTTAATACAGGCATGCAATGCACAAAAATCACATCATGTAAAATGGGGTACCCAACCCCTCAACCATTTATCCTTTTTGTGACAGTCCAATTATACCCTTTTAGTTATTTTTAAATGTACAATTAAATTGTTAATGACTATAGTCACCCAGTTGTGCTATCAAGTATTAGATCTTAATTTTTTTTTCTATTTTTTGTACCAATTAAGCATCTCCATGCTCCCCCACTGCACAGTCCTCCACCTTCCCACCACCCTTCCCAGCCTCTGGTGGCCATCCTTCTACTCTCTATCTCCATGAGTTCAATTGTTTTGACTTTTTAATTCCACAAATAAGTGAGAACATGTGATGCTTGTGTTCTCTGCCTGGCTTATTTCACTTAGCCCATAATGACTCAAGTTCTATTAATGTTGTAGCAAATGACAGGATATCCTTCTTTTTTATGGCTGAACCGTACTCTATTTTGTATAAGTACCACTTTTTTTATCCATTCATCTGTTGATAGACACATAGGTCACTTCCAAATTTGGGCTATGGTGAGCAGTGCTGCAGTAAACACGGGAGTGCAGATATCTCCTTGATATACTAATTTCCCTACTTCTGAGTATATCCCCAGTAGTGGAATTGCTGTATCATATGGTAGCTCTATTTTTGGTATTTTTAAGGAAACTCCAAACTGTTCTCCATAGTAGCTATTCTAACTTACATTCACACCAACAGCGCACAATGGTTCCCTTTTCTTCACATCCTCCTCAGCATTTGTTATTTCCTGACTTTCTAATACAAGCCATTTTAACTGGTGTGAGATGATAGCTCATTGTACTTTTGATATGCATTTCTCTGATAATCAATAATGTTAACCTCCTTTTTGTATGCCTGTTTGCCATTTGTATGTCTTCTTTTGAAAAATATCTATTCAAATATTTTGCCCATTTTTTATTGGATTATTAAATAGTTTCTGTAGAGTTGTTTGAGCTCCTTATATATTGTGGTAGTTAATCCTTTGGCAGAGGGTTAGTTTGAAGACGTTTTTTCCCATTATGTGGGTTGCATTTTCACTTTGTTTGTTATTTCCTTGACTGTGAAGAAACTTTTAACTTGATGTAATCTTACTTATACACTTTTGCTTTGGTTGCCTGTGCTTGTGGGGTATTACTTTAAAAATGTTTGCCCAGACTTATGTTCTGGAGATTTTTCCAGATGTTTTCTTCTGGTAATTTAGTAGCCAGGGTCTTAGATTTAAATTTTTAATTCAGTTTGATTTGATTTTTATATGCTGAGTGATAGGGGTCTAGTTTCATTCTTCTGCATATGGACATCCAGTTTTCCCAGGAACATTTATTGAAGAGACTGTCCTTTCCCCAATGTATGTTCCTGGCACTTTTGTCATAAATGAATTTGCTGTAAATGTGTGAACTTGTTTCTGGGTTCTCTATTCTTTTCCATTGCTTGTGTGTCTGTTTTTATGTCAGTGCCTTCCAGCTTTGGTTACTATAGCTTTGTAGTATAATTTGAAGTCAGGTAATATGATTGCTCCAGTTTTAGCCTTTTTGTTCAGGATAGCTTTGGCTATTGTGGGTCTTTTGTGGTTCAATATAAATTGTAGAGTTGTTTTTTCTATTTCTGTGAAAAGTGTTATTTCTATTTTGATAGGGATTTCATTTAATTTGTAGATTGCTTTTAGTAGTATGAGAATTTTAAAAATGTTGATTATTTCAATCCATGAAAATAAAATATTTTTTCATTTTTTTGTTTCCTCTTCAATTTCTTTCACCAGTGTTTTATAATTTTTATTACAGCAAACTTTCACTTCTTGTGTTTAGTTAATTGCTAGGTATTTAATTTTGTGTGTGGCTATTGTAAATGGAATTACCTTTTTGATTTCCACTTCAGATTGTTCACTGTTGGCATATAGAAATCCTACTTTTTATGTTGATTTTGTATCCTGCAACTTTACTGAATTTATCACTTCTAGTAGTTATTTTTGTGGAGTCTTTTGGCTATTTCAAATAAAAGATTATATCATCTGCAAACAGGGTGTATTAGTCCATCTTCACACTGCTGATAAAGATGTACCTGAGACTAAGACTGGTCAATTAAAAAAAAAAAAAAAAAGAGGTTTAATTAGACTTACAGTTCCACATGGCTAGAGAGGCCTCAAAATCATGGCAGAAGGCAAGGAGGAGCAAGTCACATCTTACATGGATGGTGGCAGGCAAAAAAAAAAAAAGAGCTTGTACAGAGAAATTCCCGTTTTTAAAACCATCAGATCTTGTGAGACCCACTCACTATCCTGAGAACAGCATGGGAAAGACCCACCCCTATGATTCAATCATCTCCCACCCGCTCTCTCCCACATGTGGGAATTATGGGAGCTACAAGGTGAGATTTGGGTGGAGACGCAGAGCCAAACCTTATCATTCCACCCATGGCACCTCCCAAATCTCATATCCTCACATTCCAAAACCAATCATGCCTTCCCAACAATTCCCCAAAATCTCAACTCATTTCAGCATTAACTCAAAAGTCCAAAGTCCAAAGTCTCATCCAAGACAAGGCAAGTTACTTCTGCCTATGAGCCTGTAAAATTAAAAGCAATTTAGTTACCTCCTAGATACAATGGAGGTACAGGCGTTGGGTAAATACAAGCATTCCAAATGGAAGAAATTGACCAAAACAAAAGGACTACAGGCCCCACGCAAGTCTGAAATCCAATGTGGCAGTCAAATTTTAAAGCACCAAAATAATCTCCTTTGACTCCATGTCTCCCATCCAGGCCATGGTGATGCAGGAGGCAGATTCCCATAGTATTGAGCAGCTCTGTCCCTGTGGCTTTGCAGGGTACAGCCTCCTTCCTGGCTTCTTTCATAGTCTGGCGTTGACTGTCTGTGGCTTTTCCAGGAATACAGTGCAAGCTGTAAGTGGATCTATCTTTCTGGGGTCTGGAGGACACAGTACCTCAGTAGGGCAGTACCCCAGTACCTCCGTATGAGGTTCCCACCCCATATTTCCCTTCTGTATTGCCCTAGCAAAGGTTCTCCATAAGGCCCCTGCCCTACAGCAAACTTTTGCCTGGGCATCCAGGCATTTCCATACATCTTCTGAAATCTAGATGGAGGTTCCCAAATCTCAGTTCTTGACTTCTGGGCATTCACAGGCTCAACACCACATGAAAGCTGCCAAGGCTTGAGGCTTGCACCCTCTGAAGCCATGGCCCAAGCTCTAATTTGGCCACTTTCAGCCAAGGCTGGAGCAGCTGGGACACAGGGCATCAAGTCCCTAGGCTGCACACAGCACAGGGCACCTGGCCCTGGCCCACAAAACCCCTTTCTTTCTTGTAGGCCTCTGGACCTGTGAATGGAGGGGCTGCTGTGAAGATTTTTGATATGCCCTGGAGATATTTTCCCCATTGTCTTGAGAATTAACTTTCACCTCTTTGTTACTTATGCAAATTTCTGCAGCCAACTTGAATTTCTCCTCGAAAATTGAATTTTCTTTCCTATTGCATTGCTGCAAATTTTTCAAACTTTTATGCTGTTTTCCTTTTAAAACTGAATGCCTTTAACAGCACCCAAGTCACTTCTTGAATGCTGTGCTGCTTAGAAATTTCTTCTGCCAGATACCCTAAATCATCTCTCTCACATTCAAAGTTCCACAAATCTCTAGGACAGGGACAAAATGCTATGAGTCTCTTTGCTAAAACATAACAAGAATCACCTTTGCTCCAGTTTGCAATAAGTTTCTCACTTCCATCTGAGACCACCTCAGCCTGGACTTTATTGTCCATATCGCTATCAGCATTTTGGGCAAAGCCATTCAATAAGTCTCTCATGATTCATTAATTTAAGCTGATAAAAATTTTATACTTTTTGAATAAGCAAACAGGCAAAAAGAAAACTAATAAAGACTATAAGCCTTAACTTCTTCTCCCCACTTTTTAACTTTTTGTCCTTTCTCTATATATCTTATTGTACTATGTATTGAAAAGTTACTGTACTTACAATTTTTAGATGATTTATTGTCTTTCTGCTAAAGACAGGAGTAGTTTACACACCACAGTTACAGTGTTGTAATATTCTGTTTTTCTGTGTACTTACTATTACCAGTGAGCTTTTTACATTCAGATGATTTCTCATTGTTCATTTATATCTTATGCTTTGTTGTCAAAGTACTCCCTTCAGCATTTCTTGTAGAACAGATCTGATGTTGAAGAAATCCCTCAGTTGTTGGTTGTATAGGAAAATCTTTATTTCTTCTTCATGTTTGAAGATTTTTGCCAGATGTATTATCCTATGGTAGAAGTTTTTGTTTTTAATTTTCTTTCAGCGCACAAATATGCCATGCCACTTTCCCCTGGCTTGTGAGATTTCCAGTGAAAAATCTGCTGCCAGACATATTGGAGCTCCATTGTTTGTTATTTTGTTTCTGTTCTCTCACTGCTGTTAGGATCCTTTCTTTATCCTTGTTCTTTATAAGTTTAATCATTAAAGGCATTCAAGTAGTCTTCTTGGAGAAAAGTCTGCTTGGTGTTGTATAACCTTCTTGTATCTAGATATTGATATCTTTCTCTAGGTTTGGGAAGTTATCTTTTATTGTCCCCTTTAATAAACTTTCTTCCCCTATCTCTTTCTCTATTTCCTCTTTAAGCTAAAAAAAAGACTCTCTGGTTTGTTCTTTTGAGGCTATTTTCTACATTCAATAGATTTACTTCATTGCTTTTTATTATTTTTTATTCTGTCTCCTCTGACTATGTATATTCAAATAGCCTGTCTTTGAGCTCACTAACTCTATTCTGCTTATCAATTCTGCTATTAAAAGACTGATGCATTCTTCAGTATGTCAATCGTATTTTTCAAGTCCAGGATTTCTGCTTAATTCTTTATGGTTATTTCTATCTCTTTGTTAAATTTATCTGATATCCCTTCTCTGTGTCGTCTTGAATTTCTTTGAGTTTCCTCAACACAACTATTTTGAATTTTCTGTCTGAAGGGTCACACACTTCTGTTTCCCTAGTATTGGTCCCTGGTGCTTATTTACTTTATTTGGTAAGGTCATGTTTTTCTGAATGATTTTGATATTGTAGATGTTCATCTGTGTCTGGGCACAGAAAAGTTAGGTATATGTTTTAGTCTTCTCAGCCTAGACTTCTTTGTACTGTTCTTCTTTGGTAGGCTTTCCAGATATTTGAAAGGACTTGAATGTTGTGGTCTAAGCTCTGTTTGCTTGTAAGGCACCCCAATCCAAGTAACACTGTGGTTCTTGCAGACTCACTGAGGTGCCACCTTGATAGTCTTGGACAAAATCTGGAAGAATTCTCTGGATTACCAGGCAGAGATACTTTTCCTCTTCCCTTACGTTCTATGAAATGAACAGAGTCTGTCTCTATTCTCAGCCACCTGGAGCTTAGGGTCGTATTTCACTATCACCTCTGTGGCTACCACCACTATGACAGTGCTCAGCCAGACCTGAAACCAGCATAGTAGTGGATCTCACCCAAGTTCTGCTAAATCACTCCCAGACTATGGCATATGTTCAGTCAAGGCCTTAGGGCTCTACAATCAGTAGGTAGCAAAGCCAACAATGTCTCTGTCCTTTACTTCAAGGTGGCGAGTTCCCCCAGGCCCTGAACATGTCTAAAGATGTCTTCTAGGAGCCAGGGACTAGAGAAAAAACATCTAGAAATCTACCTGGTATTCTGCTGTACTGCAGCTGAGCTGGCATGTAAGCCATAAGATGCAGTTCTTCCTACTTTTCCCTCCCCTTTCTAAAGACAGAGAATCCTTGTCCCATAGCCACAGCCACCACAGGCCCATAGGAAGTACTACCAGTCTACCACTAATATTTCCTTAAGTCCCAAGGGCTTTTCATTCAGCTTATGGAGAATGCTGTCTGACTTGGAACTCACCTTTCAGGACTGTGGGCTCCCTTCTGGACCAAGGCAGATCCAGAAATGTCATCTAAGAGCCAACTCCTGCAATCAGGGATGCCAAGAGCCCTCTTGGTGCTATATCCCCCTGTGGCTGAGCTGGTACCTAAGGTGCAAGATGAAGATCCCTTTGCTTTTTCCTATGTTTTTCTTAAATGGAAGGACTCTTGCCTCAATGTCACCACAGCTGGGAATGTGTTGAGTCTTACCTAAAGCTAGCAAGTCTCAATATCTCACCCAAGCCCCTCAGTGTGGTGCCTGGATATTGCTGCTCAAAAGGCTCTTCAGTTAGAAGGTAATGGATGCTTTCAAGACTTGGTTCTTCCCTTCAAGGCAACAGGTTCCTTTCTGGCCCAGGGTATGTCTAGAGATGTAGTTCAGAAGCTAGGGCCTGAAGAGTGGGCCTCAAGCCTCTGATCAGTGCCCAATTCTGCTGTGGCTGAACTGGTATCCAAGATGCAAGACAAATTTCTTCCCACTCTTTCCTCTTCTCTTCTGTAGTGTAGAGTAGGGGTCTGTTTTGGAGTCAAGAGTTGTACATCCTTGAGTTATGGGAGAGATGAGGTCAGTACGCCTTTAACTCCACATGGTCCCTCCAAATCCACTGTCTCTGGACTCAGTTCAGCACTAGGACATGACTAGGATTTGCAATCCTTGTAGCCTAGACTGCCTTTCAGGTTTATTTAAAGCCCCAGAGGACTTCAGCCAGTTGTGGCTAGGCTAGTGGGAACTCAAGTTCAGAACACTGGGATCTGTGATTCCCCTCTTGCTAGGGCTGGATTCAATGCTCCCTCCATGTGTGGGCATCAGCTAAGCTTGGTCCCGTTTTGTTTCCTGCTACAACAGGGCAGCACTGAGTTCAATGCCTCACAAATGCTGTGACCTCTCTCTTTCCCGCAAACATGCAGGTGACGAGGTGTGAGGGATGATGGAAAGAGGCCACGTGTGTGATTCAAGACTGCTTTTGCTTCCCGTTCGGTGCCTTTCAGTTATATGAAGTTAAAATAATTTGCTGTGAGTGCTCACCTGATTTTTTGTTATTATGAAGGTGATTTTTTGTGTATGTAGATAGTTGTTAAAGTGGTGTCCTTCTGTTGGGGAGCAATCAGTGGAGCCTTCTCTTATGCCATCTTGTTTCACTGGAAAATCAGGACACAGTTTTCAAGAAAGGACGAGAATGAAACTAAAAGACCTACATGGGACTAAGCCTATGATTTTGATTCTGTTAATTTTACTGATTGAGCTATCCTAGTAAGTAGATAAATTAGTTGAACATGATATAATTCTCAACTACATTATAATGGACTGACATACACATGACAAAAATAGATTAAGTTAAACATAAAAGAAAGAAAAGTAAGACCACTGATAGCAAGACCAATGCTCATTTATCACCACTAAAGCTGGAGAAAATTAATGAATTTAATTGTCTTAGTCAAATCATTTTTGGGGGAAGTAACTTGCAGCTAGCATTTTTATTATATAAATACTATTAAGTCCTGCTAGGTATCAGTAGAATTACTAAAACAAACAGAAAACAAAAACCACTGCTTCCATCTTACCTACAATACTGATATATGCATATATAAATTTACAAATATGCCAAGAGAGATTTTTGAAAATTGACTTGTAATTTTTACAAAAAAAACACCTTGAATCTTTCCATTGTAAAAAAAAAAATGGCAATGAGACTTCATCAACTAATTTGGCATAGTACTTGTGAGGATTACATTATTAACAAAATGTTTATTGAAGTAGCTTCCAGGAAGTATAAACATGCCCTAAAACTTACCACATATCGTATGTGATAAAAACATGTAGTCATTGTTGTCATGGTAAAAACACTGGAGAAAAACAGTATCTGTAGTTATAGTATTGCAAACTTACCAGTTAATGATAGGTACCACTTAGCCTTTACTTAAGAACGATCATGTGCTGTTTATAATTTATTAAGACAAGTATATATTTCATTGACATTTGTCATTTCTTATTTATGAATTGCCAAGAAAGTACAAAACAAAAATATTACTTTTTCAAGAGCAGAAGACTTCTTCTCATTTTATTTTTCTTCAGTTACCCTATTATTTTCTTTGGGGAATAGATGCTGTCAAAAAAAGTAAAGCAAGCCATAGAAATATCTGTCTGGTCAATTTTACTTAGCCTTCACTGAGAAAAAATTGATGCATCTGATATTTGACCACTTAAAAAATTTGGAAAAAAGTAACTAGAGTCCTATAGTAATAACCTGTTGACATCTAATTAATTATGGAAATATTCTGTAGAATTGTATTTTACTTTTAGATTAAAGTGATACATAAAATGAGCATCTTTCTTTTTTCTTTCTTTCTTTTTTTTTTTTTTTTTTTCTTGAGACAGGGTCTCATATGTCACCCAGGCTAAAATTCAGTGGTGTGATCATGGCTCACTCTTGAAATTTAGAACTCCTTATGAGTTAAAATTTGCCTTTATTTTGTTGGAATTAACTCTTAGAAATATTGTAAAAAGTTCTGGGAATAATTTTAATGAATTGATATTTTGTCTCACAAAATTCAGAAAGACATGAATTCAGAATTTAAAAATTCACAACACTCCAACGTAAGCCTACAGGTAAACGTGCCTACATTAGATTCAGAATTCACATAGTTTTATTTATTTTTCAATTTTTTAATTATACTTCTAGTTCTGGGATACATGTGCAGAATGTGCACATTTATTACATAGTTATACATGTGCCATGGTGGTTTGCTGCACCCATCAACCCGTGATCTACATTAGGTATTTCTCCTAATGCTAAATCTCCCTTAGCCTCCCACCCCCAACAGGCCCCAGTGTGTGATGTTCCCCTCCCTGTATCCATGTGTTCTCATTGTTCAACTCCCACTTATGAGTGAGAACATGCAGTGTTTGGTTTTCTGTTCCTGTGTTAGTTTGCTGAGAATGATGGTTTTCAGCTTCATCTGTGTTCATGCAAAAGACATGAACTCATCCATTTTTATGGCTGCATAGTGTTCCATGGTGTATATGTGCCACATTTTCTTTATCCAGTCTATCACTGATGAACATTTGGGTTGGTTCCAAGTCTTTGCTATTGTGAATAATACTGCAATATACATTGTGCATGTGTCCTTATAGTAGAATTATTTATAATCCTTTGGGTATATCACCCAGTAATGGGATTGCTGGGTCAAATGGTATTTCTAGTTCTAGATCTTTGAGAAATCAACACGCTGTCTTCCACAGTGGTTGAACTAATTTACACTCCAATCAACAGTGTTAAAGCATTTCTATTTCTCCGCATCCTCTCCAGCATCTGTTGTTTCCTGACTTTAGTGATTGACATTTATTCTAACTGGTGTGAGATGGTATCTCATTGCGCTTTTTGTTTTGTGTTGTTTTGTTTTATGGAGTCTTGCTCTGTCGCCTGGGCTGGAGTGCAGTGGCATGATCTCAGCTCACTGCAAGCTCTGCCTCCCAGGTTCACTCCATTCTCCTACCTCAGCCTCCCAAGTAGCTGGAACTACAAATGCCCGCCACCATGACCAGCTTATTATTTATTTATTTATTTTTGTATTTTTAGTAGAGATGGGGTTTCACCATGTTAGTCAGGATGGTCTCAATCTTCTGACCTTGTGATCCGCCGGCCTCGGCCTCCAAAAGTGCTGGGATTACAGGCATGAGCCACCGCACCCAGCTCTCATTGTGCTTTTGATTTGCATTTCTCTAATGACCAGTGATGATGAGCTTTTTTTCATATGTTTCATATGGCCGCATAAATGTCTTCTTTTGAGAAGTGTCTGTTCATATCCTTCTCCCACTTTTTGATGAGTTTGTTTGTTTTTTTCTTGTAAATTTGTTTAAGTTCTTTGTAGATTCTGGATATTAGCCCTTTGTCAGATGGATAGATTGCAAACATTTTCTCCCATTCTGTAGGTTGCCTCTTCACTCTGATGGTAGTTTATTTTGCTGTGCAGAAGCTCTTTAGTTTAATTAGATCTTATTTGTCAATTTTGGCCTTTGTTGCCATTGCTTTTGGTGTTTTAGTCTTGAAGTCTTTGCTTGTATCTATCTCACAAATGGTATTGCCTAGGTTTTCTTCTAGGGTTTTTATGGTTTTAGGTCTATCTAATGTTTAAGTTTTTAATCCATCTTGAGTTAATCTTTGTATAAGGTGTAAGGAAGGGGTCCAGTTTCAGTTTTCTGCATATGGCTAGCCAGTTTTCCCAACACTATTAAATAGGTAATCCTTTCCCCAAACCCCATCGTCTCAACCCAAAACCTCCTTAAACTGATAAGCAACCTTAGCAAAGTCTCAGGATACAAAATAAATGTGCAAAAATCACAAGCATTCCTATACATCAATAATAGACAAACAGAGAAACAAATCATGAGTGAACTCTCATTCACAATTGCTACAAATAGACTAAAATACCTAGGAATACAACTTACAAGGAATATGAAGAATCTCTTCAAGGAGAACTACAAACCACCGCTCAAGGAAATAAGAGAAGATACAAACAAATGGAAAAACATTCCATGCCCATGAATAGGAAGAATCAATATCGTGAAAATGGCCATACTGCCCAAAGTAATTTATAGATTCAATGCTGTCTCCATCAAACTACCATTGACTTTCTTCACACGATTAGAAAAAATTACTTTGAATTTCATACGGAACCAAAAAAGAGCCTATATAGCCAACACGATCGTAAGCAAAACTAACAAAGCTGGAACCATCACACTACCTGACTTCAAACTATACTACAAGGCTGCAGTAACCAAAACAGAATGGTACTGGTACCAAATGTATATACCAATGGAACAGAACAGAGGCCTCAGAAATAATGCCACACATCTATAACCATCTGATCTTTGACAAACCTGATAGTTTTATTTTTAAATACCATGTGTGACTGACAAAACCATATTAATATGCTTGTCATTTATAATAGTCATGCTATAAAGAGTGCATAGAATAAAATTTACCATCTTAAACTTTTTAATTGTTAGGCATACAGTTCGTTCATGCTAACTATATTCATATCACTGTGCAGCCAATCTGGAAACTTTTCATCTTGCAAAATTGAAACTTTATAATCATTTAACAAAAACTTCCCATTTTCCCCTATTTCCAACTCCTGGAAACCACCATTCTACTTTCTATTTCTATGAATATGATACTCTAGATATCTCATATAAGTTAAATAATATAGCATTTGTCTTTTTGTTACTGACTTATTTTTCTTAGCTTAATGTCTTCAAGGTTCATCCACGTCGTAGTGTGTGTCAGAATTTTTATTCTATTTAGGCTGAATGATATTACATTGCCTGTATATATACTACATTTTATTTATCCATTTATCCATTAATCACTTGGATTTCTTTTACTTTTGTCTATTTTGAATAATGCTTAGACGTGAATGTGCGATTATCTCTACAATATCCTGCTTTCAATTATTTGCAAATATACCCAGAAATGAGATTGCTAGCTGATATGGTAATATTATTTTTTAACTTTTTGAAAACCCACCAAACTATGTATGTACAAGAGTTCTGATTTCTTTACATTCTCTCACAGCATTTTTTAATTTTCTGTTTTTTATATTAGACATTGTAATTGGTGTGAGATGACACTCATTGTAGTTTTTATTTGCATTTCCCTAATGATTGGAGATTTTGAGCATCTTTTTATATACTTGTGGGCTATTTGTATATCTTCTTTAGAGGAATGTTTATTCAAGCCTTTGTCCATTTTTTTAATTGAGTCATTTGGGTTTTCTTTTGTTGTTGAGTTGTAAGAGTTCTTTGTGTATTCTGGATATTGACCCCATCAGACACACTATCTGCAAATATTTTCTCCCATTTTTTTGGCTTCCTTTTTACTCTGCTGAGTGTGTTTTTCAATGCAGTCTATCTTGTTTGGTTTTGATTTTGTTTTCTGTGCTTTTAGTATCAAATCAAAAATATCATTGCCAAACCCAATGTATAAACCTTTCCCTCTATGCTTTATTCTAAGAATTTTACAGTTTTTTCTCTTATGTTTAGGTCTTTAATCCAATTTGATTTAATATTTGCATATGGTATAAGTTAAAGGTCCACCTTCATTCTTTTGCATGTAGATATCCAGTTTACACATGGTTATTTGTTGAAGAAACCAGCCTTTCCACATTCAGTAGTCTTGGTTGACCCTATATGCAAGAGTTTAATATTGGGCTCTTTATTCTATTTCTAATTGCTTTTATTTCTTTTTTTTCTTCTTCACCTCCTTTTTCCTTCTACTTGACAAAAATTTTATACATTTAAGTGTATAATATGTTTTGATATGTGTATACATGATGGAATGGCTAAACCAAGCTAGTTAACATCATATGTATTGCCCAACAAAGTCACCATTTTGTGGGGTGAGAATGCTTATAATATATTCTCTTAGCAATGTTCAATTGTATAATTTATTGTTATTAACTATAGTCACTATGATGTAAAATAAGTCTCTTGAAATTATTGTCTAACTGAAATTGTGTGTTCTCTGACCAATAGCTCCCCAATCTCCCTCACTCTCAGGCTCTGATAACTGACATTCTACTCTCTGCTTCTATGAGTTCAATTGTTTTAAATTCTATATATGTGTGAGATCATGCAGTACTTGTGTTTCCGTGTCTGGTATATTTCACTTATATTGTCTTCTAGGTTCATACATATCATCACAAATTACAGAATTTCCTCCTTTTTAAAGACAGAATAGTATTCTATTGTGTATAGAAACCACATTTCTTTATCTGTTCACTCATTGATGTTCAATTAGGTTGATTCCTTATGTTTGCTATTGTAAAAAAAAAAAAAAAAAAAAAAAAAGTTGAAATGAACATGGGAGTACAAATATCTCATCAACATACTGATTTTATTTTATTTGGAAATATATCCACTAGTGAGATTGCTGGATTATATCACAGTGTTTTTTTATTTTTTGTTTTTTTTTTAATTTTTTGAAAAACCTCCACAGTGGTTTTCATAATGACCGTGATAATTTACACTGCCACCCATAGTACACACATGTTCCCGTTTCTTCATATTTTCACCAACACTTACCTTTTGTCTTTTTGATAATGGCCAGTTGAACAGACGGGAAGTGATATATTATTGAAGTCTTAATTTACATTTTTCTGATGATTAGTCACATTTAGTATTTTAAAATATAATTGTTAGGAATTTGTTTCACTGGTTTTGTTGTAGTTGTTTGTTTGTTTCTTTTTTTTTTGAGACGGAGTCTCACTCTGTTGCCCAGGCTGGAGTGCAGTGGCACGATCTCGGCTCACTGCACATTCTGCCTCCCGGGTTCATGCCATTCTCCTGCCTCAGCCTCCCCGTTTGACTGTTTTTGAAAAATGTTTATTCAGGTCCTATTCCCATTGAAATGGGTTATATATTTTCTTAATATTGAGTTCCTTTTATATCTTGGATATTAACCCATTATCAGATGTATGTCCTGGAAATAGGTTATCACTTCATTCTGTTTATTGTTTTCTTGGTTGTGTATGTGCTTTTTAGTTTGATGTAATTTCATTTGTCTACTTTTGCTTCTAATGCTTGTGCTTCTGGTGTCATATATAAAAATTATTGCCCAGATCAATGTTGTAGAGCTTTTCCTTTATATTTCTTCTAGTAGTTTCACAGTTGTAGGATTTACATTTAAGTGTTTAGTTTATCTTGAGTTGATTTTTCATCTGATGTGAGATGAGGGTCTAATTTCTTTTTCTTCTGCATGTGGATATGCAGTTTTATCAACATCTTATTGAAGAGACTGTGTTTCCCCCATTGTGTGTTCTTGGGATCTTTGTCAAAAATCAATTGACCACAGATATTTGAATTTATTTCTGGACTTTCTATTCTGTTCCCTTGGTCAGTGTGTCAGTTTTTATGCCAGTAATATGCTGTTTTTATTGCTATCATCTGTAGGAGATTTTCAAATCACATAGTATAATATCTTCAGCTTTGTTCTTTTTTGCTCAAGATTGATTTAGCTATTCGGCTTCTTTTCTGGTTCCATCTAAATGTCAAAATTGTTTTTCTATTTCTGTAAAAAAAAACATTGAAATTTTGATAGAGATTGCATTGAATCTGTACATTGCTTTGAGTATTATGGACATTTTAACAATATTAATCATTAAAATCCATGAACATAGAATATATTTCCATTTATCTGTGTCTTCTACAATTTCTTTTGTCAGTATTGTATAATTTTGAGCTTACAGATTTTTCATCTCCTTGGTTAAATTTTTCCAAGTATTTTGGAATTTTTTTGTAGATTTCGTAAGTGGTATTTTTGACTTACTTTTATATAGTTTTTCATTAGTGTACAGAAAAGTTACAGATTTTATATGTTCATTTTGTATCTTCCAACTTTACTGACATTGACTATTATTTTCAACAGTTACTTTGTTTAAGTCTTTTGAGGTTTTTCTCTTTTTTTTACATGTAAGATCATACCATTTGCAAACAGAGACGATTTAGCTTTACCCTTTCTAATTTAGAAACATTTTATTTCTTCTTTTTGCCTAATTGCTCTGGTTAGGACTTTCAATACTATGATGAATACAAGTGGAAAAAATGAGCACCTTTTCTTGTTCCTAACATAGAGGAAAAATAAATCTTTCAACATTTCACTGTTGAGTATAATATTCGCTGTGGGCCTCTCATGTATGGTTTTTATGGTATAGAAGTACATTCCTGAAAAACTCATTAGTAGAGAGTTTTTATAATGAAAGGATGTTGAATAATGTCAAATGTTTTTACTACAACTGTTCTGATAATCGTATGGCTCTTGTCCTTCATTCTGTTAATGTAGTGTACCATATTAATTTATTTACATATGTTTAACCATCCTTTCTTCTCAAGAATCAATTCTGCTTGATAGTTGTGAATAATTTTAATGTGCTGCTGATTTGGGCTTACTAATATTATTTTATTTTACTTTTTTTTTTAAATGTTTTGAAAGCAAGTCTCTCTGTCGCCCAACCTGGAATGCAGTGGCATGATCTCGGCTCACTGCAATCTCTGCCTCCCAGGTTCAAGCGATTCTCTTGCCTCAGTCCCCTGAGTTGCTGAAATTAACAGGTGTACACCACCATGCCTGGCTAATTTTTGTATTTTTAGAGATGGGGTTTCACCATGTTAGCCGGGCTCATCCAAAACTCCTGACCTCAAGTGATCTGCCTGCCTCTGTCTCCCAAGGTGCTGGAATTACAGGTGTGAGCCACCACGCATGACCAGGGCTTACAATATTTTATTGAGTATTCTTGCATCTATGTTCATCAGGGATATTGGCTTCTAATTTTATTTTCTTGAAATGTCCTTATCTGGCTTTAATATCTGAGTAATGATTTACTTATAAAATTCTTTCGGAAGTATTCTTTTCAGTTTTTTTTTTTTTTTGGAATAATTTGGGAAAGAATGGCATCTTTAAATGTTTGATAAAATTCAGCAGTTACCACTCCTATTCAACACAGTGTTGGAAGTTCTGGCTAGGGCAATCAGGCAAGAGAAAGAAATCAAGGGTATTCAGTTAGGAAAAGAAGAAAAATCGTCCCTCTTTGCAGATGACATGATTGTATATCTAGAAAACTCCATCATCTCAGCCCAAAATCTCCTTAAGCTGATAAGCAACTTCAGCAAAGTCTCAGGATACAAAATTAATGGGCAAAAATCACAAGCATTCTTATACACCAGTA
>NW_012102229.1:16069-48307 GCF_000951045.1 Mandrillus leucophaeus | reverse complement strand
TGATACCTGATGTAAATGACGAGTCGATGGGTGCTGACGAGTTGATGGGTGCAGCACACCAACATGGCACAAGTATACATATGTAACAAACCTGCACTTTATGCACATGTACCCTAGAACTTAAAGTATAATAATAATAATTTTAAAAGGAAATCAAAAAAATAAAAAAATTCAGCAGTTAAGCCATTAAGTTCCGGGCTTTTCTTTTTGGGGACACATTTACCTACTGATTTAATCTCCTGACTTGTTATTGGTCAGTTCAGATCGTCTGTTTCTTTATAATTTAGTCTGCACACGTTGTATGTTTCCAGGAATTTATCCATTTTTTTCTAGATTATCCAAAAATTGGCATATAATTGTTCATAGTAGACTCATGATTCTATGCATTTCTATGGCAACTGTCACAATGTCTCTTTTATTTTTGACTTTATTTATTTGAGTCTTCTCTTTTTTCTTTGTTAGTCTAACTAAAGGTTTGTTGATGCTACGTTTTCATAAAAGCAGTTTTTACTTCATTGATTTTTTTTCTATTGTTTTCCTATTCTGTATTTCATTTATGCCTTCCCTTATCTTTATTATTTCTTCCCTTCAGTTAATTTTGGGATTAGTTTGTTCTGTTTCTAGCTTCTTGATGTATAACATTAGAATGTTTATTTTAAATCTTTCCTCTTTTTTGATGTAGTTGTTTACTGCTGTAAACTTTCCTCTTAAGAATGTTTTGGCTGCATTTCACAAGTTTTAGTATGTTTTGTTTCCAATTTCATTTGTCTCAACATTTTTTAAATTTTTATTTTAATTTCTTCTCTGACACATTGGTAGTTCAGTGGCATGTTGTTTAATTTCCACATATCTGTGATTTTTTCAAATTTTCTTCTTTTATTGATTTATGGTTTCAAACAATTATGATTGGAAAAGACACTTAATATTATTTCAATTTCTGAAATTTGTCAAGCCATTTTTGTGGTCTAATATTGATCTGTTCTGGAGAATGTTTCATATGTGCTACAGAAAAATGTTTACTCTGCTGCTGTTGGATGAAATGTTCTATGTTCTGTATATACCTGTTAGGTTAGTTTAGTCTAAAGTATAGTTCAATTTTAAAGTTTTCTTATTGATCTTCTGTCTGATAACGTTTCAATTATTGAAAGTGCAGTACCAGGACTTCAGATCATCATGGTGGACGGGAGGCAGGACTAGATTGCAGCTCTGACTCAGACAGACAGAGCACAGTGTGAAGGCGTACATCGTGAATTTTAGCTTCAGAAGGACTGCAGGCATAAACCAGGAACCCTGAAAGGACCCACAGACCCTCTGAAAGAAGTAGACTGCTCCTGCACGACCCAGGAGACACCTCAAATACTGAGTGCCCAAACTGCAAAAATGGGAAAGGGAGATCCTCCACCCCGAACACACACCCTCACGGGGAAACTGAAGGTCTAGTTTGCAGGAGATGTTTCTGATCTTACCTGGAGCTGAGTAAATTTAGAGAGCTGAGCAAAATGCAGGGGTAGAGGAAGCAGTGGGAAAGGCTCTGGGAGCTCGCTGGGTTCACAAGCAAGCCATTCCTGCCTGACACAACAGGGATTATTTGGGAGGGAGGCCAGAAGCACGGGGAGAGTGCCAGAGGGAGGAGAAAGTCTCCATCTGAACTTTGTAACAATTTAAACTGGGCGAGAAGTTTCCTGGCCAGAACTCCGGGGTAGGCATGAATCCTGCCTGCAGACTCCACAGATTGGGGAAGAACTAAAGCCTTTTTTTTTTTTTTTTTTTTTTGCAGCTGTAAGGTGGGTAGCCTGGGGCAAGTTTTCAGCCCTGCTTATCCACTGTCTGGAAACAGACGCAGTGCTGTTGGGGGGCACAGTGGGAGTGAGACAAACCCTTCAGATGGTATGAGAGCTGGGTGAAGCCTGTGACTGCCAGCTTTCCCCTACTTCTCTGACAACCTGCATGACTCACCAGAGGCAGCCATAATCCTCCTAGGTACACAAATCTATTGACCTGAGAAACTCACCCCACAGCAGTCACAGCAAGACCTACCCAAGAAGAGTCTGAGTTCAGACATTCCTAGCCGTGCCCCGACCTGATGGTCCTTCCCTACCCAACCAGATAGTTGAAGACAAAGTGCATATAATCTTGGGAGTTCTAGGGCCCTGCCCGCCTCCTTTTCCTCTCCATACTACCACAGCTGACGCTCTCTGGAAATCACCACCTCCTGGCAGGAGGCCAACGAACACAAAAATAGAACATTAAACCACCAAAGCTGAGAGCTCTCACAGAGTACAATTCACCCCTGACAACAATCACTGTAGCTCCGCTCTCAAGAAGCCACATCCATAAGAAAAGGGAGAGAGTACTACATTAAGGGAACATCCCTTGGAACAAAAGAATCTGAACAACGGCCTTTAGCCTTAGTCTTTCCCTCTAACAGAGCCTACCCAAATGAGAAGGAACCAGAAAACCAACTATGGTCATATGACAAAACAAGGCCCTTTGACATTCCCAAAAAATCACAGTAGCTCACCAGCAATGGATCCAAACTAAGAAGAAATCCCTGATTTACCTGAAAAAGAATTCAGGAGGTTGGTTATTAAGTTAAAAAGTGAGGCACCAGAGAAAGGCAAAGCTCAGTGACAGGAAAAAAAAAAAAAAATACAAGAAGGGAAGGGAGAAATATTCAAGGAACTAGATAGCATAAAGAAAAAACTATCAAAACTTCAGCAAACATTGGACACACTTATAGAAATGCAAAATGTTCTGTTAAGTCTCAGCAATAGAATTGAACAAGTAGAAGAAAGAAATACAGAGCTCAAAGACAAGGTATTCGAATTAACCCAATCAAACAAAGACAAAGAAGAAAGATAAGAAAATATGAGCAAAGCCTCCAAGAAGTCTCAGATTATATTAAATGACCAAACCTAAAAATAGTCAGTGATTCATAGGAATAAGATAAATCTAAAAGTTTGGAAAACATATTTGGGGAAATAACTGAGGAAAACTTTCCCAGACTTGCTAGAGATCTAAACATCCAAATACAAGAAGCACAAAGAACACCTGGAAAATTTATTGCAAAAAGATCATCACCTAGGCACATTGTCATCAGGTTATCTAAAGTAAAGACAAAAGGAAAGAATCTTAAGAGCTATGAGACAAAAGGACTAGTTAACCTATAATAAAAAACCTCTCAGATTAACAGCAGGTTTCTCAGCAAAAACCCTACAAGGTAGAAGGAATTAGGGTCCTATCTTCAGCCTCCTTAAACAAAACAATTATGAGCCAAGAATTTTGTATCCAGTGAAACTAAGAATCATATGTGAAGGAAAGGTACAGTCTTTTACAGACAAACAAATGCTGAGATAATTTGCCACTACCAAACCACCACTACAAAAACTGCTAAAAAGATCTCTAAATCTTGAAACAAATCTTAGAAACATATCAAAACAGAACCTCTATAAAGTATAAGTCACATAGGACTTATAAAACAAAAATACAATTTAAAAGGCAAAAAACAAAAAACAAAAACCAAAATACACAGGAAATGAATATCATGATGAATGGAAGAGTACTTCACATCTCAATACTAACATTGAATGTAAATGGCCTAAATGCTCCACTTAAAAGATACAGCACTGCAGAATAGATAAGAACCCACCAACCAACCACCTGCTGCCTTCAAGAGACTCACTTAATGCATAAAGATTCACATAAAGTGGTGGAAGAAGGCATTTCAGGCAAATGGACACCTAAACTAGCAGGGGTAGCTATTCTTACGTCAGACAAAACAAACTTTAAAGCAACAGTTGTCAAAAAAGACAAAGAGGGACATTTTATAATGATAAAAGGCCTTGTCCAACATGAAAATATCACAGTCTTAAACATATATGCAGCTAACCCTGGAGCTCCCAAATTTATAAAATAATTACTAATAGACCAAAGAAATGAGATAGACAGCAACACGATAAAGGTGGGGCACTTCAATACTCCACAGAGAACACTAGAAATGGGTCATCAAGACAGAAAGTGAACTCCAAAAGGAAAATTCGAAACCATACAAATACATATAAATTAAATAACCTGCTCCTAATGATTATTGGGTCAAAAGGAAATCAAAATGAAAATTTAAAAATTCTTCAAACTGAACAATAATGACACAACCTATCAAAACCTCTGGGATACAGTAAAGATGATGCTAAGAGTAAAGTTCACAGCCCTAAACACCTACAACTAAAAGACTGAAAGAGCACAGGCTGACATTCTATGGTCACACCTCAAAGAACTAGAGAAAGAAGAACAAACCCAACCCACACCCAACAGAAGAAAGGACATAACCAAGACCCACAAGTAATGGAGATATAAAAATGCCCTGACAAAAAATTTCAAATAATTGTTATAAGGAAGCTCAGTGAACTAGAAAATGTGGGCACACAAATTAATGAAATTAGAGAAACAATAAACAAAATAAAAATATAACAGAGGTATACTGAAATCATTAAAAAGAAATTCTGGAGTTGAAGAACACAATGAATAAAATGAAAAAGCAATAAATAGCAAAAACAGAAGAACTGATGAAGCAGAAGAACGAATATGTGAACTTGAAGATAGATTACTTGAAAATTAACTCAAAAGAAACAAGATCTTTGCCACCCAGGTAATCAGTATAATAATGATAGGTAGTTTTTAATCCTCACCCTCCTCCCAACCTCTACCCTCAAGTAGGCCCCAATGTCTATTGTTCTCTTCTTTGTGTCCATGTGTACTCAATGATTAGCTTCCACTTACAAGTGGGAACATGCGGTGTTTTTTGTTCTGTTCCTGCATTTATTTGCTTAGGACAATGTCATAGGAGTAGTATCAGATAAGTTTTAAAAAGACAATTTCAAGAAAGACATTTGTCAAACATTTTTACAGTAAAATATCAATTTGACCTTTTGTTTCTCATTTTACTTTCCTCTTACAAAGACACATAAAACTTGCTTCTCATACCCAGTACCAATAAATAAAACACTTTTTACCAGTCCAAACAATACATAAAGATATTAAATAAAAAGCAACCATATTCTTCTTTTCATCTGCCTTTTCCTCATTCTAGCACTCAAAGGCAAACATTGTCAAGAGTTCCTTGTGTTTCTGTTAACAAACGTGTACTGTAAGAGTAACTATTCTCCCTGATTACAATTTTTTGCTTCCTTAGAGTCCTCCACAAGAGTGAGATATTAATCTTTTAAAGCTGGAATATGATCATGCCATCACCCTGCTTGAAGCCCTCATTATTTACCATTGCATTGGAAATACAATTTATATCTACAAATTCCTACATGATCTTGCCTAGGACTACTTCTGTGCCTCATTGCACACATTAATGTCTGAGTTCAGTAAAGTGGCCTTTACTTAAATTCTCTAGGAGAAGTTCTTTCCCAACTCAGAATTTTGAATATGTTCTTTCATCTACTGAATGTCTTTTCCCTCAACTCTTGCATAGTCAGCCCCTTCTCATTCTTCAGGTCTCAGTTTACTGCTAGCTACTCAGAAAAGGTATCCCTGACCATCAGATTTAAAGTAAGTCCTGGCACACCACAGTATTATCTATTCTTCATTCTTTTATTTTTTTTTCACAGTAATATACCACAATTTGTAATTTTTTGCTGACTTTTGCTTATTTGTTAATTTTCTGCCTCTTCCACTGCTCAGTGCACTAAGTTCCAGGATTGTATGGCACTCATTTGTACTGTTCACTGATGGGCATGTAGAACCTAGAACTGAGTTAGTACATCTTAGATGCATAACAGTCATTTTTTATAAGACAAGTACTGATATGTTTTCTCTCATTAGAGATTAGTTTGCATTTTCTAGAATTTAGTGTGAATTGAATCTTTTAATATTTATTCATATTGTCATGTATATCAATCTTTTTTCTTTTTGAGTAGTATTTCATTGTGGGAATACCACAATTGTTTATGCATTCACCTCTTAGTGAACATTTGGATAGTTTCAAGTTTTTTGCTATTACAGATTAAGTTGCTATTAATATTCATATATAGGTATGAAAATATGCTTTCTTTTATCTTAAGTAAATACTGGGCAATGTTATCACTGGATCATATGGTAAAATGTGTTTTTAACAACATGTGGACATGCCAAACTGTTTTCCAAAGTCACTGTAGCAGTTTACATTTTTATCAACAGTGTATCAGTGTTCCTTTACATCCTTGACAGAATTTGGAATGATCTTTAGAAGAAAAATTCAGACACTTTAATGGACATGTAATGGTATCTTATTGTGATTTTGATTTACATTTCCCCAATGACTAATGATTTTAAGCATCTTTTCATGTGCTTATTGGCTATTTACATTTATTTTTATCTATAAATCATGTGTCATTAAACAATAGGGATACATTGTGAAAAATGTATCCTGAGGTTATTTTGTCATTATGTGAACATCATACAATATACTTAAACAAACTTTGATAGTTTAGCCTGCTACACACCCAGGCTATGTAATATAGCCTATTGCTCCTAGACTACAAACATATATGGCATGTTGCTGTACTAAATACTGTAGGCAATTTTAACACAATGGTAAATATTTATGTATCTATACATAGAAAAAATACAATGAAAATATGGTATAAAAGGTGAAAAAACGATACACCTGCATAAAACACTTACCATTGTGAATAGAGCTTATAGGACTGAGAGTAGCTATGAGTCAGTTGGTAAGTGGTAAGTGAATGTGAAGGCCTAGGACATTATTGTACACTATTGTAGACTTTATAAACACTGTATACTTAGGCTAGACTAAATAAAAAAAGTTTCTCTCTTCAATAATAACATTAACTTACTGTAACTTTTTTACTTTATAAAGTTTTTAATTTTTTTAACTTTTGACTCTTGTAATAACACTTAGCTGAAAACACAAATACATTGTACAATTGCACAAAAATATATTTCTTTATACCCTTATTCTATAAGATTTGTTTGCTATTTTTAATTTTTATTTTTTTAAACTTTTCAACTTTTATTATTAGAAACAAGACACAAGCACATATATTAGTTTAAGCCTACACAGGTTCAAGATACTCAATATAACTGCCTTCCCTCTTCACATCTTGTCCCGCGAGAAGATCTTCAGGGGTAATCACATTTGTGGAGCTTTCTTCTTCTATAATAACAATGCCTTCTTCTGGCATATCACTGAAGAATCTGTCTGAGAAGGTTCACAGTTAACTTATTTTATAAGTATTAATAGAAGGAATACACTTTAAAATACAATAAAAATATAGTATAATAAATGCATAAACCGGTAACAGTCATTTGTTATCATTATCAGGTGTTATATACTGTACCTAACTTTTATATTATACTTTTATAGCAATGGCAGTGCAGTATATTTGTTTACACTAGTATCACCACAAACACATTAACAATACATTGTGCTACAATGTTACAATGGTTAGGATGTCACTAGGTAATAAGAACATTTTCAGCTCTATTATAGTCTTATGGGACCACTGTCATTTATGTGGTCTGTTTTTGGCTGAAATTAGTTATGTGGCTCATGATTGTATTGTGTATTCAAATATTTTGCCCATTTCCTTCTTGGATGCTTTGTATTCTTATTGAGTAGAAAGATATATTTATATATTCCAGATATAAGTCTTGTGTCTAATGTCTGTGTTGCAAATATTCTATCTTAATGTGCTCTGTTTTCAGCATGCACATACACATTTATAATTGTATGGCTTCCTAAATACATCATCATGTTTATCATTACGAAGTGTCTTTATCTCTGTAACCTTTGTCTTGAAATATATTTTATCTGATACTAAAATATTGCTCTAGCCTTCTTATGCTTAATATTTGTAAGACATCATTTTTCTATATTTACCTTTAATCTATTTGTATACTTATACTGAAAGTGTGTCTCTTAGAGACAGATATAGTAGAGTCTTGCTTTTTTCCATTCTGTCAGTGGCAATCTTTTAATTTATGTGTTTGCACAGGTGTCCAACTCTTTGAATACAAGATTTATTTGCTTACCTGTGGTGGTAGATGTAACTAAACTTATGCAAGATTTTTTTTTTTAAGCTTATCGGCTATTGTCAGTGTTAGTGTATTTTATGTGTGGCCCAAGACAATTCTTCCAATGTGGCCCAGGGAAAAAATGTTGGACACCTGTGGTTTAGACCATTAAAATGTAATCTAAATAGTAATATTTTTACTTTAGGTTAACCATCGTGTT
Organism: Mandrillus leucophaeus; assembly: GCF_000951045.1. Taxonomy (NCBI): domain Eukaryota; kingdom Metazoa; phylum Chordata; class Mammalia; order Primates; family Cercopithecidae; genus Mandrillus; species Mandrillus leucophaeus. Next base: position 40,068 of record NW_012102229.1, on the reverse strand, counting down.
ATTATTATTATTATTATTCATGGAGTAACAAAAATGTCATTTAGTCAACATTTATGTAGCATTGAATATATCGTATTCCCCTAGGCTCTGGGAATACAGGAATAAACCAGATAGACAAAAGAGTCTGTCCCTTTGACTGCTGGGATTATCAGCCTTGCTTAACTACAAGGCTTAACAGAGGTTTCAGCTACAAATCTTTTTTAAAAATCTGTATTTTACTTTAAGTTCTGGGATACCTGTGGAAGACGTGCAGGTTTGTTATATAGGAAAACGTGTGCCATGGTGCTTTGCTGCACCTCTCAATCCATCATCTAGGTATTAAGCCCCACAAGCATTAGCTATTTTCCCTGATGCTCTCCCTCCCCCTGCCCCCCACAAAGGCCCCAGTAGGTGTTGTTCGCCTCTCTGTGTCCATGTGTTTTTATTGTTCAGCTCCCACTTATAAGTGAGAACATGCTAACCATTGTATTATTTATTTTCTCTTTGTCCCTTATGTTTATTTATTCCTCTATTTTTCCTTCTGTATTTTCTTTTTAAATATTTAAAATATTTGGATACTTTTATTTTTATTTTTATATGAGGCTATTTACTATATCCCTGTGTGTAGTTTTTCAGTGGTTGCTTAATGATTTCCAATAAACATACTTAACAATTCACAGTCTACTTAAAGTTAATATTGTGCCATTTATCCCCAAATGTAGAAATCTTGCAACTAGTTTCTCTTTATTGATGTTATTGTTACAATTGTCAAAATATTATGTTTTCATACACAGAAAACCACACAAAACTATGTTATATTTACTTTCTAAAGTTGTGTATATTTTAAGAACTTAAGAGAAAATAGTCTTTTATATAGTTTGGTAGATATATACCATTTCAATTGTTCTTCCTTCCTTCCAGAAGATTCAAGCTTCTTTTGATATTCACAAATAACTTTAGTATTTCTTGTAGAGTACGTCTATTAGTGATGAAATCTCTTAGTTTTCCTTCATCTGATAATGGCATTGTTTATTCCTGATGTGCTAGGAAAATAGAATGCATGGTTGACATTTTTTCTTTTCTTTTTAACTTCAAAGATTTTGTTCCATTGTTTTCTGGACTTCATCGTTTCTGATGAGACTTCTACAATGTTTGAACTCTTGTTCCACTGTGTGTAATTTATTATTTTGGGGGGAAGATTTAAAGGTTTTTTTTCTTTAGCTTTGGTTTTCAGCAGTTTAATTGTGATGTGTATAGACATAGCCCCTTCTGAATTTATTCTATTTGAATACTGTTGAATTTCTTGAATCTGTGAATGTATACTTTTCCCTACATTTGAGAGGTTTTTGGTCATTATGTCTTCAGATAAATTTTCCACTTCAATCTCCTTCTCTTCTTCTAGAATTCTAATTACTTTTGCGTAGTGTTCCACAAGTCCCACTGCTCATGTTTTCAATCTTTATTATTCTCCCTTTTACAATTTGGATAATTTCTGGTGATCTAGTGATTTTCTTTTTAGTGTCCCTGATTCTTTCCCATGTAAATTTTTTAAATTGCTGATATTGAATTTTTTTGTTCTAAATATTCCATTTTGTTCTTGTATTATATTTTATATTTTATCTGATAACTTCTATCTTTCTATTTATGGCAAATATGTCTGCCTCTACCTCATGGAACACAGTTAGAATAGCTATTATGTTATAGGGTACTAAGTTTTGGTTACACCAGATAAATAAATTCCAGAGATGAACTGTACAGCATAGTGCCTATAGTTAACAATAGTGTATTGTTGACTTAAAAATTTGCAAGGAGTTTAGATCTAATGTGAAGTGTTTTTATATTATTAATAATAATAGTAATGATAATAATAATATTAAGTAAAGACAGCAGGAAGAAGATTTTGGAGGTGATAAGTTTATGATATAGATTGTGCTGATGACTTCACAAGTGTATCCTTATCTCCAAACGTATCAAGTTGCATACACATTAAATATGTATAGCATTTGTGTGTCAGTCATATTTCAACAAATGCAAATCAAACTCACAATGAGACAGAATATCATACTAGTAGGATGGCTATTACTAAAAAGTCAAAAAACAACATATGCTGGCAAGGTTGGAGAGAAAAGGGAGCACTTATATCCTGCTGGTGAAAATGTAAACTAGGTCATCCACTGTGGAAAGCAGTTTCGAGATTTCTCAGATAACTTAAAACAAAACTACCATTCCATGTAGTTATCCCACTAGTGGATATACGCCCCAAAGAAAATAAGTAATTATATCAAAAAGACACATGCACTAATATGTTCATCACAGCCCTATTCACAACAGCAATAGAATCAACCAAGATACCCATCAACAGTGGACTGGTTAAAGGAAATGTGGTACATATACACCATGGAATACTACACAACCACAAAAAATGATATCATGTCCTTTGCATAAACAAAAATGCAGCTGAAGGTCATTATCTTAAGTGAACTAATGCAACAAGAGAAAATCAAATACCACAATACACATGAACACAAAGATGGTAACAATAGACGCTGGAGACTGCTTGAGAGGGGAGAATGGGAGAAGAATGTGGGCTGGAAGGCAACTTATTATGTACTATGCTTACTATCTAGGTAACAGGACCATTCATACACTAAGCCTCAGCAACACAAAATTTATCCATGTAACAAACCTGCACACGTACCCCCTAGAACCTAAAATAAAAGTAGAAGAAAATAAAAGTTTCATAAAGGAAATATACACTAAATCATGATAATAATTTATGTATTATTATAAGAGCTCCATCACAAAATAAAATAAACAGTGTTAGGAGAAACTGAAACTAATTTCTAATGAATTCAATGAACGATAAGTTCTATGCTTCATGGAAATTAGGGACTAGAATTAATTCCTGAATCACGCCTATTCCAACCTCAACCTTGCTTATCCTCTGAGGTGTATCATCAACAATTTGACATTCCAGTTAGTTAAATTCCATGCAATTTTTAAGAACAATAAACATAGAGAAAATAATGTTTAAGTATATAAAGTTGTTTCAGCCAACAGATGTAGAGTAATTGCTACAAGTAAATGAATATCTTGTCACTACCAGTACATTCTCAGATAATTGCTAGAAATACATGTCTACCTTGTCAATCTGCCAAAAAAAAAAAAAGTTTTGGTCTGATAGTTCCAACATTTTAAAATCATTTGGAATCTAGGAAATTATTGTTTGTTTTATCAGGCAATCAACCTGATTCAGACTGCGTATTTTTCTTGAAGTTTCTCTGAGACTATCCAAGCAGATTATTAAGCGGGGACTTTGAAATGACAACATGAAACTCAAGAGAAGAGTTGAGTATAGATATGGAGTCATATACCTAAAGACAATAATGGAAACAAATGAATGTATTAATATGACAATATATGTAAAAATGGAAGGTCAAAAAATGAATAAAATACCAATCTAGGTATCAGATAAGAAAAACAAGAAAAGAGATAAAGATATAGAGCTCAGTTTTTGTCACAGTGCCTAGATTGTAGTTGATGATCAATAATATCTGTTGAATCTGTGAATAAAAAGACAACATAAGGATGAAGTGAAATAATTCTAAAGTTAGAATACAGTTAAACATATTTTGAGTTAAAGAGAAACAATACAGTAGATAAAGAGTTACATAGAATCAATTTAGATTAGAGACGTTGATAAAAATATAAGGACTCTGTATTGGAAACAATGCCTCATAGTAGAATTATTACAAATTTCCTGATAAGATAGAAAAAGTCATAGGATTCCATATGTACCTTTAGTAGTAAAATAAACTTTACTTTGCAATTAATTGAATTACATAAAGGTACGGGAAAAGAAGGTATCACATCAGATCTTCATAAGTGAGTGGTTAGATAAATAATGGTAACCCATTCTTTAAGATAAAGTAAATAGAACAGTTTATCTTCAACATCTCCTTTTACCCCACCCTCTACATTACAAACAAGGCACTATATAAAGGGGCATAGGACTGATATAATCAAATAGTATAAACATCAAGAGAAGAGATGTTTCTTACATAAAAGGGAAAGAGTAATTATTGAAACATGTGAAGAGAATCCCATCTCCACATCACAGTCCAATTCCATATGAATGGTGAAATTAAAGATAACGCCCACTAGAGAATATTTTTATTTATCCTGTGAAAGAACAATGTTTGTTAAAGCAAAGGAAGATAAATTATTCTGTGATAAGAATTTAGAATGTAAAGAGATCTGTTCACAAAGGAACAGTAGCATGGCAGGGATGAAGGCCAGTGGTAATGGTGAAAAGAGCAGGGGTAAGGGTGTGTGCAGTGTCATAGGGAGTTAATAATACAGAGGAAATAGTTTTAGAGAGGCATTATCTTGTAACTGGTCTTTAAGGGTAATAGAGATTCAATCATGGGCAGAACTTACTGATCTTAAGTAGTCTATTATGGATGAGAGAACTAACAAAGGATTGCAGGTTTAACATGTTCTGACTTTGATATATGTTTCTGTTCTTGCCTGTGCCACCCATTATGTTGGTGAGAGCTGCCTTTAGGTTACATGGAGCAGCAAGGAGGATACTTGTATGGATGGGGTCTACCACAATTTGAGCAGCCTCTGGTTTTGGTGAGGTCTGCCGCACTATCTGTAAAATAGACAAAAAAGAGAAAAGGACAGTTGAACACAGAGGTGCACAAGAAAGAAGCAATATGACCTCATACCTAGTTTTCTTTTGCTGTTGGTCAGAGATGATTTCTTTACTGTATTTAAATATATATTACACACAATTTGCCAATTTAACCATATTTAATTATACAGTTTAATGGCATTAATTACATTCACAACATTTTGCAACCATAACTGCTGTTTCCAAAACATTTATACCACCCGAAACGGAAACTCATAACCATTAAGCAATAACTCCTCACCACCATCATCTACCCTCAGCCCCTGGTGACCGCTAATCTACTGTCTGTCTCTGAAATTGCCTATTTTAGATATTTCACCTTCATTTCCTAAGAAAGATATTGGTCATTGGTTAAGAGTGCTGAGTTATTATCTTGAGAGGACCGGCCACTGATGTTATACTGAGACAACATATAAACTAGAGAATGATAAACAGCTTACAATGGCCAGAATAGTCATAAAAATGAGCTAATTGACTCAAATATCATCCACAGATATTTCTTGGAACTGAAATATTAGACAATGTTATATCTAAAGGTTACAATGACTTTTCAACTCCTGCCAACTGTTGTCATTAATTAATTAGAAATTTAGTGCTGCCAGATTTTTCTTTTTTAAGAAAGCTAGAACATTCGGACTGTTAGGCAAAACATTCAAAATTTTAAAAGTCTGTAGGTCAAATCTGGCCCTCGTGTCATCAGCTTATGGATTTTATTATTAAAAAGTCTTATTTTGTTGCAAAAAATGCTATTATATTTTAAATGGCGTGCATTTGTAACAGGACAAAGATATAAGATTTGTGATATTTTTGAGCAACTTTGAGAGGCCCAGGTATATATGCACAAAATGAGTATTTCCCAAGGATGAGGAATGGCAAAGCAGAACTAGCAGAATGTCAGGAATCCAAGGGATGCTAGAATCATAAGTTATTTCTTTGTGCCTTTATGTTATTTAATTCATTTTTTCTTTTGATAAAACTGTATACATTTATCATGTAAAACATGATATTTTGAAGTTTACATATATTGTCGAATGGTTAAATCTAGCTAGTAACGTATTACCTCACATTGCTCTCATTTTTGTGATGAGAACACTTAACATGCACTCTCTTAGCATTTGTCAAGAATACAATATATTATAGTTAAATATAGTCACCTTGCTGTACAATAGATCTCTTGCATATATTCTTCCTATCTCCCAACCAACATCTCCTCTACTTCCCCTTCCTCCTAACCACCCTAGCCTCTGTAATGACCATTCTACGGTACTTCCCTGAGATTAACTTTTTAAGATTACATATATGAGTGAGAGCATCTGATATTTATCTTTCTGTGTCTTTGTATCTTTTAAAAGTAATGCCTTGCAATTGATAAGCATTCAATAATTATTTGTTCAATGGTTTAAAAAAAGGAAAGAAATAAACACCAGATGATATTATCTGATTGGACCATTCAAATTAATAATGCCTTCATTAAAATTATAAAAAGGCATTTCACTTTCTAAACATTTGGAAGAGGCAGTTTTTTAGCTTTCCTGGATTTTCCTAAACTAACAAAATTGGCGATAATTCATAGGGTCCCATTTCGTGAGCAAGTTTGAAGGATTTTCTGTTTTAGATGTCAGAATAATAAAAAAAAGTTTAAAAACACAACTATGAAGATCCTTCTGGTGAGACTGACAATAAGTATGTTTTACTTTTTGAAACATTCAATATTTACTTTAAATGTTTTATATATAATTATATTGATCTATCCTAAAAAATATTTCCTGAAAAATATATTTAGTCTTAATTTAAAATAGGAGATAGAGGCCTAGAACAGCGAAAGTCTAAGTCCCTGTTTCTGTTCCAAGCAATACATAATACATTTTTATTCAGTGTTTATTTGCTTGAGTACAATTGAAAATTGTAGCAATTCTCACAGACTTGGCTTCAATTTTTTTTCTTTTTTTCTTTTTGTCCTTCTCTGTGATATAAATTCTGATGGTTCCCTCTTGTGGTGAAAATCAGAAAAATCAGAAGAGGTTCTAAGTATTTCATTTTATTTTCTTATTTATAAAAAGATCTAAAATAAAACCCACTGTGAAAAAAAATAAAAATGTATAAACTTAGTTATTTCTGAAATGTTTGAATTTATTTTCTCTGTCAAGAAGTTAACAGCTAATAGGGAATAAAGCACAGGAGCAGATATTTCAATATAGTGTCATTGATACAAAAATGAATGATTTTTACAACAAGCAGTAGTGGCACAAAGAAAGCATTTGATTCCTTTTACCTCTTGGGAATGTTAGGTAGGAAATAGGTACTGTTTGTCTGATTCTTCAGGGCTTTGGTTAGAATGCTAAACTACAATTACATGAGAAGAAAGTCAAGTGTCAGAATTATCCCGGAGGCAGAATGGCAAGGGCTCAACACTGGGATCAGAAAAACGGGAACTAAGGCAAATATTAAGAGTCAAACTGTCAAACTTGAGAGCTAAACAGAGATTAATTATTCAGGGATGATATTAGAGATAACCAATAGGTAGACTTTGGCCAAAAACAAAACAAAACCAAAAAAAGGTGTAGAAAATTTCACAGGTGATTTCTTTCATGTAGTAAAATATATATTACATAAACTTTGCCACTTTTATTATATTTTGTCCTTTGCACATTTTAACGTTTTAGGTTTTATTAATTTATTTAAATATTTTTAGGGGTACAAGTGATTTTTCATTACTTGGGTGGATCATGTAGTGGTGAAGCCTGGGCTTTAGGTGTACCCATCACCAGAATATTGTACACTGTACCCAACAGATAATTTTTCATCCCTCACCACCCTTCCAAGCTCCCCACTTCTCAGTCTCCAATGTCCATCGTACCACTCTGTATACCTTCATGTACCCATAGCTTAGCTCCCATTTTTAAGGGAGAACGTGTGGTATTTGGTTTTCTATTCCTGAGTTACTTCATTTAGGATAATGGCCTCCTGCTCCATCTAAGTTGCCGCAAAATATATTATTTCTTCATTCTGCTTTATAGCTGATTAATATCTCATCATATATATATTTTTCCTATACATATGTGCATATATATGCGTATGTGTATATATACACACACTCATAGGTTATTGGACATTTCAGTTTATTCCAACTCTTTGCATCTGTAAATTGTGCTGCAATAAACATACATGTGCAGGTGTCTTTTGTATATAACAACTTATTTTCCCTTGAGTAGACACCTAGCAGTGGGATTGCTGGGTTGAGTGGTAGATCTACTTTTAGTTATTTGAGAAATCTCCATGCTGTTTTCCATAGAGGTTGTACTGATTTACATTCCACTAACAGTCTATAAGCGTTTCCCTTTCACCAAATCCACACCAACATCTATTGCTGACTTTTTAATAATAGTCATTCTGGCTGGGGTAAGGTGTTAGCTCATTGTGGTTTAATTTGCATTTCCCTGATCATTAGTGATGTTGAACATTTTTTCATATGTTTGTTACTCATTTGTATATCTTCTTTAGAGAAATGTCTGGTCATGTCATTTGCCTACTATTTAATGAAATTATTCATTTATTTCTTGCTGATTTGAGTTTCTTAAAGGTTTTAGATATTAGTTATTTGTTGGACATATGGACTGCAAATATTTTCCCCCATTTTGTAGGTTAACTATTTACTTTCTTGTTATTTCTTTTGCTGTGCAGAAGCTTTTTAGTTTGGTTAATTCCCGCTTATTTATTCTTTATTTTTATTACATTTGCTTTTGGGATCTTAGTCATAAATTATTTGCCTAATCCAATATCCAGAAGAGCTTTTCCTATATGACCTTCTGGCTTTGTTATAGCTTCAGGTCTTAGATTTAAGTTTTTTATCCATCTTGAATTAGTTTTTGTATATGGTAAGAGATAGGGAACCAGTCATATTCTTCTGCCACTGACTATTCAATTTTCTGAGCACTATTTATTGAATAGTTATTTTCCTAGTGTATGTTTCTGTCTGTTTTGTCAAAGATCAGTTGCTATAGATGATGGGCTTTATTTCTGGGTTCTCTATTCAGTTCCATTGGTCTATGTATCTACTTTTATACCAGTACCATGCAGGTTTGATTACTATAAACTTACAGTATAATTTTAATTTGGGTCATGGAATGCCTCCAGCTTTGTTCTTTTTACTTAGAATTGCTTTAGCTACTTGGGCTCTTTTTTGGTTCCATATGAATCTTAGAACTTATTTTTTCCTAATTCTCTGAAAAGTGACATTGGTGTTTCGATAGAAATCTCATATAATGTGTGTATTTCTTTGAGTAATGTGGTCATTTTAACAATGTTGATTATTCCAATCCATGAACGTGGAATGTTTTTTCATTTGTGTGTAACATCTCTGATTTCTTCCAGCAGTGTTTTTATAGTTCTCCTTGTAGAGATCTTTCACTTCCTTGGTTACATATATACTAGTTTGTTTTGTTTTGTTCTGTTTTGCTTTTTGCAGCTAGTGTAAATGGAATTGAGTTCTTGAATTGATTTTCATCTTGGTCATTATTGGTATATAGCAGTGCTACAGATTTGTATACATATATTTTTAACCTGAGACCTTAGTGAATTCATTTATCACATCTAAGAGTTTTTTGGAGGAGTATTTAGGGTTTTCCAGGTATAAGATCATGTCATCAACAAACAGAGATAGGTTAGCTTTCTCTTTTCCAATTTGGATGCCCTTTATTTTTTTCTCTTGTTTGATTGCTCCGCCTAGGACTTCTATTACTATGCTAAATAGAAGTGAGCATCTTTGCTTTATTCCAGATCATAGGGAGAATACTTTCAACTTTTCCCCATTCAGTATGATGTTGGCTGTTGGTTTGTCATATATGGCTTGTATTCATTTGAGATATGTTCCGTCTATGCCTAGTATGTTGAAGGTTTTTATCATGGAGTAACTTTGGATTTTGTCAAATGCTTTTTTTGCATCTATTAAAATGATCATATAGCTTTTGTGTGCAAGTTCTTTAAATGTCTGGTAGATTTCAATTATGCATCTCTCCAGTACTGTGCTTTTATTTGTTGGAAGATTTTTTTATTACAGATTTAATCACTATGCTTTCTGTTGGTCTCTTCAGGGTTTCTATCTATTCCTGATTCAAGCTTGTGAGGATGTTTATTTCAAGGAATTTATTCATTCCCTCTAGATTTTATAGTTTGTGTACATAAAAGTGTTCATAGTAGTTTCCGATGATCTTTCATATTTCTGTGATATCCACTGTAATGTCTCCATTTGCATTTCTGATTGATCTTATTTGAATCTTCTCTCCTCTTGCTTAATCTACATAGTAGTTTGGTAATTTTATCTTTTCAAAAAAACAACTTTTTATTCCATTGATCCTTTGTAATTTTTTCTTCAATTTCATTTATTTCTGTTCTGATCTTTGCTATTTCCTTTCTGCTAGCTTTGGGTTTGGTTTGTCGTAGTTTCTCTAGTTCGTGGTGGTGTGACATTAGCTTGTCAATTTGTGATCTTTCTGTTTCTTTGATGTAGGAAATTAGCAGTATAAATTTTCCTCTTAGCACTGTTATTGCTCTATCCCAGGGATTTTTATAACCTGTATTACTGTTACCATTCATTTTGGCAACTGTGTAAATTTTCATCTTGGTTTTATTATAGACCAAAACAGTATTCAGGAGCAGATTAATTTCCATGTATTTGTATAGTTTTGAGAGCTCCTCTTGGAACTGATTTCTAGTTTTATTTCACTGTGGTCTGATAAGATACTTTACATAAATTTGATTTTCTTAAAATTTATTGAGGCTTGTTTTGTGGCCTATCATATGGCCTATCTTGGAGAATATTCCATGTGCTGATAAGAAAAAGGTACCTTTTTTAGGTTTTAGGTAGAATATTATGTAAATTCCTGCTAGGTCCATTTGTTCTAGAGTCCAGTTTAATTCCAGTATTTATTTGTTAACTTTCTGCCTCAATTATCTCTCTAGTGCAGTTAATGGAGTGTTGAACTCCTTCATTATTACTGTATTGCTGCCTATATCTTTTTTATGTCTAGCAGTATTTGTTTTATGAATCTGTGAGCTCTGGTATTAGGTGCATATATATTTAAGGTCGTTATATCTTCTTCTGAAATCAATCCCTTTATCATCATATAATGACCTTATTTGACTATATTATTTTATAATGACCTTCTTTGTCTGCTGTTGATTTTAAGTTTCTTTTGCCTGATATGAGAAGAGCTACTCCTGCTCACTTTTATTTACCATTTGCATAGAATTTTTTCCCACTTCTTTACCTTGAATCTAAAAGAATCTTTATGTATTAGGTGGGTTGCTTGAAGGCAACAGATGTTTCGTGTGTGTGTGTGTGTGTGTGAGTGTGTTTAATCCATTCTGCCAATCTATATCTTCTAAGTGGGGCATTTAAATCATTTACATTCAAAGTGAATATTGATAGGTGAGGTACTGTTCCAGTCCTCATGTTGATTGTTACCTAATTGCTTTATTTTCTTCATTGTGCTACTGTTACGTAAGACCTGAGTGTTTCATACTTGCAGGCATTTTTATTTTTGGTTGATTTATTCCTTTTACTCTTTACTTTCAGTTGACATGTAATAATTGTACATAGTTATGGCCTACAGAGTAGTATTTTGTTCATGTATTTTGATACATGAATACAATGTGTAATGATCAAATCAGGGTAATTAGCACATCCATCATCTCTAACATTTATTATTTCTTAGGGATGGGAAATCTCAGAATCCTCTCTTAGCTTTTTGAAAATATGCAGTAATTTATAACTAACCACGTTTGCCCTACAGTGTGGCAGAATATCAGAGTGCATTTCTCCCACTAGCTATAATTTTGTATTCAATAACCAATATCTCCCAAAGCTCCTTTCTTCCTTACTCTTCCCAGCCCCTATACCCACAATCCTACTCTCTACTTCTGTGAACTCAAAAATGTTTTCAGTTCCCATCTGAGTGAGAACATGTGGTATTTATCTTTCTGTAAGTGACTTATTTTGTTTAACATAATGTCCTTCAAGCTGAGACTCAGGCCTTGATCCAGAGAAATGATGAATCTGCAGGTATGATGGAAATGGCTAGGTGAAGTGATTAATTTCTACTCAATTCATAAAATAACAGCTTTGCTTTCAAATTTGAAATTCATGTATTTATATACTGGTGTGTATCAATCTTTCATGTTGATGTTTAGAACACCTTTGAGCATTTCTTATAGGGCTGGCCTAGCAGTGACATATTGCTTCAGCATTTGCTTTACTGGGAAATATTTTATTTCTCCTTCATTTAAGAAACTTAATATGGCTGAATACGGAATTATTGGCTCACAGTTATTCTATTCCAGGAGACTGAATATAGGATTCCAATCCCTTGTGGCTTGTAAGATTTCTGCTGAGAACTCTGATGTTAGTCTGATAGGTTTTCTTTTATAAAGTATTTGATTATTCTGTCTCACTGCTGTTAGAATTATTTCCTTCATGTTGACTTCAGATAATCTGATGACTATATGCCTTGGTAATGTTCTTTTTGCTGTGAATCTCCCAGCAGTTGTTTCAGCTTCTTGTATTTGCATATCAAGTCTCTAGCAAGGCCATGAACACTTTCCTTAATTATTTATTCAAATATGTTCTCCAAGCTTTTTTCCCCCCTCTGAAACACCTATGATTCTTAGGTTTGGATGTTTTACATAATTCCATATTTCTTGGAGACTGTTCACTTCTTTTCATTCTTTTTTCTTTATTTTTGCCTGATTCAAAAACCTTGTCTTCATGCTCTGAAATTCTTTCTTCTACTTGGTCTAGTGTTTTGTTAAAACTTTCCATTGCATTTTGTAGTTCTATACCCTAATCTTTCATTTCCAGAGTTCTGTTTGTTTTTCTTAAAATGTCTATCTCAAGAACATTTTTCATTCATATTACAAATTACTTTTTTATTTTTTATGCAGAAATCTACAATTGTATGTGAAATCTTTATACATTTAAATCTTTTTATTTAACTTTTATTTTAAGTTCAGGGGTACATGTGCAAGTTTGTTTATAGGTAAACTTGTGTCATGGAGGTTTGTTGTACAGATTATTTCATCACTCATGTATTAAGCCTAGTACTCAGTTATTTGCATGACCCTCTCCTTCCTCTAACCCTCCAGCAGGCCTCAGTGTCAGCTATTTCCCTCTATGTGTCCATGTATTCTCATCCTTTAGCTCCCACTTATAAGTGAGTGCATGTGGTATTTGGTTTTCTAGTCCTGCGTTAATTTGCTAAGAAAAATGACCTCCAGCTCCATCCATGTTTCTGCAAATAATATAATCTCTTTTTATGACTGTATAGCATTCCATTGTGTATATGTACCACATTTTCTTTATCTACTCTACCTTTGATGGACATTTAGGCTGATTTTGTGTCTTTGTTATTTTTAATAATTCTACAATGAAAAAATGTATGCATGTGTCTTCATGATAGAACAATTTATATTCCCTTGGGTATATACCCAGTAATGGGATTGCTGGGTTGAATGGTATTTGTGCTTTTAGGTCATTGAGGAATTCCCACACTCTTTTCCACAATGATTAAACTAATTTACATTCCCACCAACAGTGTATAAGTATTTCTTTTATTTCACAACCTTGTCAGCATGTTAATTTTTGACTTTTTAATAATAGCCATTCTTTTTTTTTCTTTTATTATTATTATTATTATACTTTAAGTTCTAGGGTACATGTGCACAACATGCAGGTTTGTTACCTATGTATGCATGTGCCGTGTTGGTTTGCTGCACCCATTAACTAGTCATTTACATTAGATATATCTCCTAATGCTATCCCTCCCTCCTCCCCCCTCCCCACAATAGGACCCAGTATGTGATGTTCCCCTTCCTGTGTCCAAGTGATCTCATTGTTCAATTCCCACCTATGAGTGAGAACATGCGGTATTTGGTTTTCTGTTCTTCCGATAGTTTGCTGAGAATGATGGTTTCCAGCTGCATCCATGTCCCTACAAAGGACATGAAATCATCCTTTTTTATGGCTGCATAGTATTCCATGGTGTATATGTGCCACATTTTCTTAATTCAGTCTGTCACTGATGGATATTTGGGTTGATTCCAAGTCTTTGCTATTGTGAATAGTGCTGCAATAAACATATGTGTGCATGTGCCTTTATAGCAGCATGCCTTGTAATCCTTTGGATATATACCCAGTAATGGGATGGCTGGGTCATATAGTATTTCTAGTTCTAGATCCTTGAGGAATCGCCATACTGTTTTCCACAATGGTTTAACTAGTTTATAGTCCCACCAACAGTGTAAAAGTGTTCCTATTTCTCCACATCCTCTCCAGCACCTGTTGTTTCCTGACTTTTTAATGATCGCCATTCTAACTGGCACAAGATGGTAGCCCATTGTGGTTTGATTTGCATTTCTCTAATAATCAGTGATGAATTTTTTCATGTGTCTGTTGGCTGTATGCATGTCTTCTTTTGAGAAGTGTCTGTTCATATCCTTTGCCCACTTTTTGATGGGGTTGTTGATTTTTTTCTTGTAAATTTGATTGAGTTCTTTATAGGTTCTGGATATTAGCCCTTTGTCAGATGAGTAGATTGCAAAAATTTTCTCCCATTCTTTAGATTGCCTGTTCACTCTGATGGTAGCTTCTTTTTGCTGTGCAGAAGCTCTTTAGTTTATAATAATAGCCATTCTACTGGTGAGAGATGGTATCTTATTGTGCTTTTGATTTGCATTTCTCCAATGATCAGTGATGTTGAGCTTTGTTTTTGTGTGCATGTTGGCCACGTATGTGTCTTGTTTAAAAAATTGTCTGTTCATGTCTTTTGCTCATTTTAATAGGGTTCTTTTTATTGTAGAAAATTTGTTTATGTTCCTTGTAGATGCTGGATAATAGACCTTTGTCAGATGCATAATTGGCTAATATTTTCTCGTATTATGTAGGTTGTCTGTTTATTCTGTTGATAGTTTCTTTTGCTGTCCAGAAGCTCTTTAATTTAATTAGATCCCATTTGTCAATTTTCGTTATTGTACCAGTTGCTTTTGTTGTCTTTGTCATAAAATCTTTGCTCTTTCTTATGTCCAGAGTGGTATTGTCTAGGTTTTTATAGTGTTGGGTTTTACATTTAAGTATTTAATCCTTCTTAAGTTAATTTTTGCATATGGTGTAAGGAAGTGGCACCATTTCAATTTTCTGTATATGACTAGCCAGTTATCCCAGCACATTTATGGTATAGGGAGTCCTTTCCCCATTGCTGGTTTCTGTCAGCTTTGTGAAAGAGCAGATATTTGTAGGTTTACAGCCTTACTTTTTGGCTCTCTATTATTTTCCACTGGTCTGTGTGCCTTTTTTTTTTTCCACCAGTACCATGCTGCTTGGGTTACCATAGGATAGCATGAAGTGGAGTAGCATAATAGTAGCATAATGTCTTCAACTTTCCTCTTTTTGCTTAAAAATTTCTTCATTATTCAGACTCTTTTTTGGCCCCATGTGAATGTTACTATAGTTTTGTTTTGTTTTGTTTCTAGTTCTGTGAGGAATGTCTTTGGTAGTTTAATAGAAATTGCATTGAATCTGGAAGTTGCTTTGGACACTATGGCCTTTTATTTTTTATTTTTATTTATTTATTTATTTTTTATTTTTATTTTTATTTTTCCAGACGGAGTATCGCTCTGTCGCCCAGGCTGGAGTGTAGTGGTACAGTCTCAGCTCACGGCAACCTCCGTCTTCCGGGTTCAAGTGATTCTTTTGCCTCAGCCTCCCGAGTAGCTGGGACTACAGGCGCATGCCATCACACCAAGTTAATTTTTTTGTTTTGTTTTGTTTTGTATTTTTAGTAGAGGCAGAATTTCACCATATTGGCCAGGCTGGTCTCGAACTCGTGATCTCATGATCCGCCCACCTCGGCCTCCCAAAGTTCTGGGATTACAGGCTTGAGCCACCTTTCCTGGGCACTATGGCTATTTTAACTATGCAATATTTTTCCTTTTTTTTTTTTTTTGTCATCTCTGATTTCTTTGAGCAGTGTTTGTTTATTTGCTTGCTTGTTTGTTTGTTTGTTTGAGATGCAGTCTTTCCTTGTTGCCCAGGCTGGAGTGCAGTGGCATGATCTCGGCTCACTACAACCTCCACTTCCTGGGTTTAATTCTCCTGCCTCAGTCTCTTGAGTAGCTGGGACTACAAGCACTCAATACCATGCCCAGCTAATTTTTGGTATTTTTAGTAGAGATAGGGTTTCACCATGTTGGCCAGGCTAGTCTCGAACTCCTGACCTCAAGTTCTTTGCCCACCTTGGCCTCCCAAAGTGCTGAAATTACAGGCATGAGCCACTGTGCCTGGCCCTGAGCAGTGCTTTGTAGTTCTCTTTGTAGAGATCCTTCACCTCCATGGTTAGCTGTATTCCTAGGTATTTTATTATTTTTGTGGCAATTGTAAATGAAATTGCTTTCCTGATTTGGCTCTTGGCTTGACTGTTGTTAGTATATAGAAATGCTAGTGACTTTTGCCATTAATTTTGCATCCTGAGACT
Organism: Mandrillus leucophaeus; assembly: GCF_000951045.1. Lineage (NCBI taxonomy): Eukaryota > Metazoa > Chordata > Mammalia > Primates > Cercopithecidae > Mandrillus > Mandrillus leucophaeus. The sequence continues at coordinate 23,868 of NW_012102229.1, read as the reverse complement.
TTGCTGAAGTTGTTTATCAGCTTAAGTAGCTTTGGGGCTGAGATTATGGGGTTTTGGTGTGGATAATCCAATAGATATTGGATTAAGTCATCTGAAAACAAGAATAGTTTGACTTCCTCTCATCCTATTTGAATGTCCTTTATTTCTTTCTCTTGCCTAATTTTCCTGGCCAGGACATCCTGTGCAATGTTGAATAAGAGTGGTGAGGGAGGGCGTCCTTGTCTTATGCCGATTTTCAAGGGGAATGCTTCTAGCTTTTACTCATTCAGTATGACATTGGCTGTGGGTTTTTCATAGATGGCTCTTATTATTTTGAGATGTGTTCCTTTAATATCAAGTTTATTGAGAGTTTTTAACCTGAAGCGTTCTTGAATTTTATTGAAAGCCTTTTCTGCGTCCATTGAGATAATCATGTATTTTTGTATTTAGTTCTGTTTATGTGATGATTTACATTTATTGATTTGAATATGGTGAACCAACCTCGCATCTCAGGGACAAACACTACCTGATTGTGTTGGACTAACTTTTTGATGTGCTGCTAGTTTCAGTTTGCCACTATTTTCTTGAGGATTTTTGCATCAATGTTCATCAAAAATATTGGCCTGAAGTTTTTTTGTTTTCTTGGGTTTGTTTTTTTTTTTTTGGTTTTTTTTTTTTTTTTTTTGGTGTGTGTGTGTGTGTCTCTGCCAGGTTTTGGTATCATAATTATGCTGGCCTCATAGAAGGAGTTAAGGAGGAGTCCTTCCTTTTCAATTTTTTGGAATTGTTTCAGTAGAAAATGGTACCAGATCTTGTTTGTACATTTGGTAGAATTTGTATGTGGATGTTGATTTGTGATTCATCTTGTCATGGCTTTTTTTTTGTTTGGTTGGTTTTTGGTTGGTAGAGTATGACTGATTCAATTTAGGAGCTCATTGCTGGTCTTTTCCAAGATTCAATTTCTTCCTGTCTCAATCTTGGGAGGTTGTATTTGTCCAGGAATTCATCCATTTCTTTTAGATTTTCTATTTTTATGTGGATAGAGCTGTTCATAATATTCTTTAATGGTTATTGGTATCTCTGTGAAGTCAGTGGTAACATCCTCTTTGTCATTTCTAATTGTGTTTATTTGTTCTTCTCTCTTTTCTTATTTATTGGTCTAGCTAGTGGTCTATCTATTTTATTAAAATTTTCAAAAAACAACTCTTGTATTTCTTGATCTTTTGATTTTTTTATTGTCTCAATTTCTTTCAGTTCAGCTCTAATTTTGGTTATATTAATTATTTTTAAAATTTTTTATGTTGGTTTTCAGTTTTCTCTTGCATCCCATTGAACAGCTTTATGATTCACATTTTGAATTATTTGTCTGGTATTTAAATTATTTCATTTTAGTTTGAATCTATTGGTAGAGAGTTAGCGTGATCTTTTCAGGGTGTTATAAAATTCTTGTGTTTTTTTTCCATATTGCCAGAATTATTTTTTTCTCATTCCTTCTCATCTGGGTAGATTATTTACTCTTATTATTATTGAATTTATATTTTACTTCACTAGATTTTTCCTTTTTGGGAATGTGACTTTAATATGTTTAGTTCATGGTCACCTATCTTTGGTTCTGTGTGCTTTCAGCAGAAAAGACTGAATCCTTGGCTACAGAGAACCTTTGTGTGATGACATTCTCAGATGACGATTGTAGTAGTTATGTACTTGTTGTGAGCAGGTTCACTCTCTCTTGTGAGGCCAGAATTGCAGAGGTCTCATGAAGCTTACAATGTTTCCCAATGGTGCGCACTTTCTTTTCCCAATTTTTTTTTGCACTAGGTTGAACAGTTCAGTCTTTTGACCATTAAGAGGTATCCATGGATGAAAACCAGCTGCAGCTGAAGCAGATGGGTACATACAAGACCACAATGGTGGACAAAAGTCCCATTTTTGACAGAAGTGGCTGTGGGGGCTTCCAGTGAAATACACTGTGGTCTTTGCAGGGTGGAGTGAGGGAGCCACCTCAGCTCTGCTACCAGGCAAGCAGGAAAGTAATCTGCCTCCCTATCATGTTCCTATCCCAGTGATCTGGATATTCCAATCAGACAGGCACCTTTGTCCACCTGCAGAAATGCTAACATTCTATGTAAAGAGGCAGTAAAACTCTACCCTTCATGCAAACCTAAGCCCAGAGGGCACTTCTCCCACGAAGATGCAGTTACCTCAAAGTGCCCCAGAAAGGCAGCCAACAGGTGCAACCATGCTGATCTCCCATGGAAGAAGCCCCAGCTGTGACTGCAGTGGTGAGTGAGAGGGAGGAGAAGTCTCCTGCTCCAAGTCCCTTCCTGAGCACTGAAGCTGCTTGACTACTGGGGTAGAACTGAAGTCTTTACCCACTGAGCTCAACACTGTGGCTTTGCTTCTGCTGAAAAGAAACTTCCCACAAGCAGGAAGTTCTGGAACACAGAAAAGACTGCACTTTTGTTTCTTTTGTTCCATGCGGCCCTTGTTGTCCTATACTCCCTCTTCCCCTAGGAGTACCAATCTCCCAAGGGCAAGACTATTGTGAATCCTGCTGCTCCTCTGCATCTAGCTGCCTTGTGGGGATGCTGCAATCTAAGCTGGTGCTGATGAATGTCTGCAAGGGATCCAGTAATGAGAAGACACAAGGGCTGGAGGTCTCTAAGCAGAACAAAGTCCCATGATGCATGCACACCCAGTATGGTGCCCACTAGTACAGCTTGGGTCCAGGAAGAAAGGGAAAGAAACCTGCACATGCAAGGTAATGCCCTCAAGAAGTGTCCAAATCACAGCACACTCCTGTACTTGTGCTTGTGGGGGCAAAGAAGCTCTTTTTGAGTTTGGATACCAGCAGTCAAGAGCTAGAGAGGCTAAAATCTTTCCCACTTACCTTTTCCACAGAATACGAAGTCACTCAGGGTTTGAACTCTGCCAGCTTCTTCTTTCTTTGTGTGTGTGTCATAGAGTCTTCCAATTAACTTTCTGATAGTTTCCAGCACTCTCCCTTTAGCACTCTGCTTGGGCTATGATTATTCACTTCTAGTATAGGTTCTTCCTTCTGAGGATAATTGGTCACCAGCATCTCTAGTTAGTCACCTGGATAAGCTATCCGATGCCTCAGGCTATGGACAGGTCTGGAGGACTTGTAGTGGCTTGAGCTCTGCTCTTAGCTCCAGAAGAGGATAATGTAGTGTGGAGCTGCACTGGGCTGACCTGTCCTCTGGTCTCCCAGTGGCAGGTGCATGCATCTCCTCAGATGGATGGTGCAGGGGAGTGGCATAAACTCTATAAGATGCCATTAGTTGTAAATACCCTAAATGTGGTGGCTTTCTCAATTACTAGCTGTAGTAGTAATATAATGGACACATAAATAAGCTTAAGGCCCTGAGTAGCCAGGGTAGTGTGGGCAATGGTGTTAGCTGAGGTTGCACAAAATACTTTTCATTCCTGAGCGCTGTGTTACTGTGTCAGTAGATGTTGTAATGGGCTGTGTCAGGTGACCTCTGGCCAAGAGATGGTGCTTGCAGAAGAGGGCCAGGCAGTGGTGGTTGTGGGATTTATGCTTGGCTTATGCTACCCAAGTGAAGTACTCAGATCTTCCAAGTAATGGGTGGGGCCATGAGCCTCCCAATAGTCCTTTTCATTGTGTTATGCTAAAAAGGCCTGTTGAGGGGCAAAGTTAGATGAGTGAGGAAAGTCCACATTCTGGCTACCCACGTGTGGACACAAGCCAATGGGGATTGGAACGCAGTTTCCTGTGTACTGGGGTAGTGTTCCAGGGAGGAGTTAAACTGCCTCTGCTGCACAAAAGAATTGGCATGAGAGAGGGGTGTAACAAGCCGCAGTGAGGCATGCCCTGCTCTTCTGTCCTTGATATGGTGGATCTCACACCCACAGACTTCTGGCAACAGCTAGCTGGGTCTTGGGCAGTTCTGGGCTTACAATGTAAAACTTTCCTAGGCCACAAGCCTTCCCACTTGGGAAAAAGACGGCAGCTTTCAGGCCACGTCCCTCCCATTTGCCCACAAAACAAGGGCACCCAGCACTCACACCCATGGCAAGAGCATGCTTCCTGCTCACCTTCTATTATGTTTAAAGGAATCCATCACCACTCTAGATTAGATTGCACATCTCAGTCAGAAGCTGCTGCTAACCTGTGGCCATCACTTGAGATAGCTGGCAGAATTCCATGAGGTCCCCTATGAGTTAGGATCAGGAATATCTTCCTTCTGTCTTTGCTGGGCTAAGAGAGTGCTCACAAAACACTTCTTGATGCCACTCCTTCTCATGTAGTCCTCACTACTCACCAAATAACCTTCAACACTGGGTAGAGTTAAGGCACTCACTCCCTCATGGCCTGGATTTCCTGGCTACCTAGTGAGAATAAGTATCATGCAGACAGTTTCTCCCCATTTCACACTCTAGAAACATAGTTTTCTGCCTCACTCAAGGTAGAGATTGCTGCCTACCTCTCCGTGCAATGTCTGAAGTTTCTTTCATTTTTTATGTTAGGCACCTGAGTTTCTTCTCCAATGAAAGTTTACAATGTGAATATTCACACTCTATTTTACTCTTTCTAAGTGGATAAGGCACATTAATAAAACCCCAATAAACCATCTTGAAGAAAAAACCATTTTGACCATATTTCATTGTACAGTTCAGTGGCACTAATTACCTTCACAACACTGTGAAACCATCATTACCATCTATTCGAAAACTTTTCACCCCAAATGGGAACTCATAATTGCTAGTATGGGATGTAGAAGGCAGAACAGAGGGTTTAGACTTCCAACTGAGAAGGCATTTAAAGTTTGTCCTTGTGGCAAACTCTGCACCAAAGGCATAATAATGTTAGATAAAAATAGAAATAATGAAAATAAAAGGCACATTAAGGCCAAAAAACAAACAAACAAACAAGAAAATGTTCTCTATGGATCATTAATAAAGAGAAAGAAACACCAATAAGTAAAGCTAAAGCAATGACCTGCTGCTCTCTGAACTTAAAATCAGGAAGAGGATTTAGAAATTGATCTCCCACAGGGAAACTACACTTTACATATATAGTTTACCTGCCTGTAGGCTTTCTCTGGCATTTTAAACCCTGTTTGTCACCCATGAATTAAGTCAGAAATGTCAAGGAATTAATGTTTTTCAGGGTAGCCCTCAATGAATATATGACAGAAACTGGTGAATAAATACTTCAGCTCCCTTAATTCTTCAGAGGTTTAAGTCTGAGGTGCATATTTCACACTAGGTTTTAGTATTCCTCAGAAGAATTATGTTTTATTCACCTGCAGTGAAGTGATAATTTGCTTCACAATAAACCCTTTTAGCTACTTTCCCTTTTCTACCTCAACTTTTTCTTCCTTTTGCAGTGTTTTTAAAATATTACTTCCGAAATAAACAATTTAAACTGGAATCTTTGCTTTAAAGTTTGGTTCTAGAAAAGCCCAAACTAAGACACACTGTTATAGACTGAAGATGCCAGGGAGCCAAGTAAAGGTAAGTAACTCTATACCGCTCCATAATTGCTAGAAAGGGAGAGGTATAGAGAAGAAAAAAAAAAGAGAAAAAGTATCTCCAATTCAAAATGCTAATAGTCTTAAAAGACTTTAAAGTATGTGTGTTTAGGAGACTCCTCGAGATAAATGAATAATTAAAACGTATAATAATAACAAAACAAGTCAGGAACAAAACAAGGAGGATGTGAATATTAATCTATTATAAATATTAGAAATGAAATTTTGGTAATTATAATACAAGTATTAATGTACAGGTAAACATTTGACTAGACCTTGAAGAGAGAATTATAAAACTGGAAGGTAGTACTGAGGAATTCACCCATTATGCAGGACAGAAGAAAATCCTTAAGGGATATGAAAATGGGATTAAAAAGATGATACACAAATACCTTCCAAGATGGCTGAATAGGAACAGCTCCGGTCTGCAGCTCCCAGCGTGATTGACACAGAAGATGGATGATTTCTGCATTTCCAACTGAGGTACCTGGTTTGTCTCACTGGGACTCATTGGACAGTGAGTGCAGCCCATGGATGGCTAGCTGAAGCAGAGTGGGGCATCTTCTCACCCTGGAAGCACAAGGGGTCGGGGTATTTCCCTTTCCTAGCTAAGGGAAGCCTTGGCAGACTACCTGGAAAAACGGGACACTCCCCACCCAAATACTGTGCTTTTCCCTAGGTCTTAGCAATCTGCAGACAAAGTGATTCTCTCCCGTGCCTGGATTGGTGGATCCCATGCCCATGGAGCATTGCTCACTGCTAGTGCAGCAGTCTGAGATCAATCTGTGAGTTTGCAGCTTGACTAGGGGAGGGGCATGCACCATTGCTGAGGCTTGAGTAGGTAAACAAAGCAGCCAGGAAGCTTGAAATGGGCAGAGCCCACCACAGCTCAACAAGGCCTACTGCCTCTAGACTCCACCTCTGTGGGCAGGGCATAGCTGAACAAAAGGCAACAGACAACTTCTGCAGACTTAAACGTCCCTTTCTGATAGCCATGAAGGGAGCAGTGGTTCTCCCAGCACAGCATTTGAGCTCTGAGAATGGACAGAGTGCCTCCTCAAGTGGGTCCCTGGCCCCAAGTAGCCTAACTGGGAGACACCTCCCAGTAGGGGCTCACAGACACCTCATATAAGTGGCTGCCCCTCTGGGACAAAGCTTCCAGAGGAAGGATCTGGCAACAATATTTGCTGTTCTGCAGCCTCCACTGTTGATACCCAGGCAAACAGGGTCTGGAGTGGAACTCCAACAAACTCCAACAGACCTGCCACTGAGGGACCTGTTAGAAGGAAAACTAATGAACAGGAAGGAGTGCATCAACATCAATAAAAAGGTCATCTTCACCAAAACCCATCTGTAGGTCACCAACATCAAAGACCAAAAATTGATAAAACCACAAAGATGGGGAGAAACCAGAGCAGAAAAGCTGAAGGTTCTAAAAATAAGAGTGTCTCTTCTTCTCCAAAGGATTGCAGCTCCTCACCAGCAATGGTACAAAGCTGGATGGAGAATGACTTTGATGAGTTGACAGAAGAAGGCTTCAGAAGATCGATAATAACAAACTTCTCCAAGCTAAAGGAGGATGTTCGGACCCATCACAAAGAAGCTAAAAACCTTGAAAAAGGATTAGACGAATGGCTAAAGAATAAACACTGTAGAGAAGACCTTAAATGACCAGATAGTGCTGAAAACCATAGCACAAGAACTTCGTGACACATGCAAAAGCTTCAGTAGCTGATTCGATCAAGTGGAAGAAAGGGTATCAGTGATTGAAGATCAAATTAATGAAATAAATTGAGAAAACAAGGTTAGAGAAAAAAGAGTAAAAAGAAAGGAACAAAGCCTCCAAGAAATATAGGACTATGTGCAAAGACCAAATCTACGTTTTATTAATGTACTTGACAGTGATGGGGAGAATGGAACCAAGTTGAAAAACATTCTTCAGGATATTATCTGGGAGAGCTTCCCCAACCTAGCAAGTCAGGCCAACATTCAAATTCAGGAAATACAGAGAACACCACAAAGATACTCCTCAAGAAGAGCAACTACAAGACACATAATTGTCAGATTCACCAAGATTGAAACGAAGGAAAAAGGGTTAAGGGCAGCTAGAGAGAAATATCGAGTAACTCACAAAGGGAAGCCCATCAGACTAACAGAGGGTCTCTCGGCAGAAACCCTTCAAGCCAGAAGAGAGTAGGAGCCAATATTCAACCTTCTTAAAGAAAAGAATTTTCAACCCAGAATTTCATATCCAGCCAAACTAAGCTTCATAAGTGAAGGAGAAATAAAATCCTTTACAGA